>NC_089506.1:134614638-134920790 GCF_036850995.1 Saccopteryx leptura | reverse complement strand
AAAGAATAATCCCCTTCACCATTGCAACAAAAAAAATAAAATACTTAGGAATAAACATAACAAAGAATGTAAAGGACTTATATAATGAAAACTATAAACCATTGTTAAGGGAAATTGAAAAAGATATAATGAGATGGAAGAATATACCTTGTTCTTGGCTTGGAAGAATAAATATAATCAAGATGGCTATATTACCCAAAGCAATATACAAATTTAATGCAATTCCCATCAAACTTCCAATGACGTGTTTTTTTTTTTTTTTTTTTTTGTATTTTTCTGAAGCTGGAAACGGGGAGAGACAGTCAGACAGACTCCCGCATGCGCCCGACCGGGATCCACCCGGCACGCCCACCAGGGGTGACGCTCTGCCCACCAGGGGGCGATGCTCTGCCCCTCCGGGGCGTCACTCTGCAGCGACCAGAGCCACTCTAGCGCCTGGGGCAGAGGCCAGGGAGCCATCCCCAGCGCCCAGGCCATCTTTGCTCCAATGGAGCCTTGGCTGCGGGAGGGGAAGAGAGAGACAGAGAGGAAGGAGGGTGGGGAGTGGAGAAGCAAATGGGTGCTTCTCCTATGTGCCCTGGCCAGGAATCGAACCCGGGTCCCCCGCATGCCAGGCCGACGCTCTACCGCTGAGCCAACCGGCCAGGGCCGTTTTTTAAAGAAATAGAACAAAAAATCATCAGATTTATATGGAACTATAAAAAACCCCAAATGGCCAAAGCAATCCTAAAGAAAAACAATGAAGCTGGGGGCATTACAATACCTGACTTCAAACTCTATTATAGGGCCACGACAATCAAAACAGCATGGTTTTGGCAGAAAAATAGACACTCAGACCAATGGAACAGAATAGAAAACCCAGAAATAAAACCACATATATATAGTCAAATAATTTTTGATAAAGGGGCCAACAACACACAATGGAGAAAAGAAAGTCTCTTCAATAAATGCTGCTGGGAAAACTGGAAAGCCACATGCAAAAGAATGAAACTGGACTACAGTCTCTCCCCCTGTACAAAAATTAACTCAAAATGGATCAAAGATCTAAACATAAGACCTGAAACAATTAAGTACATAGAAGAAGACATAGGTACTCAACTCATGGACCTGGGTTTTAAAGAGCATTTTATGAATTTGACTCCACAGGCAAGAGAAGTAAAGGCAAAAATTAATGAATGGGACTACATCAGACTAAGAAGTTTTTGCTCAGCAAGAGAAACTGATAACAAAATAAACAGACAGCCAACTAAATGGGAAATGATATTTTCAAACAACAGCTCAGATAAGGGCCTAATATCCAAAATATACAAAGAACTCATAAAACTCAACAACAAACAACCAATCCAATAAAAAAATGGGAAGAGGATATGAACAGACACTTCTCCCAGGAAGAAATACAAATGGCCAACAGATATATGAAAAGATGCTCATCTTCTTTAGCTATTAGAGAAATGCAAATCAAAACTGCAATGAGATACCACCTCACACCTGTTCGATTAGCTATTATTAGCAAGACAGGTAATAGCAAATGTTGGAGAGGCTGTGGAGAAAAAGGAACCCTCATCCACTGTTGGTGGGAATGTAAAGTAGTACAACCATTATGGAAGAAAGTATGGTGGTTCCTCAAAAAACTGAAAATGGAACTACCTTATGACCCAGCAATCCCTCTACTGGGTATATACCCCAAAAACTCAGAAACATTGATACGTAAAGACACATGCAGCCCCATGTTTATTGCAGCATTGTTCACAGTGCCCAGGACATGGAAACAACCAAAAATCCCGTCAATAGATGACTGGATAAAGAATATGTGGCACATATACACTATGGAATACTACTCAGCCATAAGAAATGATGACATCGGAACATTTACAGCAAAATGGTGGGATCTTGATAATATGATACAAAGCGAAATAAGTAAATCAGAAAAAACCAGGAACTGCATTATTCCAAACATAGGTGGGACATAAAAGTGAAACTAAGAGACATTGATAAGAGTGTGGTGGTTACGGGGGGTAGGGGGGAATGGGAGAGGGAAAGGGGGAGGGGGAGGGGCACAAAGAAAACAAGATAGAAGGTGACAGAGGACAATCTGACTTTGGGTGATGGGTATGCCACATAATTGAATGACAAGATAACCTGGACTTGTTATCTTTGAATATATGTATCCTGATTTATTGATGTCACCCCATTAAAAAAATAAAATTATTATATAAAAAAATAAAGATCTTTCAATGTCCCCATCATATACCAGGCACTGTGCTAGGAACTGGCAAGCCCACCAGGGGCGATGCTCTGCCCACCAGGGGGCAATGCTCTGCCCCTCCGGGGTGTCACTCTGCCGTGACCAGAGCCACTCTAGCACCTGGGGCAGAAGCCAAGGAGCCATCACCTTCGCCCGGGCCATATATGCTTCAACGGAGCCTTGGCTGCGGGAGGGGAAGAGAGAGAGACAGAGAAAGGGGGGGGTGGAGAAGCAAATGGACGCTTCTCCTACGTACCTGGCCGGGAATCGAACCCGGTCTCCCCGCACGCCAGACCGACGTTCTACCGCTGAGCCAACTGGCCAGGGCCTAATTACTTTTTTATTATAAAAACTGTATTCTTATTGCAAAGTGCAAAAATAATTATAAGAAAAGGAAACAACAAATTTTCATACAGAGATATCTACTGTTAATATTATGACATTATCTTTCCATATTCTTAGTGTACCTATTATATTTCTCTATCTACACATTCTAAGGTACATTGGGTGTGCACACTTCTATGTGAATAGATATGCATTGCACATGAGCATATCTCTCTGTGTCCACAGTCTCTATCATTTATGGATACCTGTGTATGCATGCAAATTACTATATATACTTTCATTCATTAAAAAAATATTGTATTTCTCTTATGTGCCAGGCACTGTGCTCGACACTGGTTGCCTATAGTGAAAGAGACCGAATAACTTTCTGTCTCTATGAATAATAGACTGTCATGCTGCAAACAAAGGAAGAAAAAATATTCATAAATAAAATAATTATAAGTTGTGACAAGCACTGGATATGGTAGTGCAATGTCTTGTTCCCAGGTTTTATTGATCGAGGCGACGTTCAGTATATCAGTTTCTCGAAAGGCAGAGCTGAGACACAAGTCTCACTTCTTCAGCAATGCATGTTCTCAGCTATAAAACTGAGAAAATTCTCAAGTGCTGAAACAAAGACCCTGGGAGGTTTTGTGTTACCAAAAGAACCTGGCTTGTAAGTGGTGACCCAGGCTCAGATAAATTCTGATGTCCAAAGCTTAGGAGGTCTGGACTGCTGCAACAGCACAAGAAAAAAGTGCATGTTAGGAAAGAAGTCACACCGTGGTAAACAATCAGAAATATTGTTTATGCCTCTGACTGTCAAGAGCAAAGAACAGTCTTCTGGTGTTGTAACAACAGCAGCCTAGATTATTATTTTCCTTTTTAATTACCTCAGATTTCTTTAGTAATTATTCCCCCCTAAAGACAATGGCTTGCTATTACCAGAGAGCTGAGTAGATAAAGCATCACACCCATACACTCATGTCATAGGTTTGGATCTGTGTCTAGGCACATACAGAAACACATTGATATTTCTGACTATCTGTCTGTCTGTTTTCCCCCCTCTTCCTCCCTCTAACATTAAGAAGTAAATGAAAGAAAAATGACAATGGCTTTTTTTTGTTGTTTTTGCAGCTTAAATTGCTTAGAAGAATGAATTATGTTTTTCAAAATCTTACCCCAAAATGAAATAAGTGGTAAGGTTTTAAAGTACCATATTTCCTCATGTAAAGTAGCCTCCCTGTATAAGTAGCACCTTAATTTTGGGGCACAAAATTTGAGAAAATGATAACAAATGCGAAGAAACAGGAAATGCAAGTAAAAATTCAACAACCACTGTATAAGACGCACCCAGTTTTCAAACCCCACATTTTTAAAAATGATGAGATTTATAAATAGGAAAATATGGATAGAACCTCCAAATGTCTCTGTGAACATTTCTTTTTTTCTATTTTCTTTCTTTTTTACAGAGACATAGAGAGAGTCAGAGAGAGGGATAGATAGGGACTGACAGACAGAAATGGAGAAAGTTTTTATTATGTGCCATGTCACAGATCAATCATCAGTTTTTTGTTGGGACACCTTAGTTGTTCATTGACTGCTCTCTCATATGTGCCTTGACCAGGGGGCTACAGCTGAACAAGTGACCTCTTGCTCGAGCCAGCAACCTTGGGCTCAGCTGTTGAGCTTTGCTAAAACAAGATGAGCCCACACTCAAGCTGGCGACCTAGGTATCTCAAAAGTGGGTACTGCGCATTCCAGTCAAATGCTCTACCCACTGTGCCACTGCCTTGTCACTCTGTGAACATTTTTTTTTACATTCTTTGGATTTTATTTAGTATCCTGGTTCTTAGTATGGGTGGAAAGACCATGTATTTTAAGGATTTTTTCCCCTAAAATTTATTCATCACTACAATTTTCCATAGATTTTTTTATGTAGTCTTTATTTTCATTAATTTTAAAGTATTTTGTAACTTGAATTGTAAGTTTGAGGGGGGGTTATTTAGAATTGAATTTCTTAACTTAAAAAAGAAAGGCTTTTGGCCCTGGCCGGTTGGCTCAGTAGTAGAGCATCGGCCTGTCATGCAGAAGTCCTGGGTTTGATTCCCGGCCAGGGCACACATGAGAAGCGCTCATATGCTTCTCCACCCCTCCCTTCTCCTTTCTCTCTGTCTCTCTCTTCCCCTTTTGCAGCCAATGCTCCATTGGAGCAAAGATGGCCCGTGTGCAGTGTGCAGGGGATGTCTCCTTGGCCTCTGCCCCAGGCGCTAGTGTTGCTCTGGTTGCAACAGAGCAACACCCCAGAGGGGCAGAGCATCGCCCCCTGGTCAGCAGAGCATCACCCCTGGGTGGGCGTCTGGGTGGATCCCGGTTGGGCGCATGCGGGAGTCTGTCTGACTCTCTATCCCCATTTCCAGCTGCAGAAAAATTAAAAAAAATAATATATATATATATAATATAAAAAAAAATAAAAAAGAAAGGGTTTTTTAGTTAGTTTCTAAGAATGATTACTAGAGTAAGTATAATGACAACAAGAAACATGCTTTATATGATTTCAAAGGTTTGAGGTAGTTAAAACTTGCTTGAATGAACATACAGGAATATCTGTGGTAAATGTTTCCCAAGTGTGCTACTCTGCTGCCACCTCGTGTGAACCTTGGGAATAACAGCTCAGAGCAGTTCACCTTGAAAAATACAGCAGTTGAGTGTTGTGCGTTATCTATCAACCTTGAATCCAAAACTAGAAGATACTTTTATAACTTGTAAATATAAGGGAGTTCTAGTTACCGTTTGCTACCTGTTTCAACATTAACCGTAGTGTAAGCAAGAGATATACTTGATATCATTTCAATCCTCTGAAGTTGGCTGGGACTTCCTGCATAGCACATACAATAATTGTCTCTGTTTCATGTGCTTCTCTGCTGCCACCTCGTATGCATGTTGGGAATCACATCTCAGTACAGATCCAAAGGAAAGGAATGGTAGAGTGGATTGTCCACAAACATGGATTCCAATTTGCCTTTTCTGTAATGTTTTTGTTTATTCTTTGTGGTTTTTTTTTCTGGGAGTCTATCGTTTCATCTTGTTTTTCTTCTTTCCTTCCAGCCATGCTTTCATAAAACCTTTAAAGTGCCCATCATATACCAGGCACTGTGGTAAGAACTCATGTCTCTGCACTCAGTCCCTTCCCAATCTACTATTTTTACATCTGTCTTTGGAACTTCTTTCATTTAAATCTACTTAATGTATTGTAAATCATGATGTGCTTTGATTTGACAAGTATTTAGAATTTTAACACCTTTTTTATTATAAAAATGGTACTCTTATAGCAGAAGTACAAAAAAAAATGATAAGAAAAACCAAACAAAAATTTTTTATACATAGATATCAACTGTTAACGTTATGCCATTTTCTTTCCATATTCTTCGTGTACCAATTATATTTCTCTATGTATATGTACTCAGGTACATTATGTGCGTGTACCCAATGTGTGCATAGATGTGCATCACACATGAGCATACCTCTCTGTTTTGATAGTGTCTGTCATTTGTGGATATTTGTGTATATATGCAAATGAATATTTATTCACTCTTCCAGTAAAAACTTATTGAATTTTTATTATATGCCAGGCACTGTGCTCGACACTGGTTGCCAATAGTGAATGGGACAGACTCACTTTCCGTCTTTATGGATATTACACTGTCATGGAGTAGAAAGAGGAAGGAAAAATATACATAAAAATTATAAGTTGTGACAAACACTGGATTTGGTAGTGCAATACCTTTGGTCCCCATTGTGATTGATCGTGGCATGGTTAAGTATATCAGTTTCTCAGAAGGCAGAGCTGAGACATAAGACTCGGTTCTTCAGGAATGCGTGATCTCAGCTATAAAACTGAGAAAGTTTACAAGTGATGCAACAAATATCCTGGGAGGTGTTCAATGACTTAAAGAACCTAACTTTTAAGTGCTGACCCAGGCTCAGATAAATTCTGAAAACCAAAGCTTAGGAGGTTTCTCAGTCTGGACTGCTGCCATGGCACAAGAAAAAGTGCATGTTAGGAAACGTGTCAATTCGTGCTCAACAATCAGAAATACTGTTTATGCCCGTGACTGTCAAGAGCATATAAAAGTCTTCTGGTTTTGTCAACACAGAAGACTCGATTATTATTTTATTACTTAATTGCCTCAGGTTTTGTCAAGTAATTTATTCCCTCAAGAGACAATGGCTTGCTTACACCAGAGAGCTCAATAGTTAGAGCATCACACCCAAACAGTAATATCATAGGTTTGGTCCTGTTTAAGGCACATACATAAACAGATTGATGTTTCTGACTGTCTGTCTTTTTCCCCCCAATACCTCCCTCTAACATTAATAATTAAATAAAAATAAAATGACAATGGCTATTTTTTTTGGTGTTTTTGCAGCTTAAATTGCATAGAGGAATCAATTATGTTTTTCAAAATCTCACCACAAGAGGAAATAGGTAGTAAGTTTGTAAAGTACCATATTTCCCCATGCATAATATGCCTCCCTGTAGAAGACGCACCTTGATTTTTGGGCACAAAATTTGAGAAAATGATAACAACTGTGAAGAAACAGGAAGTGCAAGTAAAAAATACTACAACCACTGTATAAGACGAACCCAGTGTTCTAACTCCACATTTTCAAAAAAGATGAGTCTTATACATGGGGAAATATGGTATAACCGCACCCAAAGTTTCTGTGAACATTTCTTTTTTTTCATTTTTTTTTTTTTTTTACAGAGACAGGGAGAGAATCAGAGAGAGGGATAGATAAAGACAGACAGACAGAAATGGAGAGAGTTTATATTATGGGCTAGGTCACAAATCAATCATCAGTTTTTTGTTGTGACCCTTTACATGTTCATTGACTCCTGTCTCACATGTGCCTTGACCAGGGGGCTACAGCTGATCAAGTGACCGATTGCTCGAGCCAGCAACCTTGGGCTCAAGCTGGTGAGCTTTGTCAAACCACATGAGCCCACACTCAAGCTGGGTCCCTTGGGATCTCAAACCGGGGTCCTCTGCATTCCAGTCAAATGCTCTTACCACTGTGCCATCGCCTGCTCAGGCTGTGAACATTTATTTCTTTTATTTTTCTAGATTTTATTTAGTATCGTGGTTCTTAGTATGGGTGGAAAGGCCTTGTATTTTAAGGTTTTCTTGCCCTAAAATATATTATTCATCACTACGTTTTTCCATAGTTTTTCTTATGTAGTTTTTATTTCCATTAAATTTAACGTATTTTGCAACGGGAATTGTAGTTTTGTGGAGGGTGTTATTTAGGAGCGATTTTCCGTACCTTCAAAAAAGGGATTTTTAGTTAATTTCTATTACTGTTTACTATATTAAGTGTAATGACAACAAGAAACATGCTTTATATCATTTCTAAGGTTAGAGGTAGTTGAAACTTGCTTGAAAGAACATACAGGATAATTTGTGGTAAATGTTTTCCAAGTGCGGTTCCTTGATGCCACCTCGTGTGCACCTTTTGAATAACAGCTCAGATAAATTCTCCTGGAAAAATGCATCAGTTGGGTGTTTACGTTATTTATCAATGTTGAAATGAAGGCTATCTAAAAGGAGCTTTTATAACTTGTAAATATAAGGAATTTCTAGTTACTGCTTACTACTTCTTTCAACATTAATTGCAGTTATAGGAAGAGATATACTTGTTATCATTTCAATCCTCTGAATTTGGCTGGAACTTGCTCCATGGCACATATACTAATGGTCTCTGTTACATGTGCTTCTCTGCTGCCACCTCATGTGCATCTTGGAAATCATGCCTTAGTAAAGGTCAAAAGGAATAGTTTGGTAGAGAGCATTGCTATAAACTTTGATTCCAATTTGCCATTTCTGTCAAGTTTTTGTGTATTCTTAGTGGTTTTTTTTCTGAAAATCTCTCGGTTCATCTTGTTTTTTGTCTTTCCTTTCAAACTAGATTTCATAAAGCCTTTGAAAGTTCCCAACTGATACCAGGCACTGTGCTAGAAACTCATGTCCCTGCACTCAATGACTTCCCATTCTACTCTTTTAACTTCTGTCTTTTGAACTTCTTTTATATAAATCTATTTCCTGTATTGTAAAATAGCATTTGCTTTGATTTGATTAGTATGTTGAATTTTAACAGCTATTTATTATAAAAAAGGTATTCTTATTGCAGAAGTGCAAGTAAAAAGATCTCAAAAACAACAAAAAATTTCATAGACATATGTGTACTGTTAATATTAGGACATTTTCTTTTATATTCCTTGTGTACCTATGATATTTTTTCTATGTATATATACTCAGGTACATTGGGTGTGTGTACATCTCTGTGCATAGATGTGCATTGCACATGAGCATATCTCTCTGTGTCCACAGTGTCTGTCATTTGTGGATATCTGCATATGTATGCAAATGACTATTTGTTCATTCATTTAGGAAATGCTTATTGTATTTCTATTATGTGCCAAGGACTGTGCTTGACACTGGTTGCCTATCGTGAATGAGACAGTCTCACTTTCTGTCTTTATGAATATGACACTGTCATGGGGTAGACAGAAATAGAAAAATATACATAAATAAAATAATCGTAAGTTTAACAAGCACTGAATTTTTTAGTGCAATATCTTTGGTGTCAGTTATGATTTATTGTGGCCAGGTTCAGTATATCAGTTTCTCAGAAGGCAGAGCTGAGACATAAGTCTCGGTTTTTCAGCAATGCGTGTTCTCAGGTATAAAACGGAGAAAATATAGAAGTTATGAAACAAAGACCCTGGGAGTTGTTCTGTGAGCAAAAAAACCTAGCTTGTATGTGGTGACCAATGTTCAGTTAAATTAATGATGTCCAAAGCTTAGGAGGTCTCTCAGTCTGGACTGCTGCCACGGCACAAGAGAAAGTGCCGTGGCAGCAGTCCAGACTGAGAGAGGGGTAACTTTGTGCTAAACAATTAGAAGTAGTGATTATGCCCCTCAATTTCAAGAGCAAAGAAAACTCTTTTGGTGTTTTCATTACAGCAGACTAGATTATCATTTTATTTTTTAATTACCTCTGGTTTTCTCTAGTAAATTTTTTCCCCAAAGTCAATGGCTTGCTCTCACCAGAGAGCTCAGTAGTTAAAGCATTACACCCATATGCTAATGTCATAGGTTTGCTCCTCTATCAAGGCACATACAGAAACAGATTGATGTTTCTGACTGTCTTTCTATCTTTTTGCCCCTTTATCCTGCCTCTAATATGAATAATTAAATAAAAGAAAAAAATTAAAATGGCTTTGTTGTTGTTCTATTTGCACCTTAAATTGCATGAAAGAATGAATTATGTATTTCAAAATCTCATCCCAAGAGGATATAAATGGTAACTTTGTAAAGTACCATATTTTCCCATGTATAAGAAGCCTCCCTATATAAGACGCACCTTATTGTGAAGGCTCAAAGTTTGAGTAAATGATAACAAATGCGAGTAAATGAGAAATGCAAGGAAAAAATACTAAAACCATTGTATAAGACGCACCCAGTTTCCTAACACCATATTTTTCAAAAAAGATGAGTCTTATACATTGGGAAATATGGTATACACCCTCTGAATGTCTCTGTGAACATTTCCTTTGTTCTTTATTTCTTTTTTTTTACAGAGACAGGGAGTGAGTCAGAGAGAGGGATAGATAGGGACAGACAGACAGAAATGGAGAGTTTTTATTATGTGCCAGGTCACAGATCGATCATCAGTGTTTCCCTGTGACCCCTTATGTGTTCATTGACTCCTGTCTCATATGTGCCTTGACCAGAAGGCTGCAGTTCATAGAGTGACCGCTTGCTCGAGCCGGCTACCTTGGGCTCAATCTGGTGAGCTTTGCTTAAACGACATGAGCCCATGCTCAAGCTGGAGCCCTTGGGATCTCACCTGGGTCCTCCGCATTCCAGTCAATTGCTCTAACCAATGCGCCATCGCCTGCTCAGGTTGTGAATATTTTTTTCTTTTACTTTCTCAGAATTTTATGTAGTATCCTGGTTCTTAGTATGGGTGGAATGGCTGTGTATTTTATGGTTTCTTGCCCTAAAATATATTCATCACTACATTATTCTGTAGGTTTCCTTATGTAGTTTTTATTTCCATTAATTTTAAAGTATTTCCAACTTGAATTGTGATTTTGAGTAGAAAGGGGTTATTTAGGAGTGAATTTCCTTACGTTCAAAAAAGGAATTTTTAGTTAATTTCTATTACTCTTTAATATATTAAGTGTAATGACAACAAGAAACATGCTTTATATCATTTCTAAGGTTAGAGGTAGTTGAAACTTGCTTGAAAGAACATACAGGATTATCTGTGGTAAATGTTTTCCAGATGCGCTTCCCTGCTGCCACCTCATGTCCACCTTGGAAATCATAGCTTAGATCAGTTCACCTGGAAAAGTACATCAGTTCGGTGTTGTGCGTTATCTCTCAATGTTGAATTCAAGGCTATCTAAAAGAAGGTTTTATAACTTGTAAATATAAAAAATTTCTAGTTACTGCTTGCAACTTCTTTCAACGTTAATTGTAGTGAAAGCAAAAGATATAGTGGGTATCATTTCAATCCTCTGATGTTGGCAGGAACTTGCTCCATAGCACATACAATAATGGTCTCTGTTACATGTGCTTCTCTGCTGCCACCTCTTGATCATCTTGGAAATCAAGCCTCAGTAAACGTCCAAAAGAATAGTTTGGTAGAGATAATTTTTTATAAACATTGATTCCAATTTGCCGTTTCTGTAAAGGTTCTATGTATCCTTAGTGGTTTTTTCCTGAAAATTTTCCAGATCATCTTGTTTATCTTCTTTCCCTCCAGCCATGCTATCATAAAGCCTTTGAAAGTTCCCATCATATGCCAGGCACTGTGCTAGGAACTCATGTCCCTGAACTCAATGACTTCCCATTCTACTCTATTAACTTCTGTCTTTTGAAATTCTTTTATATAAAACAACTTTGTGTATTGTAAAATAAGATGTGGTTAGGCTTGAGAAGTATGTTGAATTTTAACAGCTTTTTTATTATAAAGAAAGTACTCATATTGCAGAAGTGCAAGAAAAATGATCTCAAAAACAACACCAACAATTTTTCATACAGATATATCTACTGTTAATATTAGGATATTTTCTTTCCATATTCTTTGTGTACCTATTATATATCTGTATGTATATATACTCAGGTACATTGGGTGTGTGTACATCTGTGTGCATAGATGTGCATTGCATATGAGCATATTTCTCTGTGTCTACAGTGCCTGTCATTTGTGGATATCTGTGTATGTATGCAAATGACTCTTTGTTCATTCATTCAGAAAACACTTATTTTATTTCTATTATGTGCCAGGCACTGTGCTCAACACTGGTTGCCTATCGTGAATGAGACAGACTCATATTCTGTCTTTATGAATATGACACTATCATGGGGTAGACAGAAAGAGAACAATATACATAAAAAAATTATCATAAATTAAACAAGCACTGAATTTGGTAGTGTAATATCTTTGGTGTCAGTTATGATTTATTGTGGCAAGGTTCAGTATATCAGTTTCTCAGAAGGCAGCACTGAGACATAAGTCTCGGTTTTTCAGCAATGCATGTTCTCAGGTATAAAATGGAGAAAATATAGATGTTATGAAACAAAGACCCTGGGAGGTGTTCTGTGAGCAAAGAACCTAGCTTGTATGTGGCGAGCAATGCTCAGTTAAATTAATGGTGTCCAAAATTATGAGGTTTCTCAGTCTGGACTGCTGCCACGGCACAAGAGAAAGTGCATATTAGGAAAAGGGTCACGTTGTGCTAAACAATTAGAAATACTGATTATGCCCTTGAATTTCAAGAGCAAAGAAATGTCTTCTGGTGTTGTCACCACAGCAGACTAGATTATCATTTTATTTTTAAATTACCTCTGGTTTTCTCTAGTAAATTTTTTCCCCATAGACAATGGCTTGCTCTCACCAGAGAGCTCAGTTGTTAAAGCATCACACCCATACACTAATGTCATAGGTATGCTCCTGGGTCAAGGCACATACAAAAACAGATTGATGTTTCTGACTGTCTGTCTGTATTTTTCCCCCTTTATCCTGCCTCTAACATGAATAAATAAATAAATAAATGAAAATGGCTGTTTTGTTTTTGTATTTGCAGCTTAAATTGCATAGAAGAATGAATTATGTTTATCAAAATCTCACCCCAAGAAGAAATAAATGGTAACTTTGTAAAGTATCATATTTCTTCATGTATAAAAAGCCTCCCTGTGTAAGACGCACCTTACTTTGGGGGCTCAAAGATTGCATAAATGATAACAAATGCGAATAAATGAGAAATGCAAGAAAAAAATACTACAATCACTGTATAAGACGCACCCAGTTTTCTAACCCCACATTTTCCAAAAAAGATGAGTCTTATTCATGAGGAAATATGATATGCACCCACCAAATGTCTCTGTGAACATTACTTTTTTTCTTTTTTTCCAATAGACAGGGAGAGAGTCAGAGAGAGGGATAGAAAGGGACAGACAGACAGACAGAGAGTTCTTATTATGTGCCAGGTCACAGATCAATCATCAGTTTTCCGTTGTGACCCCTTACTTGTTCATTGACTCCTGTCTCATATGTGCCTTGACCGGGGAGCTATATCACATAGAGTGACCGCTTGCTCTAGACATCAACCTTGGGCTCAAGATTATGAGCTTTGCTCAAACCACATGAGCCCACACTCAAGATGGCACCCTTGGGATCTCAAACCTGAGTCCACCACATTCCAGTCAATTGCTCTAACCACTGCACTATTGCCTGCTCACGCTGTGAACAATTATTTTTTTACAATCTCTGGATTTTATTTAGTATTCTGGTTCTTAGTATGGGTGGAAAGGCTCTGTGTTTTAAGGTTTTCTTGCCCTAAAATATATTCTTCACTCCATTTTTCTATTGTTTTCCTTATGTAGTTTTTATTTCCATTAATTTTAAGGTATTTTGCAACTTGAATTGTGATTTTGAGTGGAAAGGGTTTATTTAGGAATGAATTACGTTACCTTCAAAAAAGGGATTTTTAGTTAATTTATATTACTGTTTACAATATTAAGTGTGATGACAATAAGAAACATGCTTTATATTATTTCTAAGGTAGAATTAGTTGAAACTTGCATGAAAGTACATACAAAATAATCTGGTAAATGTTTTCCAAGTGCGCTTTCCTGCTGTCCCCTCGTGTGCACCTTGGGGATAACAGCTAAGATCAGTTCACCCGAATAAATACATCCGATGGGTGTTGTGTGTTATATATCAATGTTGAATCCAAAGCTATCTAAAAGAAACTTTTATAACTTGTAAATATAAGGATTTTCTAGTTTCTTTTTGCTAATTCTTTCAACGTTAATTGTAGTGAAAACAAGACATATAATTGGTATCATTTCAATCCTCGGATATTGGCTGAAACTTTCTCCACAGCACATAAAATAATGGTCTCTGTTACATGTGCTTCTCTGCTGCCACCTCGTGTGCATCTTGGGAATCAAGCCTCAGTACAGGTCCAAAGGAATAGTTTGGTACAGAGCATTTTCTATAAACGTTGATTCCAATTTGCATTTTCTGTAAAGGTTTTGTGTATCCTTAGTAGTTTGTTTTCTGAAAATCTCTCGGTTTAACTTATTTTTCTTCTTTACTTCCAGCCATGCTTTCATAAAGCCTTTGAAAGTTCCCATCATATACCAGGCACTGTGCTAGGAACTCTTGTTCCTGCACTCAATGACTTCTCATTCTACTTTTTTAACTTCTGTCTTTTGAACTTCTTTTACATAAATCAACTTCCTGTATTGTAAAATAGGATGTACTTTGATTTGACAAGTATGTTGAATTTTAACAGCTTTTTATTATAAAAAAAGTATTCTTATAGCAGAAGTGCAAGAAAAATGATCTCAAAAACAACAACAACAAATTTTCATACAGATATATCTACTGTTAATATTAGGACATTTTCTTTCCATATTCTTTGTGTACATATTATATTTCTGTATGTATATATACTCAGGTACATTGAGTGTGTGTACCTCTTTGTGCATAAATGTGCATTGCACATGAGCATATCTCTCTGTGTCAACAGTGTCTGTGATTTGTGGATATCTGTGTACATATAGAAATGACTATTTATTCATTCATTCCGGAAACACTTATTGTATTTGATTAATTGCCAGGGACTGTGCTCAACACTGGTTGCCTATAGTGAATGAGACAGTCTCACTTTCTGTCTTTAGAAATACTACACTGTAATGGGATAGACAGAAAGAAAAAAATATACATAAATAAAATAAACATAAATTTAACAAGCACTTAATTTGGTAGTGCAATATCCTTGGTGTCAGTTATGATTTATTGTGGTGAGGTTCAGTATATCAGTTTCTCAGAAGGCAGAGCTGAGACATAAGCCTCGGTTTTTCAGTAGTGCGTGTTCTCAGGTATAAAATGAAGAAAATATAGAAGTAATGAAACGAAGACCCTGGGAGGTGTTCTGTGAGCAAAAGAACCTAGCTTCTATGTAGTGACCAATGCTCAGTTAAATTAGTGATGTCCAAATCTTAGGAGGTCTTTCAGTCTGGATTGCTGCCATGGCACAAGAGAAAGTGCGTGTTAGGAAAGGGGTCACTTTGTGCTAAACAATTAGAAATACTGATTATGACTTTGAATTTCACGACCAAATAAAAGTCTTCTGGTGTTGGCGCCAAAACAGACTAGATTATTATTTTATTTTTTAATTACCTCTGGTTTTCTCTAGCAAATTTTTCCCCCAAAATACAATGGCTTGCTCTCACCAGAGAGCTCAGTAGTTAAAGCATCACACCCACACGCTAATATCATAGGATTGCTCCTGCGTCAAGGCACATTAAAAACAGATTGATTTTTCTGACTGTATGTCTGTCTTTTCCCCCCTTTATCCTTCCTCTAACATGAATAAATATATAGAAGAAAAAATGAGCATGGTTTTTTTGTTGTTGTTTTTGCAGCTTAAACTGCATAGAAGAATTTATTATATTTTACAAAATTCTACCACAAGAGGAAATAAATGGTAAGGTTGTAAAGTACCATATTTCCCCACGTATAAGAAGCTTCCCTGTATAAGGCGCACCTTATTTGGGGGGCTCAAATTTTGAGTAAATGATAGCAAATGCAAATAAATGAGAAATACAAGTAAAAAATTCTACAACCACTGTATAAGACGCACCCAGTTTTCTAACCCCACATTTTTCAAAAAAGATGAGTCTCATTCATGGGAAAATATGATATACACCCATCAAATGTCTCTGTGAATATTTCTTTTTTCTTTTTTTTTCCAGAGACAGGGAGAGAGTCAGAGAGAAGGATAGATAGGGACAGACAGATAAAGAGAGAGTTCTAATTATGTGCCAGGTCACAGATCAATCATCAGTTTTTTGTTGTTACCGCTTACTTGTTCATACACTCTTGTTTCATATGTGCCTTGACAAGGGGCCTATATCTCATAGAGTGACTGCTTGCTCTAGACAGCGACCTTGGGCTCAAGATAGTGAGCTTTGCTCAAACCACATGAGCCCACGCTCAAGATAGCACCCTTTGGATCTCAAACCTGAGTCCACCACATTCCAGTCAATTGCTCTGAAAAATGCACCATCGCCTGCTCACGTTGTGAACATTTTTTCTTTTACTTTCTTTGGACTTTAATTAGTATCCTGGTTCTTAGTAAGGGTGGAAAGGCTCTGTGTTTTAAGGTTTTCTTGCCCTAAAATAGATTCATCACTACATTTTTCCGTAGGTTTCCTTATGTAGTTTTTATTTCAATTAAATTTAAGGTATTTTGCAACTTGAATTGTGATTTTGAGCGGAAAGAGGTTATTTAGGAGTTAATTTCCTTACCTTCAAAAAAGGGATTTTTAGTTAATTTATATTACTGTTTACTATATTAAGTGTGAGGACAATAAGAAACATGCTTTATATCATTTCTAAGGTTAGAGGTAGTTGAAACTTGCTTGAAACAACATACAAGATTATTTGTGGTAAATGTTTTCCAAGTGCGCTTCCCTGCTGCCACCTCGTGTGCACCTTGGGAAAAACAGCTCAGAACAGTTCATCTGGATAAATACATCAGTTGGTTGTTGCGTGTTATCTATCAATGTTGAATCCAAGGCTATCTAAAAGAATGTTTTATAACTTGTAAAAATAACGAATTTCTAGTTACAGCTACTACTACTTTCAACATTAATTGTCGAGAAAGAAAGAATTATTCTTGGTATCATTTCAATCCTCTGATTTTGGATGGAACTTGCTCCATAGCATATACAATAATGGTCCCTGTTACATGGGCTTTTCTGCTGCCATCTCACTTGCATCTTGAGAATCAAGCTTCGGTACAGGTCCAAAGAAATAGTTTGGTACAGAGCATTTTCTATAAACGTTGATTCCAATTTGCATTTTTGTAAACTTTTTGTGTATCCTTAGTGTTTTTTTTTTCCCTGAAAATCTCTCGGTTCAACTTATTTTTTTTTCTTTACATCCAGCCATGCTTTCATAAAGCCTTTGAAAGTGCCCATAATATACTAGGCACTGTGCTAGGAACTCTTATTCCTGCACTCAAAGACTTCCCATTCTACTCTTTTAACTTCTGTCTTTTGAAATGTTTTACATAAATCAACTTCGTGTATTGTAAAATAGGATGTGCTTTGATTTGACAAGTATGTTGAATTTTAACAGCTCTTTTATTATGAAAAAATTATTCTTATAGCAGAAGTGCAAGAAAAATGATCTCAAAAACAACAACAACAAATTTTCATACAGATATATCTACTGTTTATATTTGGAGATTTTCTTTCCATATTCTTTGTGTACGTATTATATTTCTGTATGTATATATACTCAATTTTGATAGGTGTGTGTACATCTGTGTGCATAAATGTGCATTGCACATGAGCATATCTCTCTGTGTCAACAGTGTCTGTGATTTGTGGATATCTGTGTACATATACAAATGACTATTTATTCATTTATTCCAGAAACACTTATTATATTTGATTAATTGCCACGGACTGTGTTCGACACTGGTTGCCTATAGTGAATGAGACAGTCTCACTTTCTGTCTTTAGAAATACTACACTGTAATGGGGTAGACAGAAAGAGAAAAATATACATAAATAAAATAACCATAAGTTTAACAAGCACTTAATTTCATAGTGCAATATCTTTGGAGTCAGTTATGATTTATTGTAGTGAGGTTCAGTATATCAGTTTCTCAGAAGGCAGAGCTGAGAAATAAGCCTCAGTTTTTCAGTAATGCATGTTCTCAGGTATAAAACGGAGAAAATATAGAAGTAATGAAACAAAGACCCTGGGAGGTGTTCTGTGAGCAAAAGAACCTAGCTTATATGTAGTCGCCAATGCTCAGTTAAATTAATGATGTCCAAAGCTTAGGAGGTCTCTCAGTCTGGATTGCTGCCATGGCACAAGAGAAAGTGCATGTTCGGAAAGGGGTCACTTTGTGCTAAACAATTAGAAATACTGATTATGCCCTTGAATTTCAAGAGTAAATAAAAGTCTTCTGGTGTTGGCACCACAACAGACTATACTATCATTTTATTTTTAAATTACCTCTGGTTTTCTCTAGTAAATTTATTCTCCAAATGACAATGGCTTGCTCTCACCATAGAGCTCAGTAGTTAAAGCATCACACCCATATGCTAATATCATAGGTTTGCTCCTGCTTGGAAGCACATAAAAAAATAGATTGATGTTTCTGACTGTCTGTCTTTTCCTTCCTTTATCCTGCCTCTAACATGAATAAATATATAGCAGAAAAAATGAGCATGGCTTTTTTGTTGTTGTTTTTACAGCTTAAACTGCATAGAAGAATGAATTATGTTTTACAAAATTTCACCCCAAGAGGAAATAAATGGTAAGGTTGTAAAGTACCATATTTCCCCATGTATAAGAAGCTTCCTTGTATAAGACGCACCTTATTTGGGGGGCTCAAAATTTGAGTAAATGATAGGAAATGCGAATAAACGAGAAATGCAAATAAAAAATTCTACAACCACTGTATAAGACGCACCTAGTTTTCTAACCCCACATTTTTTTAAAAAGATGAGTCTCATTCATGGGAAAATATGATATACACCCACCAAATGTCTCTGTGAATATTTCTTTTTTTCTTTTTTTTATCAAGAGACAAGGAGAGAGTCAGAGAGAGGGATAGATAGGGACAGACAGACACAGAGAGAGCTCTTATTATGTGCCAAGTCACAGATCAATGATCAGAGTTTCCTTGTGACCCCTTACTTGTTCATAGACTCTTGTCTCATCAGTGCCTTGACCAGGGGGCTAGATCACATAAAGTGAATGCTTGCTCTAAACAGCGACTTTGGGCTCAAGATGGTGAGCTTTGCTCAAACCACATGAGCCCACGCTCAAGATGGCACCCTTGGGATCTCAAACCTGAGTCCACCACATTCCATTCAATTGGTCTAACCACTGCACCATCGCCTGCTCACGCTGTGAACATTTTTTCTTTTACTTTCTCTGGATTTTATTTAGTTTCCTGGTTCTTAGTACGGGTGGAAAGGCTCTGTGTTTTAAGGTTTTCTTGCCCTAAAATAGATTCATCACTACATTTTTCCGTAGGTTTCCTTATGTAGTTTCCTTGCCATTGAATTTAAGGTATTTTGCAACTTGAATTGTGATTTTGAGCAGAAAGAAGTTATTAAAAAGTTAATTTTCTTACCTTCAAAAAAGGGATTTTTAGTTATTTTTTATTACTGTTTACTGTATTAAGTGTGAGGACAACAAGAGCTCACTAGTTAGAGCATCAACCGGAGCTCACGAGTTAGAGCATCACCCTCATACAGTAATGTCATAGGATTGGTCCCGGTTCAAGGCACATACAGAAACAGATTGATGTTTCTGACTATCGGTCTGTCTTTTTCCCCCCACTTCCTCTCTCTAACACTAAAAATTAAATAAAAGAAAAAATGACAATGGCTATTTTTTGTTGTTTTCACAGCTTAAATTGCATGGAAGAATGAATTATGTTTTTCAAAATCTCACCACAAGAGAAAATAGGTAGTAAGGTTGTAAAGTACCATATTTCCCCATGCATAATATGCCTCCCTGTAAAAGACGCACCTTCATTTTTGGGCACAAAGTTTGAGAAAATAATAACAAGTGCAATGAGACTGGAAATGCAAGTAAAATATACTACAACACTGTAAAAGACGCACCCAGTTTTCAAACCCCATATTTTTCAAAAAAGATGAGTCTTAAACGAGGGCAAATATGGTATACACCTGCCGAATATCTCTATATCTCTTTGAACCATTTATTTCTTTCATTCTTTTTTTTTTTTTATTACAGAGACGGTGAGAGAGTCAGAGAGAGAGAGAGATAGGGACACACAGACAGGAAGGTAAAGAGTTTTTTTTTTTTATTATGTGCCAGGTCACAGATCAATCATCAGTTTTTTGTTGTGACACCTTAGTTGCTCATTGACTGCTCTCACATTGTGCCTTGACCAGGGAACTACAGCTGACCGAGTAACCTCTTGCTCGAGCCAGTGAGCCCATTGGGCTAAAGCTGGTGAGCTTTGCATAAACCAGATAAGCCCACGCTCAAGCTGGCGACCTTGGGATCTCAAATCTGGGTCCTCCGCAATCCAGTTAAATGCTCTATCCACCGCGCACCACCTCCTCAGGCTGTGAAAATTTTTATGTTTTACTTTCTCTGGATTTTGTTTAGTATCCTGTTTCATAGTATGAGTGGTAACGTTTTGTATTTTAAGGTTTTTTTCCACTAAAATGTAAACATCACAACATTTTTCCTTAGGTTTTCTTATGTAGTTTTTATTTTCATTAAGTTTAAAGTATTTTGTAGCTTGAATTGTGATTTTGTGGAAGGGTTATTTTGGAGTGAATTCCTTAACTTTAAAAAGGAAGGGTTTTTTAGTTAGTTTTTATTACTGATTTCTAGAGTAAGTGTAATGACAAGAAGAAACATGCTTTATATCATTTCAAAGGTTTGAGGTAGTTGAAAGTTGCTTGAAAGAAAATACAGGATTGTCTGTGGGAAATGTTTTACAAGTGCACTTTTCTGCTGCCACTTCGTGTTCACCTTGGGAATAACAGCTCAGAGCAGTTCACCTGAAAAACACAGCAGTTGGGAGTTGTGCTTTATCTATCAATGTTGAAACCAAGACTATTTAGAAGATACTTTTATAACTTGTAAATATAAGGAATTTCCAGTTATTGTTTGCTACTCGTTTCAACGTTAAATCTAGTGAAAGCAATAGACATATTTGATATTATTTCAATCCTCTGAAGTTGGCTGAAACTTGCTGCATAGCACATACAATAATGGTCTCTGTTACATGTGCTTCTCTGCTGCCACCTCGTGTGCATCTTGGGAATCACGCCTCAGAACAGATCCAAAGGAAAGAAATAGTAGATAGGTTTGTCTACAAACGTTGATTCCAATTTGCTGGTTCTGTAAATATTTTGTGTATTTTTAGTGATTTGATTTCTGGGAATCTATCAGTTCATCTTGTTTTTCTTCTTTTTTTCCAGCAATGCTTTCATAAAGCCTTTGAATGTTCCCATCATATACCAGGCACTGTGCTAGGAAATGTATGAGTATTTGGTGCACTCAATGTCTTCCCATTCTACTATTTTTACTTCTACTTTTGGACTTTTTTATTTAAATCTTCTTAATGTATTGTAAAATAAGATGTGCTTTGATTTGAAAAGTATGTTGAATGTAACTGCTTTTTTATTATAAAAACTGTATTCTTTTTGCAGAAGTGCAAGAAAAAATGAATAGAATACAAAACAGCAAATTTTCATGCAGAGATAACTACTGTTAATATTATGACATTATCTTTCCATATTCTTAGTGTACCTATTATATTTCTGTATCTATACGTACTAAGGTACATTTGGTGTGCATATATCTGTATGTATGGATGTCTATTGCATATGAGCATATCTCTCTGGGTCCACAGTTTCTATCATTTGTGGATACCTGTGTATGCATGCAAATTACTATTTATTCTATCATTCATTAAACACTTACTGTATTTCTATTATGTTCGAGGCACTGTGCTCTACACTGGTTGCCTATAGTGAAAGAGACAGACTGTCTATATAAATAATACACTGTCATGCTATAGACAGTGGAAGAAAAATGTACATAAATAAAATAATTATAAGTTGTGACAAGCACTGGATATATTAGTGCAATGTCTTTTTCCCAGTTTTCATTGATCGTGGTGATGTTCACTATATCAGTTCCTCAAAAGTCAGAGCTGAGACCCAAGTCTCAGGTCTTCAGCAATGCATGTTCTCAGCTATAAAACTGAGAAAATTCTCAAGTACTGAAACAAAGACCCTGGGAAGTGTTCTGTGAGCAAAAGAACCTAGCTTGTAAGTGGTGACCCAGGCTCAGATAAATTCTGATGTCCAAAGCTTAGGAGGTCTCTCAGTCTGGACTGCTGCAACAGCAGAAGAAAAAAGTGCATGTTAGAAAAGGGTCACATCGTGGTAAACAATCAGAAATATTTTTTATGCCCCTAACATTCAAGAGCAAAGTAAAGTATTCTGGTGTTGTCACCACAGCAGACTAGATTATTGTTTTAATTTTAATTTCCTCAGTTTTTCTCTAGTAATTTTTCCACCTAAATACAATGGCTTGCTATCACCAGAAAGCTCAGTAGATAGAGCATCACACACATACACTAATGTCATAGTTTTAGTCCTTGGTCTAGGCAAATACAGAAACACATTGATGTTTCTGACTATCTGTGTGTCTGTCTTCGCACCTCTTCCTCCAACATTAGTAACTAAATAAAAGAAAAATGACAATGGCTTTTTTTGTGTGTTTTTGCAGCTTAAATTGCTTAGAGGAATGAATTATTTTTTTTTCAAAATCTCACCCCAAGAGGAAATAAGTGGTAAGGTTGTAAAGTACATTATCTCCCCATGTATAAGTAGCCTCCCTGTATAAGTAGCACCTTAATTTTGGGGCACAAAATTTGAGAAAATGATAACAAATGTGAAGAAACAGGAAATGCAAGTAAAAATGAAACAACCACTGTTTAAGATTCAACCAGGTTTCAAACCCCACATTTTTAAAATTGATGAGTTTTATACATAGGAAAATATGAATAGAAACTCCAAATGTCTCTGTGAACATTTCTTTCTTTTCTTTTTTTCTTTTTTCCAGTGTCATAAAGAGAGTAAGAGAGAGGGATAGATAGGGACAGACAGACAAGAATGGAGAAAATTTTTTATTATGTGCCAGGTCACAAATCAATCATCATTTTTTTTGTAAGGACACCTTAGTTGTTCATTGACTGCTCTCTCATATGTGCCTTGACCAGGGGGCTACAGCTGACTAAGTGACTCCTTGCTCGGACAGCAACTTTGGAATCAAGATGTTGAGCTTTGCTAAAACGAGATGAGCCCACACTCAAGCTGGAGAATTTGGGATCTCAAATCTGGGTACTGAGCATTCCAGTCAAATGCTCAACCCACTGTGCCACTGCCTTGTCAGTCTGTGAACATTTTGTTTCTTTTATATTCTCTGGATTTTATTTAGTATACTGGTTCTTAGTATGGGTGGAAAGGCTGTGTATTTTAAGGTTTTATTCCTCTGAAATATATTATCACTACATTTTCTTATAGATTTTCATATGTAGTTTTTCTTTTCATTAATTTTAAGGTATTTTGCAGCTTGAATTATGATTTTGAAGGGGGGGTTATTTAGGAGTGTATTTCATTACCTTAAAAAAAGGGATTTAAGTTAATTTCTATTACTGTTTAGTGTATTAAGTGTAATGACGACAAGAAACATGCTTTATGTCATTTCTAAGGTTAGAGGTAGTTGAAACTTGCTTGAAAGAACATACAGGATTATCTGTGGAAAATGTTTTCCAAGAGCGCTTCCCTGCTGCCACCTCGTGTGCACCTTGGAAATAACAGCTCAGAGCAGTTCACCTGGAAAAACACAGCAGTTGGGTGTTGTGCGTTATCTATCAATGTTGAATCGAAGGCTATCTAGAAGATACTTTCATAACTTGTAAATATAAGAGAGTTCTAGTTACTGTTTGCTACCTGTTTCAATGTTAACTGTAGTGTAAGCAAGAGATACACATCATATCAATTCAATCATCTGAAGTTTGCTGGAACTTGTTCCATAGCACATACAATAATGGTCTCTGTTACATGTGCTTCTCTGCTACCACCTCATTTGCATCTTGGAAATCACACTTCAGTACAGGTCCAAAGGAAAGTTTTGGTTGATAAGATTGTCTACAACCATTGATTCCAATTAGCCGCTTCTGTGAAGTGTTTCTGTATCTTTAGTGTTTTTTTTTCTGGGAATCTATCGTTTCATCTTGTTTTTCTTTTTTCCTTCCAGCCATGCTTTTATAAAGCCTTTGAAAGTGCCCTTCATACACCAGGCACTGTGCTAAGAGCTCATATCCCTGCACTCAGTCACTTCCCTTTCTTTTATTTTTACATCTGTCTTTTGAACTTCTTTTATTTAAATTTACTTAATGAATTGTAAAATATGATGTGCTTTGATTTGACAAGTATATAGTATTTTAATAGCTTTTTATTATAAAAATGGTATTTTTATTGCAGAAATCCAAAAAAAATGATAAGAAATACAAAACAACAGATTTTCATACATAGATATCAACTGTTAACTTTAGCCATTTTCTTTCCATATTCTTTGTGTACCAATTATATTTCTCTATGTATATGTACTCAGGTACATTGGGTGAGTGTACCCAATGTGTGTATAGATGTGCATTGCACATGAGCATACCTCTCTGTTTCAATAGTGTCTGTCATTTGTGGATATTTGTGTATGTATGCAAATGAATATTTATTCACTCTTCCAGTAAAAACTTATTGAATTTTCATTATATGCCAGGCACTGTGCTCGACACTTGTTGCCATAGTGAATGGGAGAGACTCACTTTCTGTCTTTATGGATATTACACTGTCATGGAGTAGAAAGAGGAAGGAAAAAATATACATAAAAAATTAAAAGTTGTGACAAACACTGGATTTGGTAGTGCAATACCTTTGGTCCCAGTAGTGATTGATCGTGGCATGGTTAAGTATATCAGTTTCTTGGAAGGCAGAGCTGAGGCTTAAGTCTCGGTTCTTCAGGAATGCATGATCTTAGCTATAAAACTGAGAAAATTTACAAGGATACAACAAATAACCTGGGAGGTTTTTGTGACCAAAAGAACCTAAATTTTAAGTGCTGACCAGGCTCAGATAAATTCTGAATACCAAAGCTTAGGAAGTTTCTCAGTCTGGACTGCTGCCATGAAACAAGAAAAAATGCATGATAGGAAAGGTGTGAATTTGTGCTCAACAATCAGAAATACTGATTGTATATGCCCCTGACTGTCAATAGCCTAAGAAAGACTTCTGATGTTGTCACCACAGCAGACTAGATCATTGTTTTATTTTTTATTTGCCTCAGGTTGTCTCTAGTAATTTTGTGCCCCTAGAGACCATGGCTTGCTTACACCAGAGAGCTCACTAGTTAGAGCATCACACTCATACAGTAATGTCAAAGGATTGGTCCCGGTTCAAGGCACATACAGAAACAGATTGATGTTTCTGACTATCTGTCTGTCTTTTTCCCCCCACTTCCTCTCTTTAACACTAAAAATTAAATAAAAGAAAAAATGACAATGGCTATTTTTTGGTTGTTTTCACAGCTTAAATTGCATAGAAGAATGAATTATGTTTTTCAAAATCTCACCACAAGAGAAAATAGGTAGTAAGTTTGTAAAGTACCATATTTCCCCATGCATAATATGCCTCCCTGTAGAAGACGCACCTTCATTTTTGGGTGCAAAGTTTGAGAAAATGATAACAAGTGCAATGAGACTGGAAATGCAAGTAAAATATAATACAACCACTGTATAAGATGGAACCCATTTTTCAAACCCCATATTTTTTAAAAAAAGATCCTTCTAAAACGACGGCAAATATGGTATACACCTGCCGAATATCTCTGTGAAACTTTTATTTCTTTCTTTATTTTATTTCTTTTTTTTTATTACAGAGACAGTGAGAGCATCAGAGAGAGAGATAGATAGGGACACACAGAGAAGAAGGTAAAGAGATTTTTTTTTATTTTGTGCCAGGTCACAAATCAATCATCAGTTTTTTGTTGTGACACCTTAGTTGCTCATTGACTGCTCTCTCACTGTGCCTTGACCAGGGAACTACAGCTGACGGACTAACCTCTTGCTCGAGCCAGTGAGCCCATTGGGATAAAGCTGGTGAGCTTTGCTTAAACCAGATAAGCCCATGCTAAAGGTGGAGGCCTAGGTATCTCAAACCTGGTTCCTCCGCATTCCAGTCAAATGTTCTATCCACCGCACCACCACCTACTCAGGCTGTGAAAATTTTTATCTTTTATTTTCTTTGGATTTTGTTTAGTATCCTGTTACATAAGATGGGTGGTAACGTTGTGTATTTTAAGGTTTTTTTCCACTAAAATGTATTCATCACAACATTTTTCCATAGGTTTTCTTATGTAGATTTTATTTCCATTAAGTTTAAAGTATTTTGTAACTTGAATTTTGATTTTGTGTAGGGGTTATTTAGGAGTGAATTTCTTAACTTAAAAAAGAAAGAGTTTTTTAGTTAGTGATTATTACTGATTTCTAGAGGAAGTGTAATGACAGGAAGAAAAATGCTTTATATCATTTCAAAGGTTTGAGGGAGATGAAACTTGCTTGAAAGAAAATACAGGATTGTCTGTGGGAAATGTTTTCCAAGTGCGCTTCTCTGCTGCCAACTCGTGTTCACCTTGGGAATAACAGCTCAGAGCAGTTCACCTGAAAAAACACAGCAGTTGGGAGTTGTGCTTTATCTATCAATGTTGAAACCAAGACTATTTAGAAGTTACTTTTATAACTTGTAAATACAAGGAATTTCCAGTTACTGTTTGCTACTCATTTCACCGTTAACTCTAGTGAAAGCAATAGACATATTTGATATTATTTCAATCCTCTGAAGTTGGCTGAAACTTGCTGCATAGCACATACAATAATGGTCTCTGTTACATGTGCTTCTCTGTTGCCTCCTCGTGTGCATCTTGGGAATCATGCCTCAGAACAGATCCAAAGGAAAGAAATAGTAGAGAGGATTGTCTACAAACGTTGATTCCAATTTGCCAGTTCTGTAAATATTTTGTATATTCTTAGTGATTTGATTTCTGGGAATCTATTGATTCATCTTGTTTTTCTTCTTTCCTTCCAGCAATGCTTTCATAAAGCCTTTGAATGTTCCCATCATATACCAGGCACTATGCTAGGAAATCTATGAATAGTTGGTGCACTCCATGTCTTCCCATTCTATTATTTTTACTTCTTCTTTTGGACTCCTTTATTTGAATCTTCTTAATGTATTGTAAAATAATATGTGCTTTGATTTGAAAAGTATGTTGAATATAACTGCTTTTTTATTATAAAAACTGTATTCTTATTGCAGAAGTGCAAGAAAAAATGAATAGAATACAAAACAACAAATTTTCATGCAGAGATAACTACTGTTAATATTATGACATTATCTTTCCATATTCTTAGTGTACCTATTATATTTCTATATCTATACGTACTAAGGTACATTGGGTGTGCATACATCTGTGTGTAAAAATTTGCATTGCATATGAGCATATCTCTCTGGGTCCACAGTTTCTATCATTTGTGGATACCTGTGTATACATGCAAATTATTATTTATTGTTTCATTCACTAAACAGCTTTCTGTGTTTTAATTATGTTCCAGGCACTGAGCTCTACACTTGTTGCCTAAAGTGAAAGAGACAGACTGTTTATATGAATAATACACTGTCATGCTATAGACAGAGGAAGAAAAATATACATAAATAAAATAATTATAAGATGTGATAAGCACTGGATATAGTAGTGCAATGTTTTGTTCCTAGGTTCCATTGGTCGTGGCGATGTTCAGTATATCAGTTTCTCGAAAGGAAGAGCTGAGACCTAAGTCTCAGGTCTTCAGCAATGAGTGTTCTCAGCTATAAAATGGAGAAAATTCTCAAGCGCTGAAACAAAAACCCTGGGAGGTGTTTTGTGAGCAAAAGAACCTAGCTTGTAAGTGGTGACCCAGGCTCAGATAAAGTCTGATGTCCAATATTTAGGAGGTCTCTCAGTCTGGACTGCTGCAACAGCACAAGAAAAAAGTGCATATTAAATAAAGGGCCACATCGTGGTAAATAATCAGAAATATTTTTTATGCCCCTAACAGTCAAGGGCAAAGAAAAGTCTTCTGGCATTGTCACCACAGCAGACTAGATTATTGTTTTATTTTTAATTACCTCAGTTTTTCTCTAGTAATTTTTCTTCCCAGATACAATGGATTGATATCACCAGAGAGCTCAGTAGATAGAGCATCACACACATACACTAATGTCATAGTTTTGGTCCTTGGTCTAGGCACATACAGAAACACATTGATGTTTCTGACTATTTGTGTGTCTGTTTTCCCCCCTCTTTCTCACTCTAAAATTAATAACTCAATAAAAGAAAAATGACAATGTCTTTTCTTTTTTCTGTTTTTTTTTTTTTTTTTTTTTTGCAGCTTAAATTGCTTAGAGGAATGAATTATTTTTTTCAAAATCTCACTCCAAGAGAAAATAAGTGGTAACGTTGTAAAGTACCATATCACTCCATGTATAAGTAGCCTCCCTCTATATGTAGCACCTTAATTTTGGGGCACAAAATTTGAGAAAATGATAACAAATGCGAAGAAACAGGAAATGCAAGTAAAAATACAACAACCACTGTATACGATGCACCCAGGTTTCAAACCCCACGTTTTAAAAAATGATGAGTTATATATATAGGAAAATATGGATAGAAACTCCAAATGTCTCTGTGAACATTTCTTTCTGTCCTTTTTTTTTCCAGAGTCATAGAGAGAGTGAGAGAGAGGGATAGATAGGGACAGACAGACAAGAATGGAGAAAATTTTTTATTATGTGCCAGGTCACAGATCAATCATCTTTTTTTCGTAAGGACACCTTAGTTGTTCATTGACTGCTCTCTCATATGTGCCTTGACCATGGGGCTACAGCTGACCGAGTGACCTCTTGCTTGAGCCAGCAACATTGGGATCAACCTGTTGAGCTTTGCTAAAGTGAGATGAGCCCACGCTCAAGCTGGCGAATTTGGGATCTCAAATCTGGGTACTGCACATTCCAGTCAAATGCTCTACCCACTGCGCCACTGCCTTGTCAGTCTGTGAACATTTTGTTTCCTTTACAATCTCTGGATTTTATTTAGTATCCTGGTTCTTAGTATGGTTGGAAAGGCTGTGTATTTTAAGGTTTTATTCCTCTAAAATGTATTCATCACTACATTTTTATAGATTTTCTTATGTAGTTTTTATTTTCATTAAATTTAAGGCATTTTGCAACTGGAATTGTTATTTTGAGGGGTGTTATTTAGGAGTGAATTTCATTACCTTAAAAAAAGGGATTTTAGTTAATTTCTATTACTGTTTAGTATATTAAGTGTAATGATGACAAGAAACATGCTTTATATCATTTCTAAGGTTTGAGGTAGTTGAAACTTGCTTGAAAGAACATACAGGATTATCTGTGGAAAATGTTTTCCAAGAGTGCTTCCCTGCTGCCACCTCGTGTGCACCTTGGAAATAACAGCTCAGAGCAGTTCACCTGGAAAAAGACAGCAGTTGTGTGTTGTGCGTTATCTATCAATGTTGAATCGAAGGCTATTTAGAAGATACTTTCATAACTTGTAATATAAGGGAATTCTAGTTACTGTTTGCTTCCTGTTTCAATGTTAACTGTAGTGAAAGGAAGAGATACACTTCATGTCATTTCAATCTTCTGAAGTTTGCTGGAACTTGGTCTATAGCACATAAAATATTGGTCTCCGTTACATTTGCTTCTCTGCTGCCACCTCATTTGCATCTTGGGAATTATGCTTCAGTTCAGGTTCAAAGGAAAGATTTGGTAGATAAGATTATTTATAACCATTGATTCCAATTAGCCACTTCTGTGAAGTATTTCTGTATCCTTAGTGGGTTTTTTTTCTGGGAATCTATCGTTTCATCTTGTTTTACTTTTTCCTTCCAGCCATGCTTTTATAAAGCCTTTGAAAGTGCCCTTCATATACCAGGCACTGTGCTAAGAACTCATGTCCCTGCCTTCAGTCACTTCCCATTCTACTATTTTTCCATCTGTCTTTCAAACTTCTTTGATTTAAATCTACTTAATGTATTGTAAATTATTATGTGCTTTGATTTGACAAGTATTTAGAATTTTAAGAGCTTTTTAGTATAAAACGGTATTCTTGTTGCAGAAATGCAAAAAAAAATGATAAGAAAAACAAAACAACTAATTTTCATACGTAGATATCAACTGTTAACTTTAGCCATTTTTTTTTCATATTCTTTGTGTACCAATTATATTTCTTTATGTATATGTACTCAGGTACAATGGGTGCGTGTACCCAATATATGCTTAGATGTGCATTGCACATGAGCATACCTCTCTGTTTGATAGTGTCTGTCATTTGTGGATATTTGTGTACATATGCAAATGAATATTTATTCACTCTTCCAGTAAAAACTTATTGAAATTTCATTATATGCCAGGCATTGTGCTCGACACTGGTTGCTATAGTGAATGTAAGAGACTCACTTTCTGTCTTTATGGATATTACACTGTCATGGAGTAGAAAGAGGAAGGGAAAAATATACATAAAAAATTATAAGTTGTGACAAACACTGGATTTGGTAGTGCAATACCTTTGCTCCCAGTTGTGATTGATCATGGCATTGTTAAGTATATCAGTTTCTCGGAAGGCAAAGCTGAGACATAAGTCTCGGTTCTTCAGGAATGCGTGATCTTAGCTATAAAAATGAGAACATTTTCAAGTGATGCAACAAATAACCTGGGAGGTGTTCTGTGACCAAAAGAACCTAAATTGTAAGTGCTGACCAGGCTCAGATAAATTCTGAAAACCAAAGCTTAGGAGGTTTCTCAGTCTGGACTGCTGCAACGGCACAAAAAAGTGTGTGTTAGGAAAAGTGTGAATTCGTGCTCAACAATCAGAAATACTGATTGTATATGCCCCTGACTGACAAGAGCCTAGGAAAGTCTTCTGATGTTGTCACCACAGCAGACTAGATTATTATTTTATTTTTTATTTGCCTCAGGTTGTCTCTAGTAATTTTGTCCCCCTAGAGACAATGGCTTGCTTACACCAGAGAGCTCACTAGTTAGAGCATCACACTCATACAGTTATGTCATAGGATTGGTCCCGCTTCAAGGCACATCAAGAAAGAGATTGATGTTTCTGACTATCTGTCTGTCTTTTTTCCCCACTTCCTTTCTCTAACATTAAAAATTAAATTAAAAAAATGACAATGGCTATTTTTTTGTTGTTTTTGCAGCTTAAATTGCATAGAAGAATGAATTATGTTTTTCAAAATCTCACCACAAGAGAAAATAGGTAGTAAGTTTGTAAAGTACCATATTTCCCCATTCGTAATATGCCTCCTGGTAAAAGACGCACCTTGATTTTTGGGCACAAAATTTGAGAAAATGATAACAAATGCGAAGAAACAGGAAATGAAAGTAAAATATATTACAACCACTGTATAAGACGCACCCAGTATTCAAACCTTACATTTTTCAAAAAAGATGAGTCTTAAACGAGGGCAAATATGGTATACACTCGCCAAATGTCTCTGTGAACCCTTTCTTTCTTTCTTTCTTTCTTTTTTTCTTTCTTTCTTTCTTTCTTTCTTTCTTTCTTTCTTTCTTTCTTTCTTCTTTCTTTCTTTCTTTCTTTCTTTCTTTCTTTCTTTCTTTCTTTCTTTCTTTATTTCTTTCTTTCTTTTTTCTTTTTTTTCTTTTATTTTTTACAGAGACAGTGAGAGAGTCAGAGAGAGAAATAGATTGGGCAAACAGACAGGAAGGTAAAGAGTTTTTTTTTTATTATGTGCCAGGTCACAGATCAATCATCAGTTTTATGTTGTGACACCTTAGTTGTTCAATGACTGCTCTCTCATTGTGCCTTACACAGTGACCTACAGCTGACCGAGTAACCTCTTGCTCGAGCCAGTGAGCCCATTGGGCTAAAGCTGGTGATCTTTGATAAAACCAGATAAGCCCACGCTCAAGCTTGCGACCTTGGGATCTCAAACCTGGGTCCTCCGCATTCCAGTCAAATGCTCTATCCACCGCACCACCACCTCCTCAGGCTGTGAAAATTTTTATCTTTTACTTTCTTTGGATTTTTTTTAGTATCCTGTTTCATAGTATGGGTGGTAACGTTGTGTATTTTAAGATTTTTTTCCACTAAAATGTATTCATCACAACATTTTTCCATAGGTTTTCTTATGTAGATTTTATTTCCATTAAGTTTAAAGTATTTTGTAGCTTGAATTTTGATTTTGTGTAGGGGTTATTTAGGAGTGAATTTCTTAACTTAAAAAAGGAAGAGTTTTTTAGTTAGTGTTTATTACTAATTTCTAGAGTAAGTGCAATGACAAGAGGAAACATGCTTTGTATCATTTCAAAGGTTTGAGGGAGTTGAAACTTGCTTGAAAAAAATACAGGATTGTCTGTGGGTAATGTTTTCCAAGTGCGCTTGTCTGCTTCCAACTCGTGTTCACCTTGGGAATAACAGCTCAGAGCAGTTCACCTGAAAAAACACAGCAGTTGGGAGTTGTGCTTTATCTATCAATGTTGAAACCAGACTATTTAGAAGATACTTTTATAACTTGTAAATATTAGTAATTTCCAGTTACTGTTTGCTACTTGTTTCAACGTTAACTCTAGTGAAAGCAATAGACATATTTGATATTATTTCAATTCTCTGAAGTTGTCTTAAACTTGCTGCATAGAACATACAATAATGGTCTTTGTTACATGTGCTTCTCTGCTGCCACCTCGTGTACATCTTGGGAATCACACCTCAGAACAGATCCAAAGAAAAGAAATCTTAGATAGTATTGTCCACAAACATTGATTCTATTTTGCCAGTTCTGTAAATATTTTGTGGATTCTTAGAGATTTGATTTCTGGGAATCTATCGGTTCTCCTTGTTTTTCTTCTTTCCTTCCAGCAATGCTTTCATAAAGCCCTTGAATGTTCCCATCATATACCAGGCACCTTGCTAGATACTCTATGAGTAGTTGGTGCACTCATTGTCTTCCCGTTCCACTATTTTACTTCTGCTTTTGGACTCCTTTATTTGAATCTTCTTAATGTATTGTAAAATAAGATGTGCTTTGATTTGAAAAGTATGTTGAATGTAACTGCTTTTTTATTATAAAAACTGTATTCTTATTGCAGAAGTGCAAGAAAAAATGAATAGAATACAAAACAAGTTTTCATGCAGATATAACTACTGTTAATATTATGACATTATCTTTCCATATTCTTAGTGTACCTATTATATTTCTATATCTATACGTACTAAGGTACATTGGGTGTGCATACATCTGTGTGTAAAAATGTGCATTGCATATGAGCATATCTCTCTGGGTCCACAGTTTCTATCATTTGTGGATACCTGTGTATGCATGCAAATTACTATTTATTCTTTCATTCATTAAACAGCTTTTTGTGTTTTTATTATGTTCCAGGCACTGAGCTCTACACTGGTTGCCTAAAGTGAAAGAGACAGACTGTCTATATGAATAATACACTTTCATGCTGTAGACAGAGGAGGAAAAATATACATAAATAAAATAATTATAAGATGTGATAAGCACTGGATATAGTAGTGCAATGTCTTGTTCCTAGTTTCCATTGATCGTGGCGATGTTCAGTATATCAGTTTCTCGAAAGGAAGAGCTGAGACCTAAGTCTCAGGTCTTCAGCAATGCGTGTTCTCAGCTATTAAACGGAGAAAATTCTCAAGCGCTGAAACAAAGACCCTGGGAGGTGTTTTGTGAGCAAAAGAACCTAGCTTGTAAGTGGTGACCCAGGCTCAGATAAATTCTGATGTCCAAAATTTAGGAGGTCTCTCAGTTTGGACTGCTGCAGCAGCACAAGAAAAAAGTGCATGTTAATAAAGGGTCACATCGTGGTAAACAATCAGAAATAGTTTTTATGCCCTTAACAGTCAAGAGCAAAAAAAAGTCTTCTGACATTGTCACCACAGCAGACTAGATTATTGTTTTATTTTTAATGACCTCAGTTTTTCTCCAGTAATTTTTCTCCTTAGATACAGTGGCTTGATATCACCAGAGAGCTCAGTAGATAGAGCATCACACACATACACTAATGTCATAGTTTTGGTCCTTGGTCTAGGCACATACAGAAACACATTGATATTTCTGACTATCTGTGTGTCTGTTTTCCCCCCTCTTTCTCACTCTAACATTAATAACTAAATAAAAGAAAAATGACAATGGCTTTTTATTTTTTTTTTTTATTTTTATTTTATTATTTTTTTTTTTTTTGCAGCTTAAATTGCGTAGAGGAATGAATTATTCTTTTCAAAATCTCACCCCAAGAGGAAATAAGTGGTAACGTTGTAAAGTACCATATATCCCCATGTATAAGTAGCCTCCCTCTATAAGTAGCACATTAAATTTGGGGCACAAAATTTGAGAAAATGATAACAAATGCGAAGAAACAGGAAATGCAAGTAAAAATACAACAACCACTGTATAAGATGCACCCAGGTTTCAAACCCTACATTTTTAAAAATGATGAGATTTATACATACGAAAATATGGATAGAAACTCCAAATGTCTCTGTGAACATTTCTTTCTTTCCTTTTCTTCTTTTTTCCAGAGTCATAGAGAGAGTGCGAGAGAGGGATTGATATGGACAGACAGACAGGAATGGAGAAAAATTTTTATTATGTGCCAGGTCACAGATCAATCATCATTTTTTCATAAGGACACCTTAGTTGTTCATTGACTGCTCTCTCATATGTGCCTTGACCAGGGGGCTACAGCTGACCGAGTTACCGCTTGCTCAAGACAGTGACATTGGAATCAAGCTGTTGAGCTTTGCTAAAACGTGATGAGCCTACGCTCAAGTTGGTGAATTTGGGATCTCAAATCTGGGTACTGCGCATTCCAGTCAAATGTTCTACCCACTGCGCCACTGCCTTGTCAGTCTGTGAACATTTTGTTTCTTTTACATTCTCTGGATTTTATTTAGTATCCTGGTTCTTAGTATGGGTGAAAAGGCTGTGTATTTTAAGTTTTTATTCCTCTAAAATGTATTCATAACAACATTTTTAAATACATTTTCTTTAAAGATATTTATTTATTTATTTATTTATTTATTTATTTATTTATTTACAGAGTCAGAGAAAGGGATAGACAGGGACAGACAGACAGGAATGGAGAGTGATGGGAAGCATCAATCATCAGTTTTTTGTTGCGACACCTTAGTTGTTCATTGAGTGCTTTCTCATAAGTGCCTTGACTGTGGGCCTTCAGCAGACCGAGTAACCCCTTGCTTGAGCCAGCGACCTCGGGTCCAAGCTGGTCAGCTTTTTTTCAAACCTGATGAGCCGGCGCTCAAACTGGTGACCTTGGGGTCTCGAACCTGGGTCCTCCACATCCAAGTTTGACGCTCTATCCACTGCGTCACTGCCTGGTCATGCTATACATTTTCTAATGTAGTTTTTCTTTTCATTAATTTTAAGGTGTTTTGCAATTTGAATTGTGATATTGAGGGGGGGGGGTTATTTAGGAGTGAATTTCATTACTTTAAATACAAGCGATTTTAGTTAATTTCTATTACTGTTTAGTATATTAAGCGCAATGACGACAATAATCATGCTTTATATCATTTCTAAGGTTAGAGGTAGTTGAAACTTGCTTGAAAGAACATACAGGATTATCTGTGGAACATGTTTTCCAAGCGCGCTTCCTTGCTTCCACCTCATGTGCACCTTTGAAATAACAGCTCAGAGCAGTTCACCTGGAAAAAGACAGCAGTTGTGTGTTGTGCGTTATCTATCAATGTTGAATCGAAGGCTATCTAGAAGATACTTTCATAACTTGTAAATACACGGGAGGTGTAGTTATTGTTTGCTACCTGTTTCAATGTTAACTGTAGTGTAAGCAAGAGATACACTTCATATCATTTCAATCTTCTGAAGTTTGCTAGAACTTGCTCCATAGCACATAATATATTGGTCTCTGTTACATGTGCTTGTCTGCTACCACCTCATTTGCATCTTGGGAATCACGCTTCAGTACATGTCCAAAGGAAAGTTTTGGTAGATTAGATTGTCTAAAACCATTGATTGCAATTAGCCGCTTCTGTGACCTATTTCTGTATCTTTAGTGGTTTTTTTTCTGGGAATCTATCGTTTCATCTTGTTTTACTTTTTTTCTTCCAGCCATGCTTTCATAAATCCTTTGAAAGTGCCCTTCATATACCAGGCACAGTACTAAGAGCTCAAGTCCCTGCACTAAGTCACTTCCCATTCTAGTATTTTTACATCTGTTTTTTGAACTTCTTTTATTTAAATCTACTTAATGTATTGTAAATTATGATGTGCTTTGATTTGACAAGTGTATAGAATTTTAACAGCTTTTATTATTAAAATGGTATTCTTACTGCAGAAATGCAAAAAAAATGATAAGAAAAACAAAACAACAAATTTTCATACATAGATATCAACTGTTAACTTTAGCCATTTTCTTTCCATATTCCTTGTATACCAATTATATTTCTCTATGTATGTGTACTCAGGTACATTGGATGTGTGTACCCAATGTGTGCATAGATGTGCATCACACGTGAGCATACCTCTCTGTTTTAATAGTGCCTGTCATTTGTGGATATTTGTGTATGTATGTAAATGAATATTTATTCACTCCTCCAATAAAAACTTATTGAATTTTCATTATATGCCAGGCACTGTGCTTGACACTGGTTGCCAGTAGTGAATGGGAGAGACTCACTTTCTGTCTTTATGGATATTACACTGTCATGGAGTAGAAAGAGGAAAGAAAATATATACATAAAAAATTATAAGTTATGAAAAACACTGGATTTGGTAATGCAATACCTTTGGTCCCAGTTGTGATTGATCGTGGCATGTTTAAGTATATTAGTTTCTTGGAAGGCAGAGCTGAGACATAAGTCTTGGTTCTTCAGGAATGCTTGATTTCAGCTATAAAACTGAGAAAATTTACAAATGATGCAACAAATACCCTGGGAGGTGTTCTGTGACCAAAAAAACCTAAAGTGTAAGTGCTGACCAGGCTCAGATAAATTCTGAAAATCAAAGCTTAGGAGGTTTCTCAGTCTGGACTGCTGCCAGGGCACATGAAAATGTGCATGTTAGGAAAGGTGTCAATTCGTGCTCAACAATCAGAAATACTGATTGTATTTGTCCCTGACTGTCAAGAGCCTAGAAAATCTTCAAGTGTTGTCACCACAGCAGACTAGATTATTATTTTATTTTTTATTTGCCTCAGGTTGTCTCTAGTAATTTTGTCCCCTTAGAGACAATGGCTTTCTTACACCAGAGATCTCACTAGTTAGAGCATCACACTCATACAGTAATGTCATAGAATTGGTCCTGTTTCAAGGCACATACAGAAACAGATTGATGTTTCTGACTGTCTATCTTTTTCCCTCCACTTCCTCTTTCTAACATTAAAAATTAAATAAAAGAAAAAATGACAATGGCTATTTTTTTGTTGTTTTCGCAGCTTAAATTGCATAGAAGAATAATGTATGTTTTTCAAAATCTCACCACAAGAGAAAATAGGTGGTAAGTTTGTAAAGTACCATATTTCCCCATGCATACTATACGTCACTGTAGAAGACGCACCTTCATTTTTGGGCACAAAATTTGAGAAAATGATAACAAATGCGAAGAAACAGGAAATGCAAGTAAAATATACTACAACCACTGTATAAGATGAACCCAGTTTTCAAAACCCACATTTTTCAAAAAAGTCGAGTCTTAAATGACGGCAGAGATGATATGCACCCGCTGAATGTCTCTTTGAACCTTTTATTTCTTTCTTTTTTTTTTTTTTTTTTTTTTTTTTTTACAGAGACTGTGAGAGAGTCAGAGAGAGGGATAGAAAGTGACACACAGAAAAGAATATAAGGAGTTTTTTTTTATTATATGCAAGGTCACAAATCAGTCATCAGTTTTTTGTTGTGACACCTTAGTTGCTCATTGACTGCTCTCTCATTGTGCCTTGACCAGGGAACTACAGCTGACTGAGTAACCTCTTGCTCGAGCCAGTGAGCCCATTGGGCTAAATTAAAGCTGGTGAACTTTGCTTAAACCAGATAAGCCCAGGTTCTCGCTGGCGACCTTGGAATCTCAAGCTGGGTTTTCCGCATTCCAAGCAAATGCTCTATCCACCGCGCCACCGCCTCCTCAGGCTGTGAAAATTTTTATTTTTTACTTTCTCTGGATTATGTTTAGTATCCTGTTTCATAGGATGGGTGAAAACATTGTGTATTTTAAGGTTTTTTTTCACTAAAATGTATTCATCACAAGATTTTTCCATAGGTTTTATTATGTAACATTTATTTCCATTAAGTTTAAAGTATTTTGTCACTTGAATTTTGATTTTGAGCAGGGGTTATATAGGAGTGAATTTCTTAACTTAAAAAAAAAGTGTTTTTTAGTTAGTTTTTATTACTGATTTCTAGAGTAAGAGTAATAACAAGAAGAAACATGCTTTATATCATTTTAAAGATTTGAGGTAGTTGAAACTTGCTTGAAAGAAAATATAGGATTGTCTGTGGGAAATGTTTTTCAAGTGCGCTTCTCTGCTGCCACCTCGTGTTCACCTTGGGAATAACAGCTCAGAGCAGTCCATCTGAAAAAACACAGCAGTTGGGAGTTGTGCTTTATCTATCAATGTTGAAACCAAGACTATTTAAAAGATACTTAGATACTTTTACAACTTGTAAATATAAGGAATTTCCAGTTACTGTTTGCTACTTGTTTCAACGTTAACTCTAGTGAAAGCAATAGACATATTTAATATTATTTCAATCCTTTGAAGTTGGCTGAATCTTGCTGCATAGCAGATACAATAATGGTCTCTGTTACATGTGCTTCTCTGCTGCCACCTCGTGTGCATCTTGGGAATCACACCTCAGTACAGATCCAAAGGAAAGAAATAGTAGAGAGGATTGTCTACACACGTTGATTCCAATTTGCCGGATTTGTAAATTTTTTGTGTATTCTTAGTGATTGATTTCTGGGAATCTATCGATTCATCTCGTTTTTCTTCTTTCCTTACAGCAATTCTATCATAAAGCCTTTTAATGTTCCCAATATATACCAAGAACTGTGCTAGGAACTACATGATTAGTTGGTGCATTAAATGTTTTCCGATTCTTATATTTTTACTTCTGATTTTGGGCTCTTTTATTTAAATATTCTTAATTTATTGTAAAATAAGATGTGCTTTGATTTGAAAAGTATGTTGAATGTAACTGCTTTTTTATTATAAAAACTGTATTCTTATTGCAGAAGTGCAAGAAAAAATGAATAGACAACAAAACAAATTTTCATGCAGAGATAACTACTGTTAATATTATGACATTATCTTTCCATATTCTTAGTGTACCTATTATATTTCTATATCTATACTTACTAAGGTACATTGGGTGTGCATACATCTGTGTATATAGATGTGCATTGCATATGAGCATATCTCTCTGTGTCCACAGTTTTTATCATTTGTGGATACATGTGTATGCATGCAAATTACTATTTATTCTTTCATTCATTAAACACTTATTGTATTTCTATTATGTTCCAGGCACTGTGCTCTACACTGTTTGCCACTGTATAAGACGCATGCATTTTTCTAACCTAACATTTTTCAGAATAGAGGAGTCTTATACATGGAGAAATATGGTATACACCCTCCAAATGTCTCTGTGAACATTTTTTTTTCATTTTTTTTTTTTTTACAGAGACTGGGAGAGAGTCTGAGAAAGGAATGGATAGGGACAGACAGACAGAAACGGACAGTTTTTTATTATGTGCCATGTCACAGATCAATCATCAATTTTTCGTTGTGACCCCTTACATGTTCATTGACTCCTGTCTCATATGTGACTTGACCAAGGGACTACAACTGATTGAGTGACTGATTGCTTGTGCCAATGACCTTGGGCGTAAGCTGGTGAGCTTTGCTCAACTCATATGAGCCCTTGGTCAACCTGGCCACCCTGGAATCTCAAACTTGGGTTCCCTGCATTCCAGTAGAATGCTCTAACCACTGTACCATTGCCTGCTCAGGCTGTGAACAGTTTTTTTTTATTTTCTCTGGATTTTATTTAGTATCCTGGTTCTTAATATAGGTAGAAAGGCTGTGTATTTTAAGGTTTTCTTGCCATAAAATATATTGATCACTACATTTTACAATAGGTTTCTTTTTGTAGTTTTTATTTCCAATAATATTAAGGTATTTTGCATCTTGAATTGTGATTTTGAGGGTGGGGTTTTTAGGAATAATTTTCTTACCGTCAAAAAATGGAATTTTTTGTTAATTTCTATTACTGCTTACTATATTATGTGTAATGACAACAAGAAACATGTTTTATATCATTTCTAAGGTTAGAGGTAGTGGAAACTTCCTTGAAAGAACATACAGGATTATCTGTGGTAAATGTTTTCCAAGTGTGCTTCCCTGGCTCAACCTCGTGTGCACCTTTGGAGTAACAGCTCAGATGAATTCACCTGGAAAATACATCAGTTGGGTGTTGTCCGTTATCTATCAGTGTTGAATCCAAGACTATCTAAAAGAAACATTTATAACTTGTAAATATAAATAAATTCTAGTTACTGCTTGCTAGTTCTTTCAACGTTAATTGTAGTGAAAGCAAGAGATATACTTGGTATCATTTCAATCCTCTGAAGTTGGCTGGAACTTGCTCCATAGCACATACAATAATGGTCTCTGTTACATGTGCTTCTTTGCTGACACCTCATGTGCACCCTGGGAATCATGCTTCATTACTGGTGCAAAGGAATATTTTGGTTGACATCGTTGTCTATAAACTTTGATTCTAATTTGCAGTTTCTGTAAAGATTTTATGTATCCTTAGTGGTTTGTTTTCTCCAAATCTCTCGGTTTATCTTGTTTTTTTCCTTTCTTTCAATCCATGCTTTCATAAAGCCTTTCAAAGTGCTTATCATATACCAGGCACTGTGCTAGGAACTCATGCATATGCACTCAATGACTTCCATTTCTACGCTTTTAACTTCTGTCTTTTTAACTTCTTTTTTTTCTGTATTTTTCTGAAGCTGGAAACTAGAGAGACATTCAGACAGACTCCCGCATGCCCCTGACTGAGATCCACTTGGCACGCCCACTAGGGGGCGAAGCTCTGCCAACCAGGAGCGGATGCTCTGCACACCCGGATCGTAGACCTATTGAGACCAGAGCGACTGCAGCACCCGGGTTATCTTTGCTCCAACGGTGCCTCGGCTGTGGGAGGGGAGGGGAGAGACAGAGAGGAAGGAGAGGGCGAGTGGTTGAGAAGAAGATGGCCGCTTCTCCTGTATGCCTTAGCCAGAAATCAAACCCTGGACTTCTGCACGCATTGCCGACGCTCTACCTCTGAGCCAACCAGCCAGGGCTTAACTTCTTTTACATACATCTACTTCGTGTATTGTAAAATAGGATGTGCTTTGATTTGACAAGTACGTTGAATTTTAACAGCTTTTTCATTATAAAAAAATATATTCTTATTGCAGGAGTGCAAAAAAAATGATCTCAAAAACAAGAACAACAACAAATTTTCATACAGATATATCTACTGTTAATATTAGGACATATTCTTTTCATATTTTTTGTGTACCTATTATATTTCTATGTATATATATACTCTGGTATATTGGGTGTGTTTACATCTGTGTGCATAGATGTGAATTGCACATGAGTATATCTCTCTGGGTCCACAGTGTCTGTCATTTGTGCATATCTGTGTACGTATGCAAATGAATATTTATTTAGTCATTCAGGAAACTTTTATTGTATTTCTATTATGTGCCAGGCACTGTGCTTGACACTGTTTGCCAACAGTAAATGAGACAGACTCAATTTTTGTCTTTATGAATACTACACTCTCAAGGGGTGACAGAAAGAAAAAAATATACATAAATAAAATAATCATAAGTTTATCAAGCACTGAATTTGGTAGTGCAATATCTTTGGTGTCAGTTATGATTTATTGTGGCGAGGTGTATCAGTTTATCAGTGTATCAGTTTCTCAGAAGGCAGAGCTGAGACATAAGTCTCTGTTTTTTAGCAAAGTGTATTCTCAGGTACAAAAATAGGAAAATATAAAAGTTATGAAACAAAGACCCTGGGAGGTGTTCTGTGAGGAAAAGATCCTAGCTTGTATGTGGTGACCAATGCTCAGATAAATTCTGATGTCGAAAACTTAGGAGCTCTATTAGTCTGGACTGCTGCCATGGCACAAGAAAAAGTCCATGTTAGGAAAGGGGTCACTTTGTCTAAACAATTAGTAATAGTGATTATGCCCCTCAATTTCAAGAGCAAAGAAAAGTCTTCTGGTGTGGTCACCACAGGAGACCAGATTATCATTTTATTTTTTAATTTCCTCTGGTTTTCTCTAGTAAATTTTTTCCCCAAAAAACAAAGGCTTGCTCTCACCAGAGAGCTCAGTAGTTAAAGCATCACACACATATGCTAATGTCATAGGTTTGCTCCTGGGTGAAGGCACATACAGAAACAAATTGATGTTTCTGACTATCTGTCTGTATTTTCCGCCCTTTATCCTGCATCTAACATGAATAACTAAATAAAAGAAAAAATGACAATGGCTTTTTTGTTGTTGTTTTTTCAGCTTAAATTGCAGAGAAGAATGAGTTATGTTTTTCAAAATCTTCCCCAAGAGGAAATAAATGGTAAGGTCTTAAAGTCCCAGAGTTCCCCATGTATAAGAAGCCTCTCTGTGTAAGACACACCTTAATTTTGGGGCACATATTTTGTGAAAATGATAACAAATGCAAATAAACAAGAAATGCAAGTAAAAAATACTACAACCACTGTATAAGACGCACGCAGTTTTCTAATTCCACAATTTTCAAAAAAGATGAGTCTTATACATGGAGAAATATGGTATACATCCTCCAAATGTCCCTGTGAACATTTCTTTTTTTCCTTTTTTTTTTTTCACAGAGACAGGGAGAGAGTCAGAGAGAGAAATAGATAAGGACAGACAGACAGAAATGGACAGAGTTTTTATTATGTGCCAGGTCACAATAAATCATCAGTTTTTCGTTTTGACCCCTTACATGTTCATTGACTCCTGTCTCATATGTGACTTGACCAGGGGGCTACAACTGATCGAGTGACTGATTGCTTGAGCCAGTGACCTTGGGCTTAACCTGGTGAGCTTTGCTCAAATCATATGAGCCCTAGGTCAAGCTGGCGACATTGGAATCTCAAACCTGGGTCCCCTGCATTCCATTCGAAAGCTCTAACCACTGTGCGTCGCCTACTCAGGCTGTGAACAGTTTTTTTTTTACTTTCTCTGGATTTTATTTAGTATCCTGGTTCTTAATATAGGTAGAAAGGCTGTGTATTTTAAGGTTTTCATGCCAAAAATTATTCTCATCACTACATTTTTGAATAGCTTTCTTCTTGTAGTTTTTATTTCCAGTAATATTAAGGTATTTAGCAACTTGAATTATGATTTTGAGGGTGGGGTTTTTTAGGAACAATTTCCTTACCGTCAAAAAATGGAATTTTTGGTTAGTTTCTATTACTGCTTACTATATTAAGTGTAATGACAACAAGAAATATTTTTTATATCATTTCTAAGGTTAGAGGTAGTGGAAACTTCCTTGAAAGAACATACAGGATTATCTGTGGTAAATGTTTTCCAAGTGCACTTCCCTTTTTCAACCTCGTGTGCACATTTGGAATAACAGCTCAGATGAGTTCACCTGGAAAAATACATCAGTTGGGTGTAGTGCGTTATCTATCAATGTTGAATCCAAGGCTATCTAAAAGAAACTTTTATAACTTGTAAATATAAGTAAATTCTAGTTATTGCTTGCTACTCCTTTGTATGTTAATTGTAGTGAAAGCAAGAAATATACTTGGTATCATTTCAATCCTCTGAAGTTGGCTGGAACTTGCTCCATAGCACATACAATAATGGTCTCTGTTACATGTGCTTCTCTGCTGACACCTCGTGTGCATCTTGAGAATCATGCCTCATTACTGGTGCAAAGGAATATTTTGGTTGACAGCGTTGTCTATAAACTTTGATTCTAATTTGAAGTTTCTGTAAAGATTTTATGTATCTTTAGTGGTTTGTTTTCTGAAAATGTCTCGGTGCATCTTGTTTTTCTCCTTTCTTTATAACCATGCTTTCATAGAGCCTTTGAAAGTGCCCATCATATACCAGGGACTGTGCTAAGAACTCATGTATGTGCACTCAGTGAATTCCATTTCTACGCTTTTAACTACTGTCTTTTTAACTTCTTTTTTTTCTGTGTTTTCCTGAAGCTGGAAATGAGAGACACAGTCAGACAGACTCCCGCTTGTGACGGAGCGAGATCCACTCGGCCCGCCCACAGGGGGCGAAGCTCTGCCAACCAGGGGAGGATGCTCTGCACCCCCGGGTAATAGCCCTGTTGCGACCAGAGCCACTGAAGCGCCCTGGTTTTCTTTGCTCCAATAGTGCCTCGATTGCGGGAGGGGAAGGGAGAGACAGAGAGAAAGGAGAGGGGGAGAGGTGGAGAAGCAGATGGGCGCTTCTTCTGTATGACTTGGCCGGGAATCGAACCCTGTACTTCTGCACGCGAAGCTGACGCTCTACCACTGAACCAACCAGCGAGGGCTTAACTTCTTTTATATACACCTACTTCGTGTACTGTAAAATAGGATGTGCTTTAATTTGACAGGTATGTTGAATTTTAACAGCTTTTTAATTGTAAAAAATATATTCTTATTGCAGGAGTGCAAGAAAAATGATCTCAAAAACAACAACCACAACAAATTTTTACACAGATATATCTACTGTTAAAATTAGGACATTTTTTCCCATATTATTTGTGTACCTCTTATATTTCTCTATGTATATATACTCTGGTACATTGGGTGTGTTTACATCTGTGTGCATAGATGTGCATTGCACATGAGCATATCTCTCTGTGTCCACAGTGTCTGTCATTTGTGCATATCTGTGTCCGTATGCAAATGAATATATATTCATTCATTCAGGAAATATTTATAGTATTTCTATTTTGTGCCAGGCACTCTGCTCGACACTGTTTGTCTATAGTGAATGAGACAGACTCACTTTTTGTCTTTATGAATACTACACTGTCATGGGGTGACAGAAAGAAAAAATATACATAAATAAAATAATTGTAAGTTTATAAAGCACTGTATTTGGTAGTGGAATATCTTTGGTGTCAGTTATGATTTATTGTGGTGAGGTTCAGTATATCAGTTTCTCAGAAGGCAGAGCTGAGAAATCAGTCTCGGTTTTTCATCAATGCATGTTCCCAGTTATAAAACTACAAAAATATAGAAGTTATGAAACAAAGACCCTGGGAGGTGTTAAGTGAGCAAAAGAATCTAGCTTGTATGTGGTGATCAATGCTCAGATAAATTCTGATGTCCAAAACTTAGGAGCTGTATTAGTCTGGACTGCTGCCACAGCACAAGAGAAAGTGCATTTTAGCAAAGGGTTCATTTTGTCTAAACAATTAGTAATAGTGATTATGCCCCTCCATTTCAAGAGCAAAGAAAAGTCTTCTGGTGTGTTCACCACAGCAGACCAGATTATCATTTTATTTTTTAATTATCTCTGGTTTTCTTTAGTAAATTTTTTCCAAAAAGACAATGGCTTGCTCTCACCAGAGAGCTCATTAGTTAAAGCATGACACCCATACGCTAATGTCATAGGTTTGCTCCTGGGTGAAGGCACATACAGTAACAAATTGATGTTTCTGACTATCTGTCTGTCATTTCCCCCCTTTTTTCTGTCTCTAACATGAATAAATAAATAAAAGAAAAGATGACAATGGCTTTTTTATTGTTGTTTTTGCAGATTAAATTGCATAGAAGAATGAGTTATGTTTTTCAAAATCTCACCCCAAGAAGAAATAAATGGTAAGGTCTTAAAGTACCATATTTCCCCATGTATAAGAAGCCTGCCTTTATAAGACGCACTTTAATTTGGGGGCACAAAGTTTGAGAAAATGATAACAAATGCCAAAAAATGGAAAATGCATGTAAAAAATACTACAACCACTTTATAAGATGCAAACAGTTTTCTAAACCCACATTTTTCAAACAAGATGAGTCTTATACATGGGGAAATATGGTATACACCCTCAAAAAGTCTCTGTGAATATTTCTTTTTCTTTCTTTATTTTTTTTTTAGAGAAACAGGGAGAGAGTCAGAGACAGGGATAGATAGGAACAGACATAAAAAAATGGAGATTTTTTATTATGTGCCAGGTCACATATCAATATTCAGTTTTTGGTTGTGATCCCTTACATGTTCATTGACTCTTGTCTCATATGTGACTTGACCAGGAGACTACAACTGATCGAGTGACCGATTGCTTGAGCCAGTTTCCTTGGTCGTAAGGTGGTGAGCTTTGCTCAAATCATATGAGCCCATGGTCAAGCTGGCGCCCTTGAAATCTCAAACCTGGGTTCCCCGCATTCCAGTCCAATGGGCTAACCACTGTGACATTGCCTGCTCAGGCTGTGAACATTTTTTTCTTTTATTATCTCTGGATTTTATTTAGTATCCTGGTTCTTAGTATGGGTTGAAAGGCTGAGTATTTTAAGTTTTTCTTGTCCTAAAATATATTTATCACTACCTTTTTACATAGGTTTCCTTTTGTCGTTTATATTTCCATTAATTTTAAGGTGTTTTACAACTTGAATTGTGATTTTGAGGGGGGGTTATTTAGGAGTGAATTTCCTTACCTTCAAAAAAGGGATTTGTAGTTAATTTCTATTACTGTTTACTATATTAAGTGTAATGACAACAAGAAACATGCTTTATATCATTTCTAAAGTTAGAGGTAGTTGAAACTTGCTTGAAAGAACATACAGGATTATCTGTTGTAAATGTTTTCCATGTGCGCTTCCCTGCTGCCACCTCGTGTACACCTTGGGAATAACAGCTCAAATCAGTTCACCTAAAAAAATATATCAGTTGGGTTATCTATCAAGGTTGAAACCAAGGGTATCTAAAAAGAAACTTTTATAATTTGTATATATAAGGAATTTCTAGTTAGTGCTTGCTCCTTCTTTCTACGTTAATTGTAGTGAAAGCAAGAGATATACTTGGTATCATTTCAATCCTCTGAAGTTGGCTGGAACTTGCTCCATAGAACATACAATAATGGTCTCTGTTACATGTGCTTCTCTGCTGACACCTTGTGTGCATCTTGGGAATCACGCTTCATTACTGGTGCAAAGGAATATTTTGGTAGACAGCATTGTCTATAAACTTTGATTCTAATTTGCAGTTTTTGTAAAGATTTTATGTATCCTTAGTGGTTGTTTTCTGAAAATCTCTCGGTTCATCTTGTTTTTTTCTTTTCCTTCCAGCCATGATTTCATAAAGCCTTTGAAAGTGCCCATCATATACCAGGCACTGTGCTAGGAACTCATGTACATGCTCTCAATGACTTCAATTTGTACGCTTTTTACTTCTGCCTTTTTAACTTCTTTTTTTTCTGTATTTTTTTGAAGCTGGAAATGAGAGAGACAGTTAGACAGACTCCCGCATGCGCCTGACTTAGGTCCACTCGGAACGCCCACCAGAGAGCGAAGCTCTGCCACCAGGGGCCGATGCTCTGCACCCCTGTGTTGTAGCCTTGTTGTGACCAAAGCTACTCTAGCACCTGGGGCAGAGGCCAAGAAGCCATCTCCAGCTCCCAGGTCATTTTTGCTGCAATGGTGACTCAGCTGCAGGAGGGGAAGAGAGAGACAGAGAGAAAGAAGAGGTGGAGGGGTGGAGAAGCAGATGAGTCTTCTCCTGTGTGCCCTGGCCAAGAATCGAACCTGGGATCTGCATGCGAGGCCGACGCTCTACCACTGAGCCAACCAGACAGGGCTTACCTTATTTTATATACATCTACTTCGTGTTTTGTAAAATAGGATGCACTTTGATTTGAAAAGAATGTTGAATTTTAACAGCTTTTGCATTATAAAAAACATATTCGTATTGCAGGAGTGCAAGAAAAATGATCTCAAAAGCAATCACAACAAATTTTCATACAGATTTATCTACAGTTAATATTAGGACATCTTCTTTCATATTCTTGTTGTACCTCTTATATTTCTCTATGTATATATACTCAGGAACATTGGGTGTGTGTTCATCTGTGTGCATAGATGTGAATTGCACATGAGCATATCTCTCTGTGTCCACAGTGTCTGTTATTTGTAGATATCTGTGTATGTATGCAAATGACTATTTATTCATTCATTCAGGAAACATTAATTGTATTTCTATTACGTGCCAGGCACTGTGCTCAACAATGGTTGCCTATAGTGAATGAATCCAACTCACTTTCTGTCTTTATGAATACTACACTGTCATGGCATAGACAGAAAAAAATATATACATGAATAAAATAATCGTAAGTTTAACGAGCTCTGAATTTTTTAGTGCAATATCTTTGGTGTCATTTATGACTTATTGTGGCAAGGTTCAGTATATCAGTTTCTCAGAAGGCAGATCTGAGACATAAATCTCGGTATTTCAGCAATGCATGTTCTCAGATATAAAATTGAGAAAATATAGAAGTTTTGAAACAAAGACCCTGGGAGGTGTTCTGTGAGCAAAAGAACCCAGCTTGTATGTGGTGACCAATGCTCAGAAAAATTCTGATGTCCAAGGCTTAGGAGGTCTCTCAGTCTGGACTGCTGCCATGGCACAAGAGAAAGTGCATGTTAGGAAAGGGGTCACTTTGTGCTAAAAAATTAGAAATAGTGATTATGCACCTGAATTTCAAGAGCAAAGAAAAGTCTTCTGGTGTTGTCACCACAGTAGACTAGATTATCATTTTATTTTATTTACCTCTGGTTTTTTCCAGAAAAATTTTTTCCCAAAAGACAATGGCTTGCTCTCACTAGAGAGCTCAGTAGTGAAAGCATCACACCCATAAGCTAATGTCATAGGATTGCTCCTGGGTCAAGGCACATACAGAAACGGATTGATGTTTCTGACTGTCTGTCTTTTTCCCTCTTTATCCTGCCTTTACCATGAATAAATAAATAAAAGAAAAAATGACAATGGCTTTTTTGTTGTTGTTTTTGCAGCTTATATTACATAGAAGAATGAATTATGTTTTTCAAAATCTCACCAAAAGGGAAAATAAATGGTAAAGTTGTAAAGTACCATATTTCCCCATGTATAAGAATCCTCCCTGTATAAGACACACCTTAATTTTGGGTCACAAATTTTGAAAAAAAGATAACAAATGCGAATAAAAAGGAAATGCAAGTAAAAAATACTCAACCAGTGTATAAGGTGCTTCTAGTTTTCCAACCCCACATTTTTCAAAAAAGATGACTCATACATTGGAAAATATGGTATATACCCTCCGAATGTGTCTGTGAACATTTCTTTTTACCTTTTTTTTTAAGAGACAGGGAGAGAGTCAGAAAGAAGGATAGATTGGAACAGACAGACAAAAATGGAGAGAGTTGTTTATGTGCCTGGCCAGAGATCAATCATCTGTTTTTCGTTGTGACCCCTTATATTTTCATTGACTCCTGTCTCATATGTGCCTTGACCAGGGGGCTACAGCTGATCGAGTGACTGCTTCCTCGTTCCAGCAACCTTGGGCTCAAGCTGGTGAGCTTTGCTCAAACCACATGATCTCAAGCTCAAGCTGGTTCCATTGGGATCTCAAACCTGCATCCTTCACATTCCAGTCAAATGCTCTAACCACTGTGACATTGCCTGCTCAGGCTGTGAGAATCATTTTCTTTTACATTCTCAGGATTCTATTTAGTATACTGGTGTTTAGTATGAGTGGAAATGCTGTGTATTTTAAGGTTCTCTTACCCTAAAATATATTGATCACTACATTTTTCCATAGGTTTCCTTATGTAGTTTTTATTTCCATTAATTTTAAGGTATTTTGTAACTTGAATTGTGTTTTTGATATTGGTGTTATTTAGGAGTGAATTTCCTTACCTTCAAAAAATGGATTTTTAGTTAATTTCTATTACTGTTTACTATATTAAGTGTAATGACAACAAGAAACATGCTTTATATCATTTCTAAGGTTAGAGGTTGTTGAAACTTGCTTTTAAGAACATACAGGATTAACTGTGGTAAATGTTTTCCAAGTGCGCTTCCCTGCTGCCACCTCATGTGCACCTTCTGAATAACAGCTCAGATTAGTTTACCTGTAAAAATATATCAGTTGGGTGTTCTGCTTTATCTATCAATGTTGAATCCAAGGCTATCTAATAGAAACATTTATAACTTGTAAATATAAGGAATTTCTAGTTACTGCTTGCTACTTCTTTCAACGTTAATTGAAATGAAAGCAAGAGATATACATGTTATCATTTCCGTCCTCTGAATTTGGCTGGAACTTGCTCCATAGCACATACAATTATGGTCTCTGTTACATGTGCTTCTTTGCTGCCACCTTGTGTGCATCTTGGGAATCATGCCTCAGTACAGGTCGAAAGGAGTAATTTGGTAGAGAGCATTGTCTATAAACGTTGATTCCAATTTGCCGTTTCTGTAAAGGTTTTGTATATCTTTACTGGTTTTTTTTTAATATCTCTCAGTTCATCTTGTTTTTCTTCTTTCCTTCTAGCCATGCTTTCATGAAGCCTTAAAAAGTGCCCATCATATACCAGGCCCTGTAGTAGGAACTCATGTTCCTGCACTCAATGAATTCCCATTCTACTCTTTTAACTTCTGTCTTTTGAACTTCTTTATATAAATCTACGTCGTGTATTGTAAAATAGAATGTGCTTTGATTTGACAAGTATGTTCAATTTAAAATGCTTCTTTATTATAAAAAAATGTATTCTTATTGCAGAAGTGCAAGAAAAATGATCTCAAAAACAACAACAAAAAAATTTTATACAGATATATCTACTGTTAATATTAGGACATTTTCTTACCATATTCTTCATGTAATTATTATATTTCTCTATGTATATATACTCAGGAACATTGGATTTGTGTACATCTGTGTGCAAAGATGTGCATTGCACTTGAGCATATCTTTCTGTGTTCACAGTGTCTGTCATATTTGGATATCTGTGTATGTATGAAAATGATTATTTATTCATTCATTAATTCAAGAAACACTTATTGTATTTCTATTATATGCCAGGTACTGTGCTCGAAATTTATTGCCTATAGTGAATGAGAGAGACACATGTTTGGCTTTATGAATACTACACTGTCATTGGGTAAACAGAAAGAAAACAATATACATCAATAAAATATTGGTAAGTTTAACAAGCACTGAATTTGGCAGTGCAATATCTTTGGTGTCACTTATGATTTATTATGGCGAGGATCAGTATATCAGTTTCTCAGAAAGCAGAGCTGAAACATAAATCTCATTTTTTCAGCAATGCGTGTTCTCAGGTATAAAACTGAGAAAATATAGAAGCTATGAAACAAAGACCCTGGGAGGTGTTCTGTGAGCAATAGAACCTAGCTTGTATGTCGTGACCAATTCTCCGATAAATTCTGATGTCCAAAATTAGGAGGTCTCTCAGTCTGGATTGCTGCCAGGGCACAAGAGAAAGTGCATGTTAGGAAAGGGGTCATTGTGTGCTAAACAATTAGAAATAATGATTATGACCCTGAATTTCAAAAGTAATGAAAAGTCTTCTGGTGCTGTCACCACAGCAGACTAGATTATCATTTTATTTTTTAATTACCTCTGGTTTTCCCTAGTAAATTTTTTTCCCAAAATACAATGGCTTGCTCTCACCACAGAGCTCAGTAGTTAAAGCATCACACCCATACACTAATGTCATAGGTTTCCTCTTGGGTCAAGGCACATACAGAAACAGATTGATGTTTTTTACTCTCTGTCTGTCTTTTCCCCCCATTATGTTGCCTATAAATAAATAAATAAATAAATAAAAGAAAAAAGGAGAATGGCTTTTTTGTTGCTGTTTTTGCAGATTAAATTGCATAAAAGAATGAATTTTGTTTTTCAAAATCTCATCCCACGAGGAAATAAATGGTAAGGTTGTAAAGTGCCTTATTTCCCCATGTATAGGAAGCCACCCTGTATAAGATGCACCTTAATTTTGTGGCACAAATTTTGAAAAAATGGTAACAAATTCGAATAAATGGGAAATGCAAGTAAAAATACTACAATCACTGTATAAGACGCACTCAGTTTTCTAACCCCACATTTTTCAAAATAGATGAGTCTTATACATGGGGAAATATGGTATACACCCTCCAAAAGTCTCTGTGAACATTTCTGTTTTTTCTTTTTTTTTTTTTTTACGGAGACAGGGAGAGAGTCAGAGAGAGAGAGAGATAGATAGGGGCAGACATACAGAAATGGGCAGAGTTTTAATTAGTGGCCATGTCACCGATCTATCATCAGTTTTTCGTTGTGAGCCCTTACGTGTTCACCGACTCCTGTCTCATATGTGCCTTGACAAGGAGGCTACAGCTGAACGAGTGACCGCTAGCTCGAACCAGCGACCTTGGGCACAAGCTGCTTAGCTTTTCTCAAACCACATGAGCCCACGCTCAAGCTGGCGCCCTTGGGATCTCAAGCCTGGGTCCTCAGCATTCCAATCAAATGCTCTAACCACTGCGCAATCGCTTGCTCAATCTGTGAACATTTTTTTTTTACTTTCTCTGGATTTTATTTAATGCCCTGGTTCTTAATATAGGTAGAAAGGCTGTGTATATTAAGGTTTTCTTGCCATAAAATATATTCATCACTACATTTTTTCAATAGGTTTTCTTATGTAGTTTTTATTTCCAATAATTTTGAGGTATTTTGCAACTTGAATTGTGATTTTTAGGGGGGGGTTATTTAGGAATAATTTCCTTACCGTCAAAAAAGGGATGTTTAGTTAATTTCTATTACTGTTTACTATATTAAATGTAATGACAACAAGAAACATGCTTCATATCATTTCTAAGGTTAGAGGTAGTGGAAACTTGCTTGAAAGAACATACAGGATTATCTGTGGTAAATGTTTTCCAAGTGCGCTTCCCTGCCTCCACCTCGTGTGCACCTTTGGAATAACAGCTGAGATCAATTCACCTGGAAAAATACATCTGTTGGGTGTTGTGCATTATCTATCAATGTTAAATCCAAGGCTATCTAAAAGAAACTTTTATAACTTGTAAATATAAATAAATTCTAGTTACTGCTTGCTACTTATTTCAATGTTAATTGTAGTGAAAGCAAGAGATATACTTGGTATCATTTCAATCCTTTAAAGTTGGCTGGAACTTGCTCCATAGCACATACAATAATGGTCTCTGTTACATGTGCTTCTCTGCTGACACCTCGTGTGCATCTTGGGAATCCCACGCCTCATTACTGGTGTAAAGGAATATTTTGGTAGACAGCGTTGTCTATAAACTTTGATTCTAATTTGCAGTTTCTGTAAAGATTTTATGTATCCTTAGTGGTTTGTTTTCTGAAAATCTCTCGGTTCATCTTGTTTTTCTCTTTTCCTTCCAGGCATGCTTTCATAAAGCCTTTGAAAGTGCCCATCATAAACAAGGCACTGTGCTAGAAACTCATGTACATTCACTCAATGACTTCCATTTCTACGTTTTTAACTTCTGTCTTTTTAACTTCTTTTTTTTTTCTGTATTTTTCTGAAACTGGAAACTAGAGAGACAGTCAGACAGACTCCCGCATGCGCCCGACCGAGATCCACTCGGCATGCCCACCAGGGGCCGTAGTTCTGCCCACCAGGGGCCTATGCTCTGCAACTCCGGGTCCTAGACCGGTTGTGACCAGAGTCACTCTTGCGGCTGGGGCATAAGCCAAGGAGCCATCTCCAGCGCCCGGGTTATCTTTGCTTTAATGGAGTCTCTGCTGCGGGAGTGGAAGGGAGAGACAGAAAGGAAAAAGAGGGGGAGAGGTGGAGAAGCAGGTGATCGCTTCTCCTGTGTGCCATGGCGGGGAATCAAACACGGGACATCTGGATACGAGGCCGACACTCTATCATTGTGCCAACCAGCCAGGGCTTAAATACTTTTATATACATCAACTTCGTGTACTGTAAAATAGGATACGCTTTGATTTGAAAAGTATGTTAAATTTCAACATCTTTTTTATTATAACAAATATATTCTTATTGTAGAATTGCAAGAAAAATGATCTCTAAAACAACAACAACAAATTTTCATACAGATATATCAACTCTTAATCTTATGACATTTTCTTTTCCTATTCTTTGTGTACTTCTTATATTTCTTTATGTATATGTACTCAGGTACATTGGGTTTGTGTACATCTGTGTGCATAGATGTGTATTGCACATGAGCATATCTCAATGTGTCCACAGTGTCTGTCATTTCTGGATATGTGTGTACGTATGCAAATGATTATTTATTCATTAATTCATTCAAGAAACACTTATTGTATCTCTATTATGTGCAAGGCACTGTGCTCAAAACTGACTGTCTATAGGGAATGAGACAGACTAACTTTCTGTCTTTATGAATACTACACTGTCATGGGGTACACTGAAAGATAAAAAATATACATAAATAAAAAAATCGTAAGTTTAAGAAGCACTGAATTTGGTAATGCAATATTTTTGGTGTCAGTTATGATTTATTGTGGCGAGGTTCAGTATATCATTTCCTCAGAAGGCAGAGCTGAGACTTAAGTCTCAGTTTTTCAGCAATGTGTGTTCTCAGGTATAAAACTGAGAAAATATAGAAGTTATGAAACAAAGACCCTAGGAGGTGTTCTGTGAGAAATAGATCCTAGCTTTTATGTGGTGGACAAAGCTCAGATAAATTCTGATGTCCAAAGCATAGGAGGTCTCTCAGTCTGGACTACTGCCAAGGCACAAGAGAAAGTGCATGTTAGGAAAGGGGTCACTTTGTGCTAAGCAAATAAAAATAGTGATTATGCCCCTGAAATCCGAGTTTCATTCTTTTGCATGTGGCTTTCCAGTTTTCCCAACACCATTTGTTGAAGAGGCTTTCCCCTGAAATCCAAGAGTAAAGAGAATTCTTCAGGTGCTGTCACCACAGCAGATTAGATTATCATTTTATTTTTTAATTTCTCTGTCATTTTCTAGAAAATTTCTCCCCAAAAGACAATGGCTTGCTCTCACCAGATAGCTCAGTATTTAAAGCATCACACCCATATGCTAATGTCATAGGTTTTCTCCTGGGTCAAGGCATATACAGAAACAGATTGATGTTTCTGACTCTCTGTCTGTCTTTTCCCCCTTTATCTTGCCTCTAAAATAAATAAACAAATAAAAAAAAATGACAATGGCTTTTTTGTTGTTGTTTTTGCATCTTAAATTGCATAGAAGAATGAATTATGTTTTTCAAAATGTCACCCCAAGAGGAAATAAATGGTAAGGTTGTAAAGTACCATATTTCCCCATGTATAAGAAGCCTCTCTGTATAAGACGCACCTAAATTTTGTGGCACAAATTTTGAGAAAATGATAACAAATGCCAATAAATTGGATATGCAAGTAAAAAAATACTACAACCACTGTATCAGCTGCTCCAATTTTCTAACCCCTCATTTTTGAAAAGACATGGGGAATTATGGTATACACTCTCCAAATGTATCTGTGAACATTTTCTTTTTCTTTTTTTTTTTTTTACAGAGACAGGGAGAGAGCCAGAGAGAGGGTTAGGTAGGGACAGACATACAGAAATGGAGAAATTGTTTATTATGTGGAAGGACACAGATCAATCATCAGTTTTTTGTTGTGACTCCTTACATGTTCATTGACTCCTGTTTTATATGTGACTTGACCAGGGTGCTACAACTGATCGAGTGACCAATTGCTTGAGCCATTGACCTTGGGCTTAAGCTGGTGAGCTTTGCTCAGATCATATGAGCCCATGGTAAAGCTGGCGCCCTTGGGATCTCAAACCTGGGTCCTCCGCATTCCAGTCAAATGCTCTAACCACTGCGATATCGCCTGCTCAGGCTGTGAACATTTTTCTTTTTACTTTCTCTGGATTTTATTTAGTATTCTGGTTCTTAATATAGGTGGAAAGGCTGTGTATTTTAAGGTTTTCTTGCCATAAAATATATTCATCACTACCTTTTTTCATAGGTTTTCTTTTGTAGTTTCTATTTTCATTAATTTTAAGGTGTTTTACAACTTGAATTGTGATTTTGTGGGGGGAGATTATCTAGGAGTGAATTTCTTTAACTTCAAAAAAGAAATTTTTAGTTAATTTCTATTACTGTTTACTATATTTAGTGTAATGACAACAATAAACATGCTTTATATCATTTCTAATGTTAGAGGTTGTTGAAACTTGCTTGAAAGAACATACAGGATTATCTGTGGTGACTGTTTTCCTAGTGCGCTTCCCTGCTGCCACCTCGTGTGCACCTTGGGAATAACAGCTCAGATCAGTTCACCTAGAAAAATATAACAGTTGGGTGTTGTGCGTTATCTATCAATGTTCAATCCAAGGCTATGTAAAAGAAACTTTTATAACTTGTAAATATAAGGAATTTCTAGTTAGTGCTTGCTACTTCTTTCAACGTTAATTGTAGTGAAAGAAAGAGATATACTTAGTATCATTTCAATCCTCTGAAGTTGGCTGGAATTTGCTCCATAGCACATACAGTAATGGTCTCTGTTACATGTGCTTCTCTGCTGCCACCTACTGTGCATTTTGAAAATCACGCCTCATTACAGGTCCAATGAATAGTTTGGTAGAGAGCATTGTCTATAAACTTTGATTTCAATTTGCCTTTTCTGTAAAGATTTTATATATCCTTAGTGGTTTGTTTTCTGAATATCTCTTGGTTCATCTTGTTTTTCTCCTTTCCTTCCAACCATGCTTTCATAAAGCTTTTGAAAGTGCCCATCATATACCAGGCAATGTGCTAGGAACTCATGTCTCTGCACTCAATGACTTCCATTTCTACGCTTTAACCTCTGTTATTTTAACTTTTTTTTTGTATTTTTCTAAAGCTAGAAACAGGGAGAGACAGTCAGACAGACTCCCACATGCGCCCGACCGAGATCCACTTGGTACGCCCACCAAGGGCGATGCTCTGCCCACCAGGGTTCACCCTGATGCAACCAGAGCCACTCTAGCGCTTGGGTCAGAAGCCAAGGAGCAATCTCCAGTGCCCGGGTTATCTTTGCTCCAATGGTGCCTTGGCTGCAAGGGGTGTAGAGCGAGACAGAGAGGAAGGAGAGGGGGAGGGGTGGAGAAGCAGATGGGCGCTTCTCCTGTGTGCCCTGGCCAGGAATCAAACCCGGGATTTCTGCACACGAGGCCGACGCTCTTCCATTGAGCAAACCAGCCAGGGCTTAACTTCTTTTATATGTATCTACTTCGTGTATTGTAAAATAGGATGTGCTTTGATTTGACAAGTATGTTGAATTTTAACAGAATTTTCATTATATAAAATGTATTCTTATTGTAGTAGTGCACGAAAAATGATCTCAAAAACAACCACAACAAATTTTTATACAGATATATCTACAGTTAATATTAGGACATTTTCTTTCCATATTCTTTGTGTACCTATTTTATTTCTCTATGTATATATACTCAGGTACATTGGGTGTGTGTACATCTGTGTGCATAGATGTGCATTGCACATGAGTATATCTCTCTGTGTTAACAGTGTCTGTTATTTGTGGATATCTGTGTATGTATGCAAATGACTATGTATTCATTCATTCAGGAAACATTTATTGTATTTCTATTATGTGACAGGCACTATGCTCAACATTGTTAGCCTATAGTGAATATGTCAGACTCATTTATGTCTTTATAAATACTACACTGTCATGGTGTAAACAGAAAATATATATATACATAAATAAAATAATCATACATTAAACGAGCACTGAATTTGGTAGTGCAATATCTTTGGTGTCAGTTATGACATATTGAGGCAAGGTTCAGTATATCAGTTTCTCAGAAAGCAGAGCTGAGCTCGGTTTTTCAACAATGCGTGTTCTCAGATATAAAACTAGAAACTATAGAAGTTATGAAACAAAGACCCTGGGTGGTGTTGTGTGAGCAAAAGAACCTAGCTTGTATGTGGTGATTAATGCTCAGATAAATTTGATGTCCAAAGATTAAGAGGTCTCTCAGTCTGGACTGATGCCATGGCACAAGAGAAAGTGAATGTTAGGAAAGGGGTCACTTTGTGCAAAGCAATTAGAAATACTGATTATGCCCCTGAATTTCAAGGGCAAAGAAAGTCTTTTAATGTTGTCACCACAGCAGACTATTTTATCATTTTATTATTTAATTACCTCTGGTTTTCTCTAGTAAGTTTTTTCCCCAAAAGACAATGGCTTGCTCTCACCAGATTGCTCAGTATTTAAAGCAAAACACCCATACGTTAATGTCATAGGTTTGCTCCTGGGTCAAGGCATATACAGAAACAGATTGATGTTTCTGACTATCTGTCTGTCTTTTTCCCCATTTATCTTGCCTCTAAAATAAATAAATAAAAAAATAAAAGAAAAAATGACAATGGCTTCTTTGTTTTTGTTTTTGCAGCTTAAATTGCATTGAAGAATGAATTATGTTTTTCAAAATCTTACTCCAATAGGAAATAAATGGTAAAATTGTAAAGTATCATATTTCCCCATGTATAAGAAGCCACCGTGTGTAAAACGCACCTAAATTTTGGTGCACAAATTGTACGAAAATGATAACAAATGCCAATAAATGGGAAATGCAAGTAAAAAAATCTACAACCACTGTATAAGACACAGCAAGATTTCTAACCCCACATTTTTCAAAAGATATGAGTCTTATATATGGGGAAATATGGTATACACTCTCCAAATGTCTCTGTGAACATTTCGTTTTTCTTTTTTTTTTGTTACAGAGACAGGGAGAGTGTCAGAGAGAGGGATAGATAGGGGCAGACAGACAGAAATGGAGAAAGTGTTTATAATGTGCTAGGACACAGATAAATCATCAGTTTTTCTTTGTGACCCCTGAGGTTTTCATTGACTCCTGTCTCATATGTGCCTTGACCAGGGAGCTACTGCTGGTCCAGTGACCGCTTGCTCGAGCCAGCGACCTTGGGCTCAAGATGGTGAGCTTTTTTCAAACCACAGGAGCCCTCGCTCAAACTGGAGCCCTTGGGATCTCAAACCTGGGTCCTGCGCATTCCAGTTAAATACTTTTACCTCTGCGTCATCGCCTGTTCAGGTTGTGAATATTTTTTTTTTTTACTTTCTCTGGATTTTATTTAGTATCCTGTTTCTTAGTATGGATGGAAAGGCAGTGTATTTTAAGGTTTTCTTGCCCTAAAATATATTCCTCACTACATTTTTTCATAGGTTTTCTTATGTATTTTTTATTTACATTAATTGTAAAGTATTTTGTAACTGGAATTGTGACTTTAACGGGAGGGTTTTTTAGGAGTGAATTTCCTTACCTTCAAAAAGGGGATTTTTTGTTAATTTTTATTACTGTTTACTATATTATGTGTAATGACAACAGAAAACATGCTTTATATCATTTTTTACATTGAGGTAGTTGAAACTTGCTTGAAAGATCATACAAAAAGATCTGTGGGAAATGTTTTCCAAGTTTGCTTTCCTGCTGCCACCTTGTGTGCTCCTTGGGAATAACAGCTCAGAACAGATCACCTGGAAAAATATAGCAGTTGGGTGTTGTGTGTTATCTATCAATGTTGAATCCAAGGCTATCCAGAAGATACTTTTATAACTTGTAAATATAAAAGAGTTCTAGTTACTGTTTGCTACCTGTTTCAACGTTAACTGTAGTGAAAGCAAGAGGTATATTTGATATCATTTCAATCTTCTGAAGTTGGCTGGATATTGCTCCATAGCACATACAATAATGGTCTCTGTTACATGTGCTTCTCTGCTGTCACCCCTTTTGCATCTTGGGAATCACGGATCAATACAAGTCTATAGGATAGTTTTGGTATATAAGATTGTCTACAACTGTTCATTCCAATTAACTAGTTCTGTGAAGTTTTTATGTATCCTTAGTGGTCTGTTTTTCAGGAATCTACCATTGCATTTTGTTTTTCTTCTTTTCTTTTAGCCATGCTTTTATTATTATTTTTTTTGCCATGCTTTCATAAAGCCTTTGAAAGTGCCCATCATATACCAGGCACTGTGCTCAGAACTCATTTCCCTGTACTGAGTAACTTCCCATTCTACTATTTTTACATCTGTCATTTTAACTACTGTCATTTAAATCTACTAAATGTATTCTAAAATATGATGTGCTTTGATTTGACATGTTTATTGAATTTAAACAGATTTTATTATATAAATGGTATTCTTATTGCAGAAGTGCAAAAAACTGATAAGAAAAACTAAACGACAAATTTTCATACTTAGATATCAGCTGTTAACTTTATGCCATTTTTCTCTTTATATTCTTTGTGTACCAATTATATTTCTCTATGTATATGTACTCATGTACATTGGGTGCATGTACCCAAAGTGTGCATAGATGTGCATTGCACATGAGCATACCTCTCTGTTTCAATAGTGTCTGTGCTTTGTGTATATCTGTGTACATATACAAATGACTATTTACTTTTTCAGTAAAAACTTATTGTATTTTTTTTATATGCCAGGCACTGTGCTCGAAACTGGTTGCCTATAGTGAATGAGACATACTTACTTTCTGTTTTTATGCATATTAATCTGTCATGGAGTAGACAAAGGAAAGAAAAATATACATAAAAAAATTAAAGTTGTGACAAACACTGGATTTGGTAGTGCAATACCTATGGTCTCAGTTGTGATTGATCGTGGCAAGGTTAGGTATATCAGTTTCTCAGAAGGCAGACCTGAGACATAAGTCTCAGTTCTTCACCAATCCTTGATATCAGCTATAAAACAGAAAATTTACAAGGGATGAAACCATAAACCTGGGAGGTGTTCTGTGACCAAAAGAACCTAACTTGTAAGTGCTGCCCCAGGCTCAGATATATTCTGAAAACCAAAGCTTAGGAGGTTTCTCAGTCTGGACTGCTGGCACGGCACACAAAAAATTGCATGTTAGGAAAGGTATCAAGGCGTGCTCTACCATCAGAAATACTGTTTATCACTGTTTATACCCTTGACTATCAAGAGCATAGAAATGTCTTCTGTTGCTGTCACCTCAGCAAACTAGATTATTATTTTATTTTTTAATTTCCTCAGGTTTTCTCTAGTAATTTTGTCCCCCTAGAGAGAATGGCTTGCTTACACCAGAGAGTTCAGTAGTTAGAGCATCTCACCCATATAGTAATGTAATAGGTTTGTTCCTGTTTCAAGGCACATAGAGAAACAGATTGATGTTTCTGACTATCTGTCTGTACCCCCCCACTTCCTTCCTCTACCATTAATAATTAAATAAAAGAAAGAATGACAATGGCTTTTTTGTTGTTTTTGCAGCTTATATTGCATAGAGGAATGAATTATGTTTTTTAAACTCTCACCAAAAGAGGAAATAGGTAGTAAGTTTGTAAAGTACCATATTTCCCCATGCATAATATGCCTCTCTGTAGAAGACGCACCTTGATTTTTGGGCACAAAATTTGAGAAGATGATAACAACTGTGAAGAAACAGGAAATGCAAGTAAAAAATACTACAACCACTGTATAAGACGCACCTTGTTTTCATTTTTTTTTTTACATTCCCTGGATTTTATTTAGTATCCTGGTTCTTAGTATGGGTGGAAAGACTTTGTATTTTAAGGATTTTTTCCCCTAAAATATATTCATCAATACAATTTTCCATAGATTTTTTATGTAGTCTTTATTTTCATTAATTTTAAAATATTTTGTAACTTGAATTGTGAGTTTTGGGGGGGTTATTTAGGATTGAATTTCTTAACATAAAAAAGAAAGGGTTTTGGCCCTGGCCGGTTGGCTCAGTAGTAGAGCATCTGTCTGGCATGCAGAAGTCCCGGGTTTGATTTCCAGCCAGGGTACACATGAGAAGCGCCCATATGCTTCTCCACCCCTCCTCCTCTCCTTTCTCTCTGTTTCTCTCTTCTCTTCCCGCAGCCGAGGCTCCATTGAGGCAAAGATGGCCCGGGCGCAGGGGATGTCTCCTTGGCCTCTGCCCTAGGTGCTAGTGTGGCTCTGGTTGCAACAGAGCGACCCCCCCGAGGGGCAGAGCATTGCACCCTGGTGGGCAGAGCGTCACCCCTGGGTGGGCGTGCCAGGTGGATCCATGTTGGGTGCATGTGGGAGTCTGTCTGACTCTCTCTCCCCGTTTCCAGCTGCAGAAAAATTAAAAAAAAATAAAAAAAAATATATATGTATACAAAATATAAAAAAGAGAAAAAAATTAAAAAGAAAGGGTTTTTTAGTTAGTTTCTATGAATGATTACTAGAGTAAGTATAATGAGAACAAGAAACATGCTTTATATGATTTCAAAGGTTTGAGGTAGTTAAAACTTGCTTGAATGAACATACAGGAATGTCTGTGGTAAATGTTTCCAAAGTGCGCTACTCTGCTGCCACCTAGTGTGAACCTTGGGAATAACAGCTCAGAGCAGTTCACCTTGAAAAATACAGCAGTTGAGTGTTGTGCGTTATCTATCAACGTTGAATCCAAAACTATCTAGAAGATACTTTTATAACTTGTAAATATAAGGGAGTTCTAGTTACCGTTTGCTACCGTTTCAACATTAACTGTAGTGTAAGCAAGAGATATACTTGATATCATTTCAATCCTCTGAAGTTGGCTGGGACTTGCTGCATAGCACATACAATAATGGTCTCTGTTTCATGTGCTTCTCTGCTGCCACCTCGTGTGCATGTTGGGAATCACGCCTCAGTACAGATCCAAAGGAAAGGAATGGTAGAGCGGATTGTCTACAAACATGGATTCCAATTTGCTTTTTCTGTAATGTTTTTGTTTATTCTTTGTGGTTTTTTTTCTGGGAGTCTATCGTTTCATCTTGTTTTTCTTCTTTCCTTCCAGCCATGCTTTCATAAAGCCTTTGAAAGTGCCCATCATATACCAGGCACTGTGCTAAGAACTCATGTCTCTGCACTCAGTCCCTTCCCATTCTACTATTTTTACATCTGTCTTTGGAACTTCTTTCATTTAAATCTACTTAATGTATTGTAAAACATGATGTGCTTTGATTTGACAAGTATATATAATTTTAACACCTTTTTTATTATAAAAATGGTACTCTTAAGCAGAAGTACAAAAAAATGATAAGAAAAACCAAACAAAAATTTTTTATACATAGATATCAACTGTTAACGTTATGCCATTTTCTTTCCATATTCTTCATGTACCAATTATATTTCTCTATGTATATGTACTCAGGTACATTGGGTGCGTGTACCCAATGTGTGCATAGATGTGCATTGCACATGAGCATACCTCTCTGTTTCAATAGTGTCTGTCATTTGTGGATATTTGTGTACGTATGCAAATGAATATTTATTCACTCTTCCAGTAAAAACTTATTGAATTTTTATTATATGCCAGGCACTGTGCTCGGCACTGGTTGCCAATAGTGAATGGGACAGACTCACTTTCCGTCTTTATGGATATTACACTGTCATGGAGTAGAAAGAGGAAGGAAAAATATACATAAAAATATTATAAGTTGTGACAAACACTGGATTTGGTAGTGCAATACCTTTGGTCCCAGTTGTGATTGATCGTGGCATGGTTAAGTATATCAGTTTCTCAGAAGGCAGAGCTGAGACATAAGTCTCGGTTCTTCAGGAATGCGTGATCTCAGCTATAAAACTGAGAAAATTTACAAGTGATGCAACAAATATCCTGGGAGGTGTTCTGTGACTTAAAGAACCTAACTTGTAAGTGCTGACCCAGGCTCAGATAAATTCTGAAAACCAAAGCTTAGGAGGTTTCTCAGTCTGGACTGCTGCCATGGCACAAGAAAAAGTGCATGTTAGGAAAGGTGTCAATTCGTGCTCAACAATCAGAAATACTGTTTATGCCCCTGACTGTCAAGAGCATATAAAAGTCTTCTGGTTTTGTCAACACAGAAGACTCAATTATTATTTTATTACTTAATTGCCTCAGGTTTTCTCAAGTAATTTTGTCCCTCAAGAGACAATGGCTTGCTTACACCAGAGAGCTCAGTAGTTAGAGCATCACACCCAAACAGTAATATCATAGGTTTGGTCCTGTTTAAGGCACATACATAAACAGATTGATGTTTCTGACTGTCTGTCTTTTTCCCCCCAATGCCTCCCTCTAACATTAATAATTAAATAAAACAAAAAATGACAATGGCTATTTTTTTTGCTGTTTTTGCAGCTTAAATTGCATAGAGGAATGAATTATGTTTTTCAAAATCTCACCACAAGAGGAAATAGGTAGTAAGTTAGTAAAGTACCATATTTCCCCATGCATAATATGCCTCCCTGTAGAAGACGCACCTTGATTTTTTGGCACAAAATTTGAGAAAATGATAACAACTGCGAAGAACAGAAAATGCAAGTAAAAAATACTACAACCGCTGTATAAGACGCACCCCGTTTTCATACCCCACATTTCTCAAAAAAGATGAGTCTTAAATGAGGGGAAATATGCTATACAGCCACCGAATATCTCTGTGAACCTTTTATTTCTTTCTTTCTTTTCTTCTCTTTTTTTTAACAGAGACAGTGAGAGAGTCAGAGAGTCAGATAGATAGGGACACACAGACAGGAATGTAAAGAGTTTTTTTTTATTCTGTGGCAGATCAAAAATCAATCATCAGTTTTTTTGTTGTGACACCTTAGTTATTCATTGACTTCTGTCTTATATGTGCCTTGACCAGGGGGCTACACTGATCGAGTGACCACTGGCTCGAGTCAGCGACATTGAGCTCAAGCTGGTGAGCTTTGCTCAAACCGCATGATCCCACGCTCAAGCTGGCACCCTTGGGATTCAAAACTCGGTCCTACGCATTCAAGTCAAATGCTCTAACCACTGCACCATCGCCTGCTCAGGCTGTGAACATTTTTTTCTTTACTTTCTCTGGATTTTATTTAGTATCCTGGTTCTTACTATTGGTGAAAAGTCTGTGTATTTTAAGGTTTTCTTGCCCAAAAATATTTTCATCATTACATTTTTTAAATAGGTTTCCTTATGTAGATTTATTTCCATTAATTTTAAGGTATTTTGTAAATTGAATTGTGATTTTGAAGGGGGGGTTATTTAGGAGTTAATTTTCTTACCTTAAAAAAGGGGATTTTTAGTTAATTTCTATTACTGTTTACCATATTAAGAGTAATGACAACAAGAAACAAGCTTTATATCATTTCTAAGGTTAGAGGTAGTTGAAACTTGCTTGAAAGAACATACAGGATTATATGTGGTAAATATTTTCGAAGTGCGCATTTCTGCTGCCACCTCGTGTGCACCTTGGGAATTACAGCTCAGATCAGTTCACCTGGAAAAATACATCAGTTGTCTGCTGTGCGTTATCTATCAATGTTGAATCCAAGGCTATCCTAAAGAAACTTTTATAATTTGTAAATATAAGAAATTTGTAGTTACTGCTTGCTAATTCTTTCAACGTTAACTGTAGTAAAAAAAAGAGATATACTTGGTATCATTTCAATACTCTGAAGTTTTCTGAACTTGCTCCATAGCACATACAATAATAGTCTCTGTTCCATGTGCTTCTCTTATGGCACCACGTGTGCATCTTGTAAATCAAGCCGCAGTACAGGTCCAAAGGAAAAAGTTTGGTAGAAAAGATTGTCTATAAATGGTGATTCCAATATGCCATTTTTGTTTACACTTAGTGCTTTGCTTTCTGAAAACCTATCGGTTCATCTTGTTTTCCTTCTTTCCTTCCAGCCATGCTTTTATATAGCATTTTAAAGTGCCCATCAAATACCAGGCACTGTGCTAGGAACTCATGTCCCTGCACACAATGACTTCCCATTCTACTCTTTGAACTACTGTCTTTTTAACTTCTTTATATAAATCTACTTCGTGTATTTTAACATGGAATGTGCTTTGATATGACAAGTATGTTGAATTTCAACAGCTTATTTATTATAAAAAAGTATTCTTATTGCAGAAGAGCAAGAAAAATGATCCCAAAAAACAACAACAACAAATTTTCATACAGATATAACTACTGTTAATATTAGGACATTTTCTTTCTATATTCTTTGTGTACCTATTATATTTCTCTATGTATATATACTCAGGTACATTGGGTTTGTGTACATTTGTGTACATAGATGTGCATTGCACATGAGCATATCTCTCTTTGTCCACAGTGTCTGTCATTTGTGGATACCTGTGTATGTATGCAAATGACTATTTATTCATTCATTTATTCAGAAAACACTTATTGTATTTCAATTATGTGCCAGGCACTGTGCTCGACACTGATTGCCTATAGTGAATGAGACAGACTCACTTTCTGTCTTTATGAATACTACACTGTCATGGGGTGACAGAAAGAAAAAATATACATAAATAAAATAATAGTAAGTTTATCAAGCACTGAATTTGTAGTGCAATATCTTTGGTGTCAGTTATGATTTATTATGGTGAGGTTCAGTATATCAGTTTCTCAGAAGGCAGAGCTGAGAAATAAGTCGCAGTTTTTCAGCAATGCATGTTCTCAGGTATAAAACTGAGAAAATATAGAAGTTATGAAACAAAGATTCTGAGAGGTGTTCTGTGAGCAAAAGAACCTAGCTTTTATGTGGTTACCAATGCTCAGATAAATTCTGATGTCCAAAACTTAGGAGGTCTCTCAGTCTGGACTGCTGTCACGGCACAAGAGAAAGTACATGTTACAAAAAAGGACACTTTGTGTGAAGCAATTAGAAATATGGATAATGCCCCTGAATTTCAAGAGCAAAGAAAAGTCTTCTGGTGTTGTCACCACAGCAGACTAGATTATCATTTAATTTTTTAATTACCTCTGCTTTTCTCTAGTAAATTTCATCCCCAAAAGAGAATGGCTTGCTCTCACCAGAGAGCTCAGTAGTTAAAGCATCACACCCATACTCTAATATCATAGGTTTGCTCCTGCGTCAAGGCACATACAAAAACAGATTGATGTTTCTGACTGTCTGTCTGTCTTTCCCCCCTTTATCCTGCCTCTAACATGAATAAACATATAAAAGAAAAATGAGAATGGCTTTTTTGTTGTTGTTTTTGCAGCTTAAATTGCATAGAAGAATGAATTATGTTTTACAAAATCTCACCCCAAGAGGAAATAAATGGTAAGGTTGTAAAGTACCATATTTCCCCATCTATAAGAAGCTTCCCTGTATAAGACGCACCTTATTTGGGGGGCTCAAAGTTTGAGTAAATGATAGCAAATGCGAATAAATGAGAAATGCAAGTAAAAAATTCTACAACCTCTGTATAAGACGCATCCAGTTTTCTAACCTCATATTTTTCAAAAAAGATGAGTCTTATTCATGGGAAAATATGATATACACCCACCAAATGTCTCTGTGAACATTTCTTTTTTTCTTTTTTATATCCAGAGACAGGGAGAGAGTCAGAGAGAGGGATAGAGAGGGACAGACAGACAAAATGGAGAGAGTTTTTATTATGTGCCAGGTCACAGATCAATTATTTGTTTTTTGTTGTGACCCCTTATTTGTTCATTGACTCCTGTCTCATATGTGCCTTGACCACTGGGGGCTACAGCTCATAAAGTGACCGCTTGCTCGAGCCAGCGATCTTGGGCTCAAGCTGGTGAGCTTTTCTCAGACGACTTGAGCCCACGCTCAAGCTGACGCCCCTGGGATCTCAAACCTGGGTCCTACACATTCCAGTCAATTGCTCTAACCACTACGTCATCGCCTGCACAGGCTGGGAACATTTTTTTCTTTTACTTTCTCGGGATTTTATTTAGTATCCTGGTTCTTAGTATGGGTGGAAAGGCTGTGTATTTTAAGGTTTTCTTGCCCTAATATAGATTCATCTCTACATTTTTCCATAGGTTTCCTTATATAGTATTTATTTCCATTAATTTTAAAGAATTTTGCAACTTGAATTGTGATTTAGAGCTGAAAGGGTTTATTTAGGAGTGAATTACCTTACCTTCAAAAAAGGATTTTTAGTTAATTTATATTACTGTTTACTATATTAAGTGTGATGACAACAAGAAACATGCTTTATATTATTTCTAAGGTTAGAGGTAGTTGAAACTTTGCATGAAAGTACATACAGGATAATCTGTGGTAAATGTTTTCCAAGTGCACTTTCCTGCTGTCCCCTCGTGTGCACCTTGGGGATAACAGCTAAGATCAGTTCACCCGAATAAATACATCAGTTGGGTGTTGTGCATTATCTATCAATGTTGAATCCAAGGCTATCTAAAAGAAACTTTTATAACTTGTAAATATAAGGAATTTCTAGTTTCTTTTTGCTAATTCTTTCAACGTTAATTGTAGTGAAAACAAGACATATAATTGGTATCATTTCAATCCTCTGATGTTGGCTGGAACTTTCTCCATAGCACATACAATAATGGTCTCTGTTACATGTGCTTCTCTGCTGCCACCTCGTGTGCATCTTGGGAATCAAGCCTCAGTACAGGTCCAAAGTAATAGTTTGGTACAGAGCATTTTCTATAAACGTTGATTCCAATTTGCCTTTTCTGTAAAGTTTTTGTGTATCCTTAGTGGTTTTTTTCCTGAAAATTTCTCGGTTCATCTTGTTTTTCTTTTTTTTCTTCCAGGCATGCTTTCATAAACCCTTTGAAAGTGCCCATTATATACCAGGCACTGTGCTAGGAACTCATGTCCCTGCACACAATGACTTCCCATTCTACTCTTTTAACTACTGTCTTTTGAACTTCTTTTATATAAATCAATTTCGTGTATTGTAAAATAGGATGTGCTTTGACTTGACAAATATGTTAAATTTTAACAGCTTTTTATTATAAAAAAAGTATTCTTATTGCAGAAGTGCAAGAAAAATGATCTCAAAAACAACAACAAATTTTCATACAGATATATCTACTGTTAATATTAGGATATTTCTTTCCATATTCTTTGTGTACCTATTATATTTCTGTATGTATATATACTCAGGTACATTGGGTGTGTGTACATCTGTGTACATAGATGTGCATTGCACATGAGCATATCTCTCTGTGTCCACAGTGTCTGTCATTTGTGGATATATGTGTATGTATGCAAATGACTATTTATTCATTCATTCAGGAAACACTTATTGTATTTCTGTTATGTGGCAGGCACTGTGCTCGACAGTGGTTGCCTATCGTACATGAGACAGACTCAATTTCTGTCTTTATGAATACGACACTGTCATGGGGTAGACAGAAGAGAAAAATGTACATAAATAAAATAATCGTAAGTATAACAAGCACTGAATTTGGTAGTGCAATATCTTTGGGTCAGTAAAGATTTATTGTGGCGAGGTTCAGTATATCAGTTTCTCAGAAGGCAGAGCTGAGACATAAGTCTCCGTTTTTTAGCAATGCGTGTTCTCAGGTATAAAACGGAGAAAATATTGATGTAATAAATAAAAAGACCCTTGGAAGTGTTCTGTGAGCAAAAGAACCTAGCTTCTATGTAGTGACCAATGCTCAGTTAAATTAATGATGTCCAAAGCATAGGAGGTCTCTCAGTTTGGATTGCTGCCATGGCTCAAGAGAAAGTGCATGTTAGGAAAGGGGGAACTATGTGCTAAACAATTAGAAATACTGATTATGCCCTTGAATTTCAAGAGCAAATAAAAGTCTTCTGGTGTTGGCACCAAAACAGACTAGATTATCATTTTATTTTTTAATTACCTATGGTTTTCTCTAGTAAATTTATTCACCAAAGACAATGCCTTGCTCTCACCAGAGAGCTCAGTAGTTAAAGCATCACACCCATATGCTAATATCATAGGTTTGCTCCTGCTCAAGGCACATACAAAACAGATTGATGTTTCTGACTGTCTGTCTGTCTTTTCCCTCCTTTATCCTGCCTCTAACATGAATAAATATATAAAAGAAAAAATGAGCATGCTTTTTTGTTGTTGTTTTTGCAGCTTAAATTGCATAGAAGGAATGAATTATGTTTTACAAAATCTCACCCCAAGAGGGAATAAATGGTAAGGTTGTAAAGTACCATATTTCCCCATCTATAAGAAGCTTCCCTGTATAAGACTCACCTTATTTGGGGGGCTCAAAGTTTGAGTAAATGATAGCAAATGCGAATAACAAGAAATGCAAGTAAAAAATTCTACAACCACTGTATAAGACGCACCCAGTTTTCTAACCCCACATTTTTCAAAAAGATGAGTCTTATTCATGGGAAAATATGATATACACCCACCAAATGTCTCTGTGAGCATTCTTTTTTCTTTTTTTTTCCAGAGACAGGGCAGAGAGTCAGAGAGAGGGATAGATAGGACAGACAGACAAAGAGAGAGGGTACTTATTATGTGCCAGGTCACAGATCAATCATCAGTTTTTCGTTGTGACCTCCTTATTTGTTCACTGACTCCTTTCTCATATGTGCCTTGACCAGGGGGCTATATCTCATAGAGTGACCGCTTGCTCTAGACAGCCACCTTGGGCTCAAGATGGTGAGCTTTGCTCAAACCACATGAGCCCACGCTCAAAATGGCACACTTGGGATCTGAAACCTGAGTCCACCACATTCCAGTCAATTGCTCTAACCACTGCACCATCGCATGCCCACGCTGTGAACATTTATTCTTTTACTTTCTCTGGATTTTATTTAGTATCCTGGTTCTTAGTATGGGTGGAACGGCTCTGTGTTTTAAGGCTTTCTTGCCCTAAAATAGATTCATCACTACATTTTTCTATAGGTTCCATTATGTACTTTTTATTTCCATTAATATAATGTATTTTGCAACTTGAATTGTGATTTTGAGTGGAAAGAGGTTATTAGGAGTTAATTTTCCTTACCTTCAAAAAAAGGATTTTTAGTTAATTTGTATTACTGTTTACTATATTAAGTGTGAGGACAACAAGAAACATGCTTTATATCATTTCTAAGGTTAGAGGTAGTAGAAACTTGCTTGAAAGAACATACAGGATTATCTGTGGTAAATGTTTTCCAAGTGCGCTTCCCTGCTGCCACCTCGTGTGCACCTTGGGAATAACAGCTCAGATCAGTTCATCTGGATAAATACATCAGTTGGGTGTTGTGCTTATCTATCAATGTTGAATCCAAGGCTATCTATAAGAAAGTTTTATAACTTGTAAATATAACTGAATTTCTAGTTACAGCTACTACTTCTTTCAATGTTAATTGTCGTGAAAGCAAGAATTATTCTTGGTATCATTTCAATCCTTGATTTTGGCTGGAACTTGCTCCATAGCACATACAATAATGGTCTCTGTTACATGTGCTTCTCTGCTGCCACCTCGTGTGCATCTTGGGAATCAAGCCTCAGTACAGGTCCAAAGAATAGTTTGGTACAGAGCATTTTCTATAAACGTTGATTCCAATTTGCCGTTTCTGTAAAGGTTTTGTGTATCCTTAGTGGTTTGTTTTCTGAAAATCTCTCGGTTCAACTTATTTTTCTTCTTTACTTCCAGCCATGCTTTCATAAAGCCTTTGAAAGTGCCCATCATATACCAGGCACTGTGCTAGGAACTCATGTCCCTGCACTCAATGACTTCCCATTCTACTCTCTTAACTTCTGTCTTTTGAACTTCTTTTACATAAATCAACTTCGTGTATTGTAAAATAGGATGTGCTTTGATTTGACAAGTATGTTGAATTTTAACAGCTTTTTTATTATAAAAAAGTATTCTTATAGCAGAAGTGCAAGAAAAATGATCTCAAAAACAACAACAACAAATTTTCATACAGATATATCTACTGTTAATATTAGGACATTTTCTTTCCATATTCTTTGTGTACGTATTATATTTCTGTATGTATATATACTCAGGTACATTGGGTGTGTGTACATCTGTGTGCATAAATGTGCATTGCACATGAGCATATCTCTCTGTGTCAACAGTGTCTGTGATTTGTGGATATCTGTGTACATATGCAAATGACTATTTATTCGTTCATTCAGGAAACACTTATTGTATTTGATTAATTGCCAGGGACTGTGCTCGACACTGGTTGCCTATAGTGAATGAGACAGTCTCACTTTCTGTCTTTATAAATACTACACTGTAATGGGGTAGACAGAAAGAGAAAAATATACATAAATAAAATAAACATAAGTTTAACAAGCACTTAATTTGGTAGTGCAATATCTTTGGTGTCAGTTATGATTTATTGTGGTGAGGTTCAGTATATCAGTTTCTCAGAAGGCAGAGCTGAGACATAAGTCTCGGTTTTTCAGCAATGCGTGTTCTCAGGTATAAAACAGAGAAAATATAGAAGTAATGAAACAAAGACCCTGGGAGGTGTTCTGTGAGCAAAAGAACCTAGCTTCTATGTAGTGACCAATGCTCAGTTAAATTAATGATGTCCAAAGCTTAGGAGGTCTCTCAGTCTGGATTGCTGCCAAGGCACAAGAGAAAGTGCATGTTAGGAAAGGGTCACTTTGTGCTAAACAATTAGAAATACTGATTATGCCCTTGAATTTCAAGAGCAAATAAAAGTCTTCTGGTGTTGGCACCACAACAGACTAGATTATCATTTTATTTTTAATTACCTCTGGTTTTCTCTAGTAAATTTTTTCACCAAAAGACAATGGCTTGCTCTCACCAGAGAGCTCAGTAGTTAAAGCATCACACCCATACGCTAATATCATAGGTTTGGCCCTGCGTCAAGGCACATACAAAACAGATTGATGTTTCTGACTGTCTGTCTGTCTTTTCCCCCTTTATCCTGCCTCTAACATGAATAAATATATAAAAGAAAAATGAGAATGGCTTTTTTGTTGTTGTTTTTGCAGCTTAAATTGCATAGAAGAATGAATTATGTTTTACAAAATCTCACCCAAGAGGAAATAAATGGTAAGGTTGTAAAGTACCATATTTCCCCATGTATAAGAAGCTTCCCTGTATAAGACGCACCTTATTTGGGGGGCTCAAAGTTTGAGTAAATGATAGCAAAAGCGAATAAATGAGAAATGCAAGTAAAAAATTCTACAACCACTGTATAAGAGCCACCCAGTTTTCTAACCCCACATTTTTCAAAAAAGATGAGTCTCATTCATGGGAAAATATGATATAAACCCACCAAATGTCTTTGTGAACATTTCTTTTTTCTTTTTTTTTCTCCAGAGACAGGGAGAGAGTCAGAGAGAGGGATAGATAGGGACAGACAGACAGAGAGAGAGTTCTTATTATGTGCCAGGTCACAGATCAATCATCAGTTTTCGTTGTGACCCCTTATTGTTCATTGACTCCTGTCTCATATGTGCCTTGACCAGGGGGCTATATCTCATAGAGTGACTGCTTGCTCTAGACAGCGACCTTGGGCTCAAGATGGTGAGCTTTGCTCAAACCACATGAGCCCACGCTCAAGATGGCACCCTTGGGATCTCAAACCTGAGTCCACCACATTCCAGTCAATTGCTCTAACCACTGCACCATCGCCTGCTCACGCTGTGAACATTTTTTCTTTTACTTTCTCTGGATTTTATTTAGTATCCTGGTTATTAGTAAGGTGGAAAGGCTGTGTGTTTTAAGGTTTTCTTGCCCTAAAATAGATTCATCACTACATTTTTCTATAGGTTTCCTTATGTAGTTTTTATTTCCATTAATTTTAAGGTATTTTGCAACTTGAATTGTGATTTTGAGCAGAAAGAGGTTATTTAGGAGTTAATTTCCTTACCTTCAAAAAGGGATTTTTAGTTAATTTGTATTACTGTTTACTATATTAAGTGTGAGGACAACAAGAAACATGCTTTATATCATTTCTAAGGTTAGAGGTAGTAGAAACTTGCTTGAAAGAACATACAGGATTATCTGTGGTAAATGTTTTCCAAGTGCGCTTCCCTGCTGCCACCTCGTGTGCACCTTGGAATAACAGCTCAGATCAGTTCATCTGGATAAATACATCAGTTGGGTGTTGTGCGTTATCTATCAATGTTGAATCCAAGGCTATCTATAAGAAAGTTTTATAACTTGTAAATATAACGAATTTCTAGTTACAGCTACTACTTCTTTCAACGTTAATTGTCGTGAAAGCAAGAATTATTCTTGGTATCATTTCAATCCTCTGATTTTGGCTGGAACTTGCTCCATAGCACATACAATAATGGTCTCTGTTACATGTGCTTCTCTGCTGCCACCTCGTGTGCATCTTGGGAATCAAGCCTCAGTACAGGTCCAAAGGAATAGTTTGGTACAGAGCATTTTCTATAAACGTTGATTCCAATTTGCCATTTCTGTAAAGGTTTTGTGTATCCTTAGTGGTTTGTTTTCTGAAAATCTCTCGGTTCAACTTATTTTTCTTCTTTACTTCCAGCCATGCTTTCATAAAGCCTTTGAAAGTGCCCATCATATACCGGGCACTGTGCTAGGAATTCATGTCCGTGCACTCAATGACTTCCCATTCTACTCTCTTAACTTCTGTCTTTTGAACTTCTTTTACATAAATCAACTTCGTGTATTGTAAAATAGGATGTGCTTTGATTTGACAAGTATGTTGAATTTTAACAGCTTTTTTATTATAAAAAAGTATTCTTATAGCAGAAGTGCAAGAAAAATGATCTCAAAAACAACAACAACAAATTTTCATACAGATATATCTACTGTTAATATTAGGACATTTTCTTTCCATATTCTTTGTGTACTTATTATATTTCTGTATGTATATATACTCAGGTACATTGGGTGTGTGTACATCTGTGTGCATAAATGTGCATTGCACATGAGCATATCTCTCTGTGTCAACAGTGTCTGTGATTTGTGGATATCTGTGTACATATGCAAATGACTATTTATTCGTTCATTCAGGAAACACTTATTGTATTTGATTAATTGCCAGGGACTGTGCTCGACACTGGTTGCCTATAGTGAATGAGACAGTCTCACTTTCTGTCTTTATAAATACTACACTGTAATGGGGTAGACAGAAAGAGAAAAATATACATAAATAAAATAAACATAAGTTTAACAAGCACTTAATTTGGTAGTGCAATATCTTTGGTGTCAGTTATGATTTATTGTGGTGAGGTTCAGTATATCAGTTTCTCAGAAGGCAGAGCTGAGACATAAGTCTCGGTTTTTCAGCAATGCGTGTTCTCAGGTATAAAAAGGAGAAAATATAGAAGTAATGAAACAAAGACCCTGGGAGGTGTTCTGTGAGCAAAAGAACCTAGCTTCTATGTAGTGACCAATGCTCAGTTAAATTAATGATGTCCAAAGCTTAGGAGGTCTCTCAGTCTGGATTGCTGCCATGGCACAAGAGAAAGTGCATGTTAGGAAAGGGGTCACTTTGTGCTAAACAATTAGAAATACTGATTATGCCCTTGAATTTCAAGAGCAAATAAAAGTCTTCTGGTGTTGGCACCACAACAGACTAGATTATCATTTTATTTTTTAATTACCTCTGGTTTTCTCTAGTAAATTTATTCACCAAAAGACAATGGCTTGCTCTCACCAGAGAGCTCAGTAGTTAAAGCATCACACCCATACGCTAATATCATAGGTTTGCTCCTGCGTCAAGGCACATACAAAACAGATTGATGTTTCTGACTGTCTGTCTGTCTTTTCCCCCCTTTATCCTGCCTCTAACATGAATAAATATATAAAAGAAAAAATGAGAATGGCTTTTTTGTTGTTGTTTTTGCAGCTTAAATTGCATAGAAGAATGAATTATGTTTTACAAAATCTCACCCAAGAGGAAATAAATGGTAAGGTTGTAAAGTACCATATTTCCCATGTATAAGAAGCTTCCCTGTATAAGACACACCTTATTTGGGGGCTCAAAGTTTGAGTAAATGATAGCAAATGCGAATAAACTGAGAAATGCAAGTAAAAAATTCTACAACCACTGTATAAGATGCACCCAGTTTTCTAACCCACATTTTTCAAAAAAGATGAGTCTCATTCATGGGAAAATATGATATACACCCACCAAATGTCTCTGTGAATATTTTTTCTTTTTTTTTCCAGAGACAGGGAGAGAGTCAGAGAGAGGGATAGATAGGGACAGACAGACAGAGAGAGAGTTCTTATTATGTGCCAGGTCACAGATCAATCATCAGTTTTTCGTTGTGACCCCTTACTTTGTTCATTGACTCTGTCTCATATGTGCCTTGACCAGGGGCTATATCTCATAGAGTGACTGCTTGCTCTAGACAGCGACCTTGGGCTCAAGATGGTGAGCTTTGCTCAAACCACATGAGCCCACGCTCAAGATGGCACCCTTGGATCTCAAACCTGAGTCCACCACATTCCAGTCAATTGCTCTAACCACTGCACCATCGCCTGCTCACTGCTGTGAACATTTTTTCTTTTACTTTCTCTGGATTTTATTTAGTATCCTGGTTCTTAGTAAGGTGGAAAGGCTCTGTGTTTTAAGGTTTTCTTGCCCTAAAATAGATTCATCACTACATTTTTCTATAGGTTTCCTTATGTAGTTTTTATTTCCATCTGATTTTAAGGTATTTTGCAACTTGAATTGTGATTTTGAGCAGAAAGAGTTTATTTAGGAGTTAATTTCCTTACCTTCAAAAAAGGGATTTTTAGTTAATTTGTATTACTGATTTCTAGAGTAAGTGTATTGACAAGAATAAACATGCTTTATGTTATTTCAAAGGTTTGAGTTAGTTGAAACTTGCTTGAAAGAAAATACAGGATTGTCTGTGGGAAATGTTTTCAAGTGCGCTTCTCTGCTGCCACCTCGTGTTCACCTTGGGAATAACAGCTCAGAGCAGTTCACCTGAAAAAAGCACAGCAGTTGGGAGTTGTGCTTTATCTATCAATGTTGAAACCAAGACTATTTAGAAGATACTTTTATAACTTGTAAATATAAGGAATTTCCAGTTACTGTTGCTACTTGTTTCAAAGTTAACTCTAGTGAAAGCAATAGACATATTTGATATTATTTCAATCCTTCTGAAGTTGGCTGAAACTTGCTGCATAGCACATACAATAATGGTCTCTGTTACATGTGCTTCTCTGCTGCCACCTCGTGTGCATCTTGGGAATCACGCCTCAGAACAGATCCAAAGGAAAGAAATAGTAGAGAGGATTGTCACAAACGTTGATTCCAATTTGCCGGTTCTGTAAATATTTTGTGTATTCTTAGTGATTTGATTTCTGGGAATCTATCGGTTCACCTTGTTTTTCTTCTTTCCTTCCAGCAATGCTTTCATAAAGCCTTTGAATGTTCCCATCATATACCAGGCACTGTGCTAGGAACTGTATGAGTAGTTGGTGCACTCAATGTCTTCCCATTCTACTATTTTTACTTCTGCTTTTGGACTCCTTTATTTAAATCTTCTTAATGTATTGTAAAATAAGATGTGCTTTGATTTGAAAAGTATGTTGAATGTAACTGCTTTTTTATTATAAAAACTGTATTCTTATTGCAGAAGTGCAAGAAAAAATGAATAGAATACAAAACAACAAATTTTCATCCAGAGATAACTACTGTTAATATTATGACATTATCTTTCCATATTCTTAGTGTACCTATTATATTTCTATATCTATACATACTAAGGTACATTGGGTGTGCATACATCTGTGTGTATAGATGTGCATTGCATATGAGCATATCTCTCTGGGTCCACAGTTTCTATCATTTGTGGATACCTGTGTATGCATGCAAATTACTATTTATTCTTTCATTCATTAAACACTTATTGTATTTCTATTATGTTCCAGGCACTGTGCTCTACACTGTTTGCCTATAGTGAAAGAGACAGACTGTCTATATGAATAATACACTGTCATGCTGTAGACAGAGGAAGAAAATGTACATAAATAAAATAATTATAAGTTGTGACAAGCACTGGATATAGTAGTGCAATTCTTGTTCCCAGTTTTCATTGATCGTGGCGATGTTCAGTATATCAGTTTCTCGAAAGGCAGAGCTGAGACCTAAGTCTCAGTTCTTCAGCAATGCGTGTTCTCAGCTATAAAACTGAGAAAATTCTCAAGCAGCTGAAACAAAGACCCTGGGAGGTGTTCTGTGAGCAAAAGAACCTAGCTTGTAAGTGGTGACCCAGGCTCAGATAAATTCTGATGTCCAAAGCTTAGGAGGTCTCTCAGTCTGGACTGCTGCAACAGAACAAGAAAAAAGTGCATGTTAGGAAAGGGGTCACATTGTGGTAAACAATCAGAAATATTTTTATGCCCCTAACAGTCAAGAGCAAAGAAAAGTCTTCTGGTGTTGTCACCACAGCAGACTAGATTATTGTTTTATTTTTAATTACCTCAGTTTTTCTCTAGTAATTTTTCCCCTAAATACAATGGCTTGCTATCGACAGAGAGCTCAGTAGATAGAGCATCACACACATACACTAATGTCATAGGTTTGGTCCTTGGTCTAGGCACATACAGAAACACATTGATGTTTCTGACTATCTGTGTGTCTGTTTTCCCCCCTCTTCCTCCTCTAACATTAATAACTAAATAAAAGAAAATGACAATGGCTTTTCTTTGGTGTTTTTGCAGCTTAAATTGCTTAGAGGAATGAATTATTTTTTTCAAAATCTCACCCCAAGAGAAAATAAGTGGTAAGGTTGTAAAGTACCATATCTCCCATGTATAAGTAGCCTCCCTCTATAAGTAGCACCTTAATTTTGGGGCACAAAATTTGAGAAAATGATAACAAATGTGAAGAAACAGGAAATGCAAGTAAAAATACAACAACCACTGTATAAGATGCACCCAGGTTTCAAACCCACATTTTTAAAAATGATGAGTTTTATACATAGGAAAATATGGATAGAAACTCCAAATGTCTCTGTGAACATTTCTTTCTTTCCTTTTTTCTTTTTCCAGAGTCATAGAGAGAGTGAGAGAGAGGGATAGATAGGGACAGACAGACAAGAATGGAGAAAATTTTTTATTATGTGCCAGGTCACAGATCAATCATCATTTTTTTCGTAAGGACACCTTAGTTGTTCATTGACTGCTCTCTCATATGTGCCTTGACCAGAGGGCTACAGCTGACCGAAGTGACCCCTTGCTCGAGCCAGCGACATTGGGATCAAGCTGTTGAGCTTTGCTAAAACGAGATGAGCCCACACTCAAGCTGGCGAATTGGGATCTCAAATCTGGGTACTGCGCATTCCAGTCAAATGCTCTACCCACTGCAGCCACTGCCTTGTCAGTCTGTGAACAATTTGTTTCTTTTACATTCTCTGGATTTTATTTAGTATCCTGGTTCTTAGTATGGTGGAAAGGCTGTGTATTTTAAGGTTTTATTCCTCTAAAATGTATTCATCACTACATTTTTTATAGATTTTCTTATGTAGTTTTTCTTTTCATTAATTTTAAGGTATTTTGCAACTTGAATTGTGATTTTGAGGGAGGGTTATTTAGGAGTGAATTTCATTACCTTAAAAAAAGGGATTTTAGTTAATTTCTATTATGTTTAGTATATTAAGTGTAATGAAGACAAGAAACATGCTTTATATCATTTCTAAGGTTAGAGGTAGTTGAAACTTGCTTGAAAGAACATACAGGATTATCTGTGGAAAATGTTTTCCAAGAGCGCTTCCCTGCTGCCACCTCGTGTGCACCTTGGAAATAACAGCTCAGAGCAGTTCACCTGGAAAAACACAGCAGTTGGGTGTTGTGCGTTATCTATCAATGTTGAATCGAAGGCTATCTAGAAGATACTTTCATAACTTGTAAATATAAGGGAGTTCTAGTTACTGTTTGCTACCTGTTTCAATGTTAACTGTAGTGTAAGCAAGAGATACACTTCATATCATTTCAATCATCTGAAGTTTGCTGGAACTTGCTCCATAGCACATAAAATATTGGTCTCTGTTACATGTGCTTCTCTGCTACCACCTCGTTTGCATCTTGGGAATCACGCTTCAGTACAGGTCCAAAGAAAGTTTTGGTAGATAAGATTGTCTACAACCATTGATTCCAATTAGTCGCTTCTGTGATGTCTTTCTGTATCTTTAGTGGGTTTTTTTCTGGTAATGTATCGTTTCATCTTGTTTTTCTTTTTTCCTTCCAGCCATGCTTTCATAAAGCCTTTGAAAGTGCCCATCATATACCAGGCACTGTGCTAAGAGCTCATGTCCCTGCACTCAGTCACTTCCCATTCTACTATTTTTACATCTGTCTTTTGAACTACTTATTTTAAATAAATTTTTATTAATGATAATGGGATGACATTAATAAATCAGGGTACATATATTCAAAGAAAACATGTCTAGGTTATTTTGTCATTAAATTATTTGCATACCCCTCGCCCAAAGTCAGATTGTCCTCCACCTCCCTCTAAATAGTTCTCTGTGCCCCTCCCCCTCCCCCTAACTCTCTCCCTCCCTCCCTCCCCCCACACCTGGTTACCACCTCACTCTTGTTTATGTCTCTTAGTCTCGTTTTTATATTCCACCAATGTATGGAATCATGTAGTTCTTGTTTTTTTCTGATTTACTTATTTCACTCCGTATAATGTTATCAGGATCCCACCATTTTGCTGTAAATGATCTGATGTCATCATTTCTTATGCCTGAGTAGTATTCTATAGTTTATATGTGCCACATCTTCTTTATCCAGTCTTCTTTTGAAGGGCTTTTTGGTTGTTTCCATGTCTTGGCCACTGTGAACAGTGCTGCAATGAACATGGGGCTACATGTGTCTTCACGTATCAATGTTTCTGAGGTTTTGGGGTATATACCCAGTAGAGGGATTGCTGGGTCATAAGGTAGTTCTATTTGCAGTTTTTTGAGGAACCACCATACTTTCCTCCATAATGGTTGTACTACTTTACAGTCCCACCAACAGTGGATGAGAGTTCCCTTTTCTCTGCAGCCTCTCCAACATTTGCTATTACCCGTCTTGTTGATAATAGCTAATCTAACAGGGGTGAGGTGGTATCTCGTAGTTTTGATTTGCATTTCTCTAATAACTAATGAAGCTGAGTATCTTTTCTTATATCTGTTGGCCATTTGTATTTCTTCCTGGGAGAAGTGTCTGTTCATGTCCTCTTCCCATTTTTTTATTGGATTGTTTGTTTGTTTGTTGTTGAGTTTTATGAGTTCTTTGTAAATTTTGGATATTAGGCCCTTATCTGAGCTGTTGTTTGAAAATATCATTTCCCATTTAGTTGGCTGTCTGTTTATTTTGATATCAGTTTCTCTTGCTGAGCAGAAACTTTTTATTCTGATGTAGTCCCATTCATTTATCTTTGCCTTCACTTCTCTTGCCATTGGAGTCAAGTTCATAAAATGTTCTTTAAAACCCAGGTCCATGATTTTAGTACCTATGTCTTCTTCTATGTACTTTATTGTTTCAGGTCTTATATTTAGGTCTTTGATCCATTTTGAATTAATTTTTTTTATAATAAATTTTTATTAATGGTAATGGGATGACATTAATAAATCAGGGTACATATATTCAAAGAAAACATGTCTAGGTTATTTTGTCATTAAATTATGTTGCAAACGCCTCGCCCAAAGTCAGACTGTCCTCCGCCACCCTCTATCTAGTTCTCTGTGCCCCTCCCCCTCCCCCTAACTCTCTCCCTCCCTCCCTCCCATGTTCTCCCTCCCCCCACCCTTGGTAACCACCACGCTCTTGTCCATGTCTCTTAGTCTCATTTTTATGTTCCACCAATGTATGGAACCATGTAGTTCTTGTTTTTTTCTGATTTTACTTATTTCACTCCTATAAATGTTATCAAGATCCCACCATTTTGCTGTAAATGATCTGATGTCATCATTTCTTATGGCTGAGTAGTATTCCATAGTGTATATGTGCCACATCTTCTTATCCAGTCTTCTATTGAAGGGCTTTTTGGTTGTTTCCATGTCTTGGCCACTGTGAACAGTGGCTGCAATGAACATGGGCTACATGTGTCTTCACGTATCATGTTTCTGAGGTTTTGGGGTATATACCCAGTAGAGAGGATTGCTGGGTCATAAGGTAGTTCTATTTGCAGTTTTTTGAGGGAACCACCATAACTTCCTCCATAATGGTTGTACAACTTTTACATTCCCACCAACAGTGAATGAGGGTTCCTTTTTCTCCCACAGCCTCTCCAACATTTTGCTATTACCCTCTTGTTGATAATAGCTAATCTAACAGGAGTGAGGTGGTATCTCATTGTAGTTTTGATTTGCATTTCTCTAATAACTAATGAAGCTGAGCATCTTTTCTTTATTTGGCCTTTCTGTGGCCATTTGTATCTCTTCCTGGGAGATGTGTCTGTTCATGTCCTCTTCCCATTTTTTTATTGGATTGTTTGTTGTTTGTTGTTGAGTTTTATGAGTTCTTTGTAAATTTTGGATATTAGGCCCTTATCTGAGCTGTTGTTTGAAAATATCATTTCCATTTAGTTGGCTGTCTGTTTATTTTGATATCAGTTTCTCTTGCTGAGCAAGAAACTTTTTATTCTGATGTAGTCCCATTCATTTATCTTTGCCTTCACTTCTCTTGCCATTGGAGTCAAGTTCATAAAATGTTCTTTAAACCCAGGTCCATGATTTTAGTACCTATGTCTTCTTCTATGTACTTTATTGTTTCAGGTCTTATATTTAGGTCTTTGATCCATTTTGAATTAATATTAGTACATGGGGACAGGCTGTAGTCGAGTTTCATTGAATTAATTTTAGTACACGGGGACAGGCTGTAGTTGAGTTTCATTCTTTTGCATGTGACTTTCTAGTTTTCCCAACACCATTTGTTGAAGAGGCTTTCTTTTCTCCATTGTGTGTTGTTGGCCCCTTTATCAAAGATTATTTGACCATATATATGTGGTTTTATTTCTGGGCTTTCTATTCTGTTCCATTGGTCTGAATGTCTATTTTTCTGCCAATACCATGCTGTTTTGATTATCGTGGCCCTATAATATAGTTTAAAGTCAGGTATTGTAATGCCCCCAGCTTCATTCTTTTTCCTTAGGATGGTTTTGGCTATTCAGGGTTTTTTATAGTTCCATATAAATCTGATGATTTTTTGTTCCATTTCTTTGAAAAATCTCATAGGAATTTTGATGGGAATTGCATTAAATTTATATATTGCTTTGGGTAATATGGCCATTTTAATTATATTTATTCTTCCTATCCAAGAACAAGGGTTATTTTTCCATCTCATTGTGTCTTTTTCTATTTCTCTTAATAATACCTTGTAGTTTTCATTATATAGGTCCTTTACATTCTTTGTTATGTTTATTCCTAGGTATTTTATTTTTTTTGTTGCAATCGTGAAGGGGATTATTTTTTTGAGTTTGTTTTCTAATATTTCATTGTTTGCATATAGAAAGGCTATGGACTTTTGTATGTTAATTTTGTATCCTGCGACCTTACTCTATTGGTTTATTGTTTCTAATAATCTTTTTGTGGAGTCCTTCGCGTTTTCAATGTATAGGATCATATCATCAGCAAAAAGTGATACCTTTACTTCTTCTTTTCCGATATGGATGCCTTTTATTTCTTTGTCTTGTCTGATTGCTCTGGCCAGAACTTCTAGCACCACGTTAAATAAGAGTGGAGAGAGTGGACAACCCTGTCTTGTTCCTGATTTAAGGTAGAAAGTCCTCAGTTTTATGCCGTTTAATATGATGTTGGCTGATGGTTTACCATATATGGCCTTTATCATGTTGAGATATTTTCCTTCTATACCCATTTTGTTGAGAGTCTTAAACATAAAATTGTGTTGTATTTTATCAAAAGCCTTTTTTGCATCTATTGATAAGATCATGTGGTTTTTGTTCTTTGTTTTGTTGATATGGTGTATTATGTTAACCGTTTTGCGTATGTCGAACCATCCTTGAGATTCTGGGATGAATCCCACTTGATCATGATGTATTATTTTTTTAATATGTTGTTGCATTCGGTTTGCCAGTATTTTGTTTAGTATTTTAGCATCTGTATTCATTAGAGATATTGGTCTGTAGTTTTCTTTCTTTGTGCCATCCTTGCCAGGTTTTTGGTATGAGGGTTATGTTGGCCTCATAAAATGTGTTTGGAAGTATTGCTTCTTCTTCAATTTTTTGGAAGACTTTGAGTAGAATAGGAACCAAGTCTTCTTTGAATGTTTGATAGAATTCACTAGTATAACCGTCTGGGCCTGGACTTTTATTTTTGGGGTGGTTTTTAATAGTTTTTTTTATTTCCTTTCTGCTGATTGGTCTGTTTAGGCATTCTGCTTCTTCATGACTCAGTCTAGGAAGGTTGTATTGTTCTAGGAATTTATCCATTTCTTCTAGATTGTTGTATTTGGTGGCATATAATTTTTCATAGTATTCTACAATAATTCTTTGTATATCTATGATGTCTGTGGTGATCTCTCCTCTTTCATTTTGGATTTTATTTATTTGAGTCCTGTGCCTTTTTTCCTTGGTGAGTCTTGCCAAGGGTTTGTCAATTTTGTTGATCTTTTCAAAGAACCAGCTCCTTGTTTTATTGATTTTTTCTATAGTTTTTCTGTTCTCTATTTCATTTATTTCTGCTCTGATTTTTATTATCTCCTTTCTTCGGCTGGTTTTGGGTTGTCTTTGTTCTTCTTTTTCTAGTTCCTTAAGGTGTGAAGTTAAGTGGTTTACTTCGGCTCTCTCTTGTTTGTTCATATAGGCCTGAAGTGATATGAACTTTCCTCTTATTACTGCATTTGCTGCATCCCAGAGATTCTGATATGTCGTATTTTAATTTTCATTTGTCTGTATATATCTTTTGATCTCTGCGCTTATTTCTTCTTTGACCCATTCATTTTTTTAGAAGTATGTTGTTTAGTTTCCACATTTTTGTGGGTTTTTTCCCCTCTTTTTTGCAGTTGAATTCTAGTTTCAAGGCTTTATGATCAGAAAATATGCTTGGTACAATTTCAATTTTTCTAAATTTGCTGATATTGTCTTTGTGGCCCAACATATGGTCAATTCTTGAGAATGTTCCATGTACACTAGAGAAAAATGTATATTCTGTCGCTTTGGGATGAAGTGTCCTGTAGATGTCTATCATATCCAGGTGTTCTAGTGTTTTGTTTAAGGCCACTATGTCTTTGTTGATTCTCTGTTTGGATGACCGATCTAGAACCGTCAGCGGTGTATTGAGGTCTCCAAGTATGATTGTACTTTTGTTAGTTTTTGTTTTAAGTTCAATAAGTAGCTGTCTTATATATTTTGGTGCTCCTTGGTTTGGTGCATATATATTAAGGATTGTTATGTCTTCTTGATTCAACTTCCCCTTAATCATTATGAAATGACCATTTTTGTCTCTGAGTACTTTTTCTGTCTTCTAGTCAGCATTATTAGATATGAGTATTGCTACACCTCCTTTTTTTTGGGTGTTGTTTGCTTGGAGTATTGTTTTCCAGCCTTTCACTTTGAATTTGTTTTTATCCTTGTTGCTTAGATGTGTTTCTTGTAGGCAGCATACAGTTGGATTTTCTTTTTTAATCCATTCTGCTACTCTGTGTCTTTTTATTAGTAAGTTTAATCCATTTACATTTAGTGTAATTATTGATACTTGTGGGTTCCCTACTGCCATTTTATAAATTGCTTTCTGTTAGTTTTGTATCTTGTTTGATTCTTCTCTTTTGTTTTTCTATCATTTGTTTTTGTTTGTTTGTGTTCCATACTTCTTTCCTCTGTTGCTACCTTTTTTAAGTTCAGTGTTTTTGTAGTGGTTTTTTCAAGGGTGGTTACCATTAAGTAATGAAAAGGGTACCTACCATATTCATTGTAGTACCCTATCTTATGAGTATTTCTGCACTTCATTATCCCTTGCTCCTGTTAATATCCATCCTCTCCCCCCTTTTTTTCCTTTGTTGTCACAGTTTAAGTTTGGTTTTGTTGTGTTCTTGGTGGAGCTGTTACTTGTGGTGTTGTTTTCTTTTGTTCTTTGAATCTGATTGGAAAACCCCCTTTAGTATTTCCTGGAGTGTGGGCTTTCTGCTGATAAATTCTCTCATCTTTTCTGTATTTGTGAATGTTTTTATATCTCCTTCGTACTTGAAGGATAGCTTTGATGGATATAGTATTGTTGGCTGAAAGTTCCTCTCTTTCAGGGCTTTAAATATTGGGGTCCACTCTCTTCTACCTTGTAGCGTTTCTGCTGAAAAATATGATGATAATCTAATAGGCCTTCCTTTATATGTTGTACTCTTCTTTTCCCTGGCTGCCTTGAGAATTTTTTCTTTGTTATTGGTTTGTGTCATCTTTATTATGATGTGCCTTGGAGTGGGTTTGTTGGGGTTAAGAAAACTCGGTGTTCTGTTTGCTTCTTGAATTTGAGGCTTTAGTTCTTTCCACAGGCTTGGGAAGTTCTCATCTATTATTTGTTTGAGTATATTCTCCATTTCATTTTCTTTCTCTTCTCCCTCTGATATACCTATTATTCTTATGTTATTCTTTCTCATGGAGTCAGACAATTCCTGTAGGGCTTTCTCGTTTTTTATTATTTTTGAGTCTCTTTCTTCTTCTCTTTGTTGTGCCTCAAGTTGTTTGTCTTCTATTTCACTAATCCTATCTTCTATCTGGGCTGTTCTGTTAGCTAAGCTTGTTACCTCGTTTTTCAGCTCGTGAATTGAGTTTTTCATTTCTGTTTGATTTGTTTTTATAGTTTCAATTTCCTTGGTAATATATTCTTTGTGTTCATTGAGTTGTTTTCTGATCTCCCTAAGTTGCCTTTCTGTGTTTTCTTGTATATCTCTGAGTATTTTTAAGATTTCTATTTTAAATTCTCTGTCATTTAGCTCCAAGTCCTCCAATATGTTAAGTCTTTTCTCCATAGATTTTTCCACATCTATTTGTGTTACCTCTCTTTCTTTTGTATCCATAATATTCTATTTCCTCTTTCTTATTGGCATCTGAGGGTGGTCTTGTTGATATCACTAATTAGAATTAATAAAGAGTAAAAAGAATAAAATTGTAAAACAGCCCACACACACAAAAAGTAATAATTTATTATTTCCCCCTTTTTTCTTTCTTCTCTTTCCCTCCTCTCCCCTTCTCTGGGAAATATTATGAAATGGAGGGCCTGATTTGCGGTGAAGAGTTCAAGGGGCAAAAAAAGGGAGTAGGGACCTACTAAATGCAAAAAAAAAAAAAAAAAAAAAAAAGGAAGAAAATCTTAGACAAGCATAAGATGATTTGCTTGTAAGTGATGGTCAACTAAGAGATATAATGAGAGGGATAAGAGGGAACCAGAAATAAGGAGAAAAAAAAAGAATAATAAAGAAAAAAATAAAAATAATAAGTAAAAATCTGTTGTATTAAGTGGAGCGAATACTAAATACAATGGAGACCTTGGGTTGGGAGGAATGCTAGTGAGTTAAAAAGCAACGTGAAAAGTACCCAAAATGCCACAAAAATAAACAAACAAACAAACAAAAAAACAAAAACAAAAGCGAAAAAGAAAAATAAAACCAAAAAAAAACCCTGAGTCCCAAATTAATTAATTTGTTCATGATTGAGGATTAAAGGGGAGGAAAAGTAAAACGAGAAAAGAAAAAACAAATAGCAAAGAAAAAATAAGAAAAAGAGAAAAACGAAGGAAGAAAAAAAAAGGAAGAGAAAAAAACAAAATAAAGCAAAACAAAAAAAAACAAAAGAGGAGAGAGTGAGAGTTAAGTGTTTTGGAGTATAACCTTAAAGGAGGGTGAGGATGAAGATAAGAAATAAATGTAACACTCATGGGTAGTGTAGTTCAAGAAAAGGGAAGTATAAGATGGGCAGAGAATAGAAGGACTGAGGTGGAGGAAATAGAAATAATAATAATAAAGGCAATAAGATAGAAGAAACAAACAACAGCAAAAAAAAATTAGTGGAACAAGTTGTAAAGTCTGTGGATTTTTCTTGATTTTGAGAGGTTAACTTCTTCCTTTTTCTTTTCTCTCCCTCTTCCTGGTCGGTGACTCTGTACCCCAGGCTCTGCCCCTGTGTCACACTTAGGTAGGGATTTGCAGTTGATGGGATTCTATGGCAATGTCCTATAATTGGCTTTAGTCTTGCTGGTAGTCAAGGCTTGTTGGCGTTTGCAGGGTCCAACGATGAGAGAGTTTGCTTTCCTGGAGTCTCTCTCCTAGTTCCCCCTTCCTGAATTAGCAGCCTGGTGATCCAGCTATAAGGCTGCTACTGATTCTGCTTGGGGAGTAAGAGGCTCAAAGAGCTAGGAAATCCCCACTCTATCCCCACTCAGCGCAAGGCTTTGGGAAAGGCTCTGGCAGTCAGAGCCTCCAGTGTAATCAGGCAGGGGTGGGAGTCAATTGTTGTCAAGGTGACTGTTCAGCGCCTAGCATTCAGTTGGACCACTCAACCCAGGCTTTCCACACTTTGTAGCCTGTTTTGGCTGGGAAGAAGAGGCACTAGTCTCCGCTTGCGACTAGTGTAGTATAGATCTTATTATCTGCCAAGTCCCTCTTGTTAGCGTTTATCCCTGAATATGGAGGCTCTATCAATCAGAAGTTGCCCCCGCCCCTTTGGCGAAAGGCACTAAGAAATATCATGCGTCTTGTCTTGGGTCGCTGAACTGAGAGAGATCTTATCAATTAGAGCCCGTGGGTGCGCAGATTTCATGGGTTAAGCTAATTTCAGTGATTGGGTCCGCAGCTGTGCTCCCGAAGGTATTTCAGGCTGCCTGCACGCCCCTCCCCCAATGCTTGATTGTTAGTTTGAATGGCTGGGTGAGGTGCCCGCCCACGGAGAGAATCTCCCAAGTAGGGAAGACCTCCCTGGCGCCTCTCCCGCTCGCCCCGCCGCTGGCGGCTGGGGTGCAGCGGGCGCAGGATAATGGGGCACCCTGGGTGTGCGGGCCAGTAGGGCACGCGTGCGTGCGCAAACGGAGTGCTCCAGGAACCGGTGGCTGGGGACTCTCACTCGCAGTGCGCGGGCCACTGGGAATGTTAGCGCTAATCGCTCTGCAACCGGACCGGGCGCACGCCGGTGGCTGCTCGCCGCTCCTGAGTGTGGGCCGACTCACCACAGGCGCGCACTCCCTCCGCGGCTTGAATGAACATCCCTGCAGTAGTTAGCTTCCTCCACACCCTCGTCTCTCAGATTCAAGTGATAACAGTCCTTTCGCTTTCAGTTTGTGTGGAACTCCGGAATGCTCCGAGGATAAATTTTTCTGTTTCTAGTTGATAAAGTTGTTGTGATTTTGGGGAGATCTGTCGGACACGCTGCTCACAGCGCCATTTCCGTGATGAACTACTTTTTTTAAATATACTTAATGTATTGTAAATTATGATGTGCTTTGATTTGACAAGTATATAGTATTTTAACAGCTTTTTATTATAAAAACAGTATTCTTTTTGCAGAAATGCAAAAAAGTGATAAGAAAAACAAAACAACAAATTTTCATACATAGATATCAACTGTTAACTTTAGCCATTTTCTTTCCATATTCTTTGTGTACCAATTATATTTTCCTATGTATATGTACTCAGGTACATTGGGTGCATGTACGCAATTTGTGCATAGAAGTGCATTGCAAGTGAGCATACCTCTCTTTTTCAATAGTGTCTGTCATTTGTGGATATTTGTGTACCTATGTAAATGAATATTTATTCATTCTTCCAGTAAAAACTTATTGAGTTTTCATTATATGCCAGGCACTGTGCTCGACAGAGGTTGCCAATAGTGAATGGGAGAGACTCACTTTCTGTCTTTATGGATATTACAGTGTCATGGAGTAGAAAGATGAAGGAAAAATATACATAAAAAATTATATGTTGTGACAAACACTGGATTTGGTAGTGCAATACCTTTGGTCCCACTTGTGATTGATCGTGGCATGGTTAACTATATCATTTTCTCTGAAGGCAGAGCTGAGACATAAGTCTCGGTTCTTCAGGAATGCGTGATCTCTGCTATAAAACTGATAAAATTTATAAGTGATGCAACAAATACCCTGGGAGGTGTTCTGTGACCAAAAGAACCTAAATTGTAAGTGCTGACCAGGCTCAGATAAATTCTGAAAACCAAAGCTTAGGAGATTTCTCAGTCTGGACTGCTGCCACGGCACAAGAAAAAGTGCATGTTAGGAAAGGTGTGAATTTGTGCTCAACAATCAGAAATACTGATTTTATATGCCCCTGACAGATAAGAGCCTATAAAAGTCTTCTGATGTTGTCACCACAGCAGATTAGATTATTATTTTTTTATTTGCCTCAGGTTTTCTCTAGTAATCTTGTCCCCTTAGAGACTATGGCTTGCTTGCACCAGAGAGCTCCCTAGTTAGAGCATCACACTCTTACAGTAATGTCATAGAATTGGTCCCGGTTCAAGGCACATACAGAAACAGATTGATGTTTCTGACTGTCTATATTTTTCCCCCCACTTCCTCTCTCTAACATTAAAAATTAAATAAAAGAAAAAAATGACAATGGCTATTTTTTTTTGTTGTTTTCGCAGCTTAAATTGCATAGAAGAATGAAATATGTTTTTCAAAATGTCACCACAAGATGAAATAGGTAGTAAGGTTGTAATGTACCATATTTCCTCATGCATTATATGCCTCCCTTTAGAAGACGCATCTTCATTTTTGGCACAAAATTTGAGAAAATGATAACAAATGCAAAGAAACAGGAAATGCAAGTAAAATATACTACAACCACTGTATAAGACGAACCCAGTTTTCAAACCCCACATTTTTCAAAAAAAAAATGAGTCTTAAATGAGGGCAAATATGGTATACACTCGCTGAATATCTCTGTGAACCCTTTATTTCTTTCTTTCTTTTCTTTTTTTTTTTTGACAGAGACAGTGAGAGAGTCAGAGAGAGGGATAGATAGGGACACACAGACAGGAAGGTAAAGAGTTATTTTTTATTATGTGCCAGGTCACAAGTCAATCAAAAGTTTTTTGTTGTGACACCTTAGTTGCTCATTGACTGCTCTCTCATTGTGCCTTGACCAAGGAACGACAGCTGACCGAGTTACCACTTGCTCGGGCCAGTGTACCCATTGGGGTAAAGCTGGTGAGCTTTGCTTAAAGCACATAAGCCCACGCTGAAGCTGGCGACCTTGGGATCTCAAACCTGGGTCCTCCGCATTCCAGTCAAATGCTCTATGCGCCGTGCCACCGCCTCCTCAGGCTTTAAAAATTTTTATCTTTTACTTTCTCTGGATTTTGTTTAGTATCCTGTTTCATAGTATGGGTGGTAACATTGTGTATTTTAAGGTGTTTTTTCACTAAAATGTATTCATCACAACATTTTTTATAGGTTTTCTTATGGAGTTTTTATTTCCATTAAGTTTAAGGTATTTTGTAACTTGAATTTTGATTTTGAGCATGGTTTATTTAAGATGAATTTCTTAACGTAAAAAAAGAAGGGTTTTTTAGTTAGTTTTTATTACTGATTTCTAGAGTAAGTGTAATGACACGAAGAAACATGCTTTATATCATTTTATAGGTTTGAGGTAGTTGAAACTTGCTTGAAAGAAAATACAGGATTGTCTCTGGGAAATGTTTTTTAAGTGCGCTTCTCTGCTGCCAACTCGTGTTCACCTTGGGAATAACAGCTCAGAGCAGTTCATCTCAAAAAACACAGCAATTGGGAGTCTTGATTTATCTATCAATGTTGAAACCAAGACTATTTAGAAGATACTTTTATAACTTGTAAATATAAGGAATTTCCAATTACTGTTTGCTACTTGTTTCAACGTTAACTCTAGTGAAAGCAATAGACATATTTGATATTATTTCAATCCTCTGAAGTTGGCTGAAACTTGCTGCATAGAACATACAATAATGGTCTCTGTTACATGTGCTTCTCTGCTGCCACCTCGTGTGCATCTTGAGAATCAAGCCTCAGAACAGATCCTAAGGAAAGAAATAGTAGAGAGGATTGTCTACAAACGTTGATTCTAATTTGCCAGTTCTGTAAATATTTTGTGTATTCTTAGTGATTTGATTTCTGGGAATCTATCTGTTCACCTTGTTTTTCTTCTTTCCTTCCAGCAATGCTTTCATAAAGCCTTTGAATGTTCCCATCATATACCAGGCACTGTGCTAGGAAATGTTTGAGCAGTTGGGGCACTCAATGTCTTCCCATACTACTATTTTTACTTCTGCTTTTGGACTCCTTTGTTTAAATCTTCTTAATGTATTGAAAAATAAGATGTGCTTTGATTTTAAAAGTATGTTGACTGTAACTGCTTTTTTATTATAAAAACTGTATTCTTATTGCAGAAGTGCAAGAAAAAATGAATAGAATACAAAACAACAAATTTTTATCCAGAGATAAGTAATGTTAATATTATGACATTATCTTTCCATATTCTTAGTGTACCTATTATATTTCTATATCTATATGTACTAAGGTACATTGGGTGTGCATACATCTGTGTGTATAGATGTGCATTGCATATAAGCATATCTCTCTGGTTCCACAGTTTCTATCATTTGTGGATACCTATGTATGCATGCAAATTACTATTTATTCTTTCATTCATTAAACACTTATTGTATTTCTATTATTTTCCTGGCACTGTGCTTTACACTGGTTGCCTATTGTGAAAGAAACTGACTGTTATTATGAATAATACACTGTCATGATGTAGACAGAGGAAGAAAAATGTATGTAAATAAAATAATTATAAGTTGTGACAAGCACTGGTTATAGTAGTACAACGTCTTTTTCCCAGTTTTCATTGATCGTGGCGATGTTCAGTATATCAGTTTCTTGAAAGGCAGAGCTGAGACCTAATTCTCAGTTCTTCAGCAATGCGTGTTCTCAGCTATAAAACTGAGAAAATTCTCAAGCACTAAAACAAAGACCCTCTGAGGTGTTCTGTGAGCAAAAGAACCTAGCTTGTAAGTGGTGACCCAGGCTCAGATAAATTCTGATGTCCAAAACTAAGGAGGTCTCTCTGTCTGGACTGCTGCAACAGCACAAGAAAAAGTGCATGTTAGGAAAGGGGTCACATCATGCTAAACAATCAGAAATATTTTTTATGCCCCTAACAGTCAAGAGCAGAGAAAAGTCTTCTGGTGTTGTCAACACAGCAGACTAGATTATTTTTTTATTTTTAATTACCTCAGTTTTTCTCTAGTAATTTTTCCCCCTAAATACAATGGCTTGCTATCACCAGAGAGCTCAGTAGATAGAGCATCACACATATACACTAATGTCATAGGTTTGGTCCTCGGTCTAGATACATACAGAAACACATTGATGTTTCTGACTATCTGTGTGTCTGTTTTCTGCCCTATAACACTAATAACCAAATAAAAGAAAAATGACAATGGCTTTTTTTGTGTGTGTTTTTGCAGCTTAAATTGCTTAGAGTAATGAATACTTTTCTTTCAAAATCTCACCCCAGGAGGAAATAAGTGGTAATGTTGTAAAGTACCATATCTCCCCATGTATAAGTAGCCTCCCTCTATAAGTAGCACCTTAATTTTGGGGCACAAAATTTGAGAAAATGATAAAAAATGTGAAGAAACAAGAAATGCAAGTAAAAATACAACAACCACTGTATAAGATGCACTCAGGTTTCACACCCCACATTTTTAAAAATGATGAGTTTTATACATAGAAAAATATGGATAGAAACTCCAAATGTCTCTATGACCATTTCTTACTTTACTTTTCTTTTTTTTTTCAGAGTCATAGAGAGAGTGAGAGAGAGGGATAGGTAGGGACAGACAGACAAGAATGGAGAAAATTTTTTATTATGTGCCAGTTCACGATCAATCATCATTTTTTTGTAAGGACACCTTAGTTGTTCATTGACTGCTCTCTCATATGTGCCTTGAGCAGGGGGCTACAGCTGACTGAGTGACCCCTTCCTCGAAACAGCGACATTGGGATCAAGCTGTTGAGCTTTGCTAAAAGAAGAGGCACCCACGCTAAAGCTGGCGAATTTGGGATCTCAAATCTGGGTACTGCGCATTCCAGTCAAATGCTCTACTCAGTGTGCCACTGCCTTGTCAGTCTGTGAACATTTTGTTTCTTTTACATTCTCTGGATTTTATTTAGTATCCTGGTTCTTAGTATGGGTGGAGAAACTGTGTATTTTAAGGATTTATTCCTCTAATATATATTCATCACTACATTTTTTATAGATTTTTTAATGTAGTTTTTATTTTCATTAATTTTAAGGTATATTGCAACTTGAATTGTGATTTTGAGGAGGGGTTAATCAGGAGTGAATTTCCTTACTTTAATAAAAGGGATTTTAGTTAATTTCTATTACTGTTTACTATATTAAGTGTAAAGATGACAAGAAACATTCTTTATATCATTTCAAAGATTAGAGGTAGTTGAAACTTGCTTGAAAGAACATACAGCATTATCTGTGGAAAATGTTTTCCAAGAGTGCTTCCCTGCTGCCACCTCGTGTACACCTTGGAAATAACAGCTCAGAGCAGTTCACCTGGAAAAACACAGCAGTTGGGTGTTGTGCGTTACCTATCAATGTTGAATTGAAGGCTATCTAGAAGATACTTTCATAATGTAAATATAAGTGAGTTCTAGTTAATGTTGGCTACCTGTTTCAATATTAACTGTAGTGTAAGCAAGAGATACGTTTCATATCATTTCAATCTTCTGAAGTTTGCTGGAACTTGGTCCATAGCACATAAAATATTGGTCTCTGTTACATGTGCTTCTCTGCTGCCACCTATTTTGCATCTTGGGAATGACACTTCAGTACAAGTCCAAAGGAAAGTTTTGGTAGATAAGACTGTCTACAACTATTGATTCAAATTAGCCACTTCTGTGAAGATTTTCTGATCCTTAGTGGTTTGTTTTCTGGGAATCTATCGTCTTATTTAGTTTTTTTCTTTTTTCCTTCCAGGTATGCTTTTTAAAAGCCTTTGAACGTGTCCTTCATATACTAGGCACTGTGCTAAGAACTCATGTCCATGCACTCAGTCACTTCCCATTCTACTATTTTTATATCTGTCTTTTGAACTTCTTTTATTTAAATCTACTTAATGTATTGTAAATTATGATGTGCTTTATTTTGACAAGTAGTTAGAATTTTTACAGCCTTTTATTATAAAAATGGTATTCTTATTGCAAACATACAAAAAATGATAAGAAAAACAAAACAACAAATTTTCACACATGGATATCAAATGTTAACTTTAGCCATTTTCTTTCCATATTCTTTGTGTGCTAATTATATTTATCTATGTATATGTACTCAGGTACATTGGGTGCATGTACCCAATGTGTGCATAGATGTGCATTGCACGTGAGCATACCTCTCTGTTTCAATACTATCTGTCATTTGTGGATATTTGTGTATGTATGCAAATGAATATTTATTCACTCTTCTAGTAAAAACTTATTGAATTTTTATTATATTCAAGGCACTGTTCTCGACACTGGTTGCCGGTTGTGAGTAGGACAGACTCACTTTTTTCTTTATGGATATTACACTGTCATGGAGTAGAAAGACGATGGAAAAATATACGTAGAAAAATTATATGTTGTGACAAACACTGGATTTGGTAGTGCAATACCTTTGGTCCCAGTTGTGATTGATCATAGCATGGTTAAGTATATCAGTTTCTCAGAAGGCAGAGCTGAGACATAAGTCTCAATTTCTTCAGGAATGCGTGATCTCAGCTATAAAACTGAGAAAATTTACAAGTGATGCAACAAATACCCTGGGAGGTGTTCTGTGACCAAAAGAACCTAACTTGTAATTGCTGACCCAGGTTCAGATAAATTCTGAAAACCAAAGCTTAGGAGGTTTCTCAGTCTGGACTGCTGCCACTGCACAAGAAAAAGTGCATGTTAGGAAAGGTGTCAATTTGTGCTCAACAATCAGAAATACTGATTGTATATGTCCCTGACTGTCAAGAGCCTAGAAAATCTTCTGGTGTTGTCACCACAGCAGACTAGATTATTATTTTATTATTTTTTATTTGCCTCAGGTTTTCTCTAGTAATTTTGTCCCCCTAGAGACAATGGCTTTCTTACACCAGAGATCTCACTAGTTAGAGCATCACACTCATACAGTAATGTCATAGGATTGGTCCCGGTTCAAGGAACTTGCAGAAACAGATTGATGTTTCTGACTATCTGTCTGTCTTTTCCCCCCCACACTCTCTCTTTAACATTAAAAATTAAATGAAAGAAAAAATGACAATGGCTATTTTTTTGTTGTTTTCGCAGTGTAAATTGCATAGAAGAATGAATTATGTTTTTCAAAATCTCACCACAAGAGAAAATAGGTAGTAAGTTTGTAAAGTACCATATTTCCCCATAAATAATATGCCTCAGTGTAGAAGATGCACCTTCATTGTTGGGCACAAACTTTGAGAAAATGATAACAAATGCTAAGAAACAGGAAATGCAAGTAAAATTTACTACAACCACTGAATAAGACGCACCCAGTTTTCAAAACTCATATTTTTCCAAAAAGTTGAGTCTTAAACGAGGGCAAAGATGATATACACCCGCTGAATATCTCTGTGAACCTTTTATTTCTTTCTTTCTTTTCTTTATCTTTTTTTTTTTTTTACAGAGACAGTGAGCGAGTCAGAGAGAGGGATAGATAGGGACACACAGAAAGGAATGTAAGGAGTTTTTTTTTTTTGTTATGTGCAAGGTCACAAATCAATCATCAGTTTTTTGTTGTGACACCTTAGTTGCTCTTTGACTACTCTCTCATTGTGCCTTGACCAGGGAACTACAGCTGACCGAGTAACCTCTTGCTCGAGCCAGTGAGCCCATTGGGCTAAAGCTGGTGAGCTTTGCTCAAACCAGATAAGCCCACGCTCAATCTGGCGACCATGGGATCTCAACCTGGGTCCTCCACATTCCAGTCAAATGCTCTATCCACCACGCCACCGCCTCCTCAGGCTGTGAAAATTTTTATCTTTTACTTTCTCTGGATTTTGTTTAGTATCCTGTTTCATAGTATGGGTGGAAACGTTGTGTATTTTAAGTTTTTTTTCCACTAAAATATATTCATCACAACATTTTTCCATAGGTTTTCTTATGTAGTTTTTATTTGCACTAGGTTTAAAGTATTTTGTAACTTGAATTTTGATTTTGAGCAGGGATTATATATGAGTGAATTTCTTAACTTTAAACAGGATGGGTTTTTTAGTTTTTATTACTGATATTTAGAGTAAGAGTAATAACAAGAAGAAACATGCTTTATATCATTTCAAAGGTTTGAGGTAGTTGAAACTTGCTTGAACGAAAATATAGGATTGTCTGTGAGAAATGTTGTCCATGTGCGCTGGTCTGCTGCCACCTCGTGTTCACCTTGTGAATAACAGCTCAGAGCAGTTCACCTGAAAAAACACAGCACTTGAGAGTTGTGATTTATCTATCAATGTTGAAACCAAGACTATTTAGAAGATACTTTTATAACTTGTAAATATATGGAATTTCCAGTTACTGTTTGCTATTGTTTCAACGTTAACTCTAGGGAAAGCAATAGACATATTTGATATTATTTCATTCCTCTGTCGTTGGCTGAAACTTGCTGCATAGCACATACAGTAATGGTCTCTTTTACATGTGCTTCTCTGCTGCCACCTCGTGTGCATCTTGGGAATCACGCCTCAGTACAGATCCAAAGGAGAGAAATAGTAGAGAGGATTGTTTACAAACGTTGATTCCAATTTGCCGGATCCGTAAATTTTTTGTGAATTCGTAGTGATTTGATTTCTGAGAACTATCGATTCATCTCCTTTTTCTTTTTTCCTTCCAGCAATGCTATCATAAAGCCTTTGAATGTTCCCATCATATACCAGGCACTGTCCTAGGAACTAAATATGTAGTTGGTGCATTCTATGTCTTTTGATTCTACTATTTTTACTTTTGATTTTGGGCTCTTTTATTTAAATCTTCTTAATATATTGTAAAATAAGATGTGCTTTGATTTGAAAAGTATGTTGAATGTAACTGCTTTTTATTATAAAAGCTGTATTCTTATTGCAGAAGTGCAAGAAAAAATGAATAGAAAACAAAATAACATATTTTTATCCAGAGATAAGTAGTGTTAATATTATGACATTATCTTTCCATATTCTTAGTGTACCTATTATATTTCTATATCTATACATACTAAGGTACATTGGGTGTGCATACATGTGTGTGTATAGATGTGCATTGCATATGAGCATATCTCTCTGTGTCCACAGTTTTTATCATTTGTGGATACCTGTGTATGCATGCAAATTACAATTTTTCTTTCATTCATTAAACACTTATTTATTTCTATTATGTTCCAGGCACTGTGCTCTACACTGGTTTCACTGTATAAGATGCACGCATTTTTTTAACCTAACATTTTTCAAAACACATGAGTCTTATACATGGAGAACTATGGTATACACCCTCCAAATATCTCTGTGAACATTTCTCTTTTTCCATTTTTTTTACAGAGATTGGGAGAGATCTGAGAAAGGAATAGATAGGGACAGACAGACAGAAATGGACAGAGTTTTTAATATGTGCCAGGTCACAGAACAATCATCAGTTTTTTGTTGTGACCTCTTACATGTTCATTGACTCCTGTCTCATATGTGACTTGACCAAGGGACTACAACTGATCAAGTGACTGATTTCTTCAGCCAGTGACCTTGGGCTTAAGCTGGTGAGCTTTGCTCAAATCATATGAGCCCTCAGTCAAGCTGGCCACCCTGGAATCTCAAGCCTGGGTTCCCTGCATTCCAGTCGAATGCTCTAACCACTGTGCCATCACCTGCTCAGGCTGTGAACAGTTTTTTTACATTCTCTGGATTTTATTTAGTATCCTGGTTCTTAATATAGGTAGAAAGGCTGTGTATTTTAAGGTTTTCTTGCCATAAAATATAATGATCACTACATTTTACAATAGGTTTGTTTTTGTAGTTTTTATTTCCAATAATATTAAGGTATTTTGCAACTTGAATTGTGATTTTGAGAGGGAGATTATTTAGGAATAATTTCCTTACTGTCAAAAAATGGAATTTTTGGTTAATTTCTATTACTGCTTACTATATTAAGTGTAATGACAACAAGAAATATTTTTTATATCATTTCTAAGGTTAGAGGTAGTGGAAACTTCCTTGAAAGAACATACAGGATTATCTGTGGTAAATGTTTTCCAAGTGCGCTTCCCTTTTTCAACCTCGTGTGCACATTTGGAATAACAGCTCAGATGAGTTCACCTGGAAAAATACATCAGTTGGGTGTTGTCTGTTATCTATCAGTGTTGAATCCAAAGCTATTTAAAAGAAACATTTATAACTTGTAAATATAAATAAATTCTAGTTCCTGCTTGCTAATTCTTTCAACGTTAATTGTAGTGAAAGCAAGAGATATACTTGGTATCATTTCAATCCTCTGAAGTTGGCTGGAACTTGCTCCATGGCACATATAATAATGGTCTCTGTTACATGTACTTCTCTGCTGACACCTCATGTGCATCTTGGGAATTACGCCTCATTCCTGGTGCAAAGGAATATTTTGGTTGACAGCATTTTCTATAAACTTTGATTCTAATTTGCAGTTTCTGTAAAGATTTTATGTATCCTTAGTGGTTTGTTTTCTGAAAATCTCTCGGTTCATCTAGTTTTTCTCCTTTCTTTCCAGCCATGCTTTCTTAAAGCCTTTGAATGTGCTCGTCATATACCAGGCACTGTGCTAAGAACTCATGTACGTGCACTCAATGACTTCCATTTCTACGCTTTTAACTTCTGTCTTTTTAACTTTTTTTTTCTTTATTTTTCCGAAGCTGGTAACCAGAGAGACAGTCAGAGAGACTCCCCCATGCTTCCAACTGAGATCCTCTCGGCACGCCCACTAGGGGGCGAAGATCTGCCAACCGGGTCGGATGCTCTGCACCCGTGGGTCGTAGCCCTGTTGCGACCAGAGCCACTGCAGTGCCCAGGTTATCTTTGCTCCAATGGTGCCTTGGCTGTGGGAAGGGAGGGGAGAGACAAAGAGGAAGAAGAGGGGGAGGGGTTGAGAAGAAGATGGGTGCTTCTCCTGTATGCCTTGGCCAGAAATCAAACCCTGGATGTCAGCAAGCATGGCCGATGCTCTACCACTGAGCAAACCAGCCAGGGATTACCTTTTTTTACATACATCTACTTCGTGTATTGTAAAGTAGGATGTGCTTTGATTTGACAAGTATGTTGAATTTTAACAGCTTTTTCATTATAAAAAATGTATTCTTATTGCAGGAGTGCAAGAAAAATGGTCTCAAAAACAAGAACAACAACAAATTTTCATACAGATATATCTACTGTTAATATTAGGACATTTTCTTTCCATATTTTTTGTGTACCTCTTATATTTCTCTGTGTATATATACTCTGGCATATTGGGTGTGTTTACATCTGTGTGCATAGATGTGAATTGCACATGAGCATATCTCCCTGGGTCCACAGTGTCTGTCATTTGTGCATATCTGTGTACTTATGCAAATGAATATTTATTTAGTCATTCAGGAAACAATTATTGTATTTCTATTATGTGCCAGGCACTGTGCTTGACACTGTTTGCCAACAGTAAATGAGACAGACTCACTTTTTGTCTTTATGAATACTACACTGTCATGGGGTGACAAAAAGAAAAAAATATACATAAATAAAAAAATCATAAGTTTATCAAGCACTGAATTTGGTAGTGCAATATCTTTGGTGTCAGTTATGATTTATTGTGGCGAGGTTCAGTGTATCAGTTTCTCAGAAGGCAGAGCTGAGACATAAGCCTTGGTTTTTTAGCAATGCATATTCTCAGGTATAAAAATAAGAAAATATAGAAGTTATGAAACAAAGACCCTGGGAGGTGTTCTGTGAGGAAAAGAATCTAGTTTGTATGTGGTGACCAATGCTCAGATAAATTCTGATGTCAAAAACTTAGGAGCTCTATTAGTCTGGACTGCTGCCATTGCACAAGAAAAAGTCCATGTTAGGAAAGGGGTCACTTTGTCTAAACAATTATTAATAGTGATTATGCCCCTCAATTTCAAGAGTAAAGAATAGTCTTCTGGTGTGGTCACCACAGCAGACCAGATTATCATTTTATTTTTTAATTTCCTCTGGTTTTCTCAAGTAAATTTTTCCCCAAAAGACAAAGGCTTGCTCTCATCAGAGAGCTCAGTAGTAAAAGCATCACACACATACGCTAATGTCATAGGTTTGCTCCTGGGTCAAGGCACATACAGAAACAAATTGATGTTTCTGACTATGTGTCTGTGTTTTCCCCCCTTTATCCTGCATCTAACATAAATAACTAAATAAAAGAAAAAATGACAATGGCTTTTTTGTTGTTGTTTTTTCAGCTTAAATTGCAGAGAAGAATGAGTTATGTTTTTCAAAATCTTCCCCAAGAGGAAATAAATGGTAAGGTCTTAAAGTCCCAGAGTTCCCCATGTATAAGAAGCCTCTCTGTATAAGACGCACCTTAATTTTGGGGCACATATTTTGTGAAAATGATAACAAATGCAAATAAAAGGGAAATGCAAGTAAAAAATACTACAAGCACTGTATAAGATGCACACAGTTTTCTAATTCCACAATTTTCAAAAAAGATGAGTCTTTTACATGGAGAAATATGGTATACACCCTCCAAATGTTCCTGTGAACATTTCTCTTTTTCCATTTTTTTTTTTACAGAGACAGGGAGAGAGTCAGAGAGAGAATAGATAAGGACAGACAGACAGAAACGAACAGAGTTTTTATTATGTGCCAGGTCACAGATAAATCATCAGTTTTTCATTTTGACCCCTTACATGTTCATTGACTTCTGTCTCATATGTGACTTGACGGGGTGGGGGCTACAACTGATTGAGTGACTGATTGCTTGAGCCAGTGACCTTGGGCTTAAGCTGGTGAGCTTTGCTCAAATCATATGAGCCTTTGGTCAAGCTGGCGACCTTGGAATCTCAAATCAAGGTTCCCTGCATTCCAGTTGAATGCTGTAACCACTGTGCATTGCCTGCTCAGGCTGTGAACAGTTTTTTTTTTTACTTTCTCTGGATTTTATTTAGTATTCTGGTTCTTAATATAGGTAGAAAGGCTGTGTATTTTATGGTTTTCTTGCCATAAAATATATTCATCACTACATTTTTCAATAGGTTTCTTCTTGTAGTTTTTATTTCCAGTAATATTAAGGTATTTTGCAACTTTAATTGTGATTTTGAGGGGGGGGGGCTTATTTAGGAATACTTTTCTTACCGTCAAAAAATGGAATTTTTGGTTAATTTTTATTACTGCTTACTATATTAAGTGTAATGACAACAAGAAACATGTTTTATATCATTTCTAAGGTTAGAGGTAGTGGAAACTTCCTTGAAAGAACATACAGGATTATCTGTGGTAAATGTTTTCCAAGTGCGCTTCCCTGGCTCAACCTCGTGTGCACCTTTGGAATAACAGCTCAGATAAGTTCACCTGGAAAAATACATCAGTTGGGTGTTGTGCATTATCTATCAATGTTGAATCCAAGGCTATCTAAAAGAAACTTTTATAACTTGTAAATATAAGGAAATTCTTGTTACTGCTTGCTAATTCTTTCAACATTAATTGTAGTGAAAGCAAGAGATATACTTGGTATCATTTCAATCCTCTGAAGTTGGCTGGAACTTGATCCATAGAACATACAATAATGGTCTCTGTTACATGTGCTTCTCTGCTGACACCTCTTGTGCATCTTGGGAATCACCCCTCATTACTGGTGGAAAGAAATATTTTGGTAGACAGCATTGTCTATAAACTTTGATTCTAATTTGCAGTTTCTTTAAAGATTTTATGTATCCTTAGAGGTTGTTTTCTGAAAATCTCTCGGTTCATCTTATTTTTCTCTTTTCCTTCCAGCCATGATTTCATAAAGCCTTTGAAAGTGCCCAGTATATACCAGCACTGTTCTAGGAACTCATATACGTGCTCTCAATGACTTCTATTTCTATGCTTTTTACTTCTGTCTTTTTAACTTCTTTTTTTTTCTGTATTTTTCTGAAGCTGGAAATGAGAAAGACAGTCAGATAGACTCCCACATGTGCCTGACACAGGTCCACTTGGAATGCCCACCAGAGAGCAAAGCTCTGCCACCAGGGGCCGATGCTCTGCACCCCTGGATTGTTTTGACCATGCCTCTCCAGCACCTGGGGTAGAGTCCAAGGAGCCATCTCCTGCTCCCGGGTTATCTTTGCTCCAATGGTGACTCGCCTGCGGGAGGGGAAGGGAGAGATAGAGAGAAAGGATAGGGGGAGGGGTGGATAAGCAGATGAGTCTTCTCCTGTGTGCCCTGGCCAGGAATTGAACCCGGGATCTGCACGCGAGGCCGACGCTCTACCACTGAGCCAACCAGCCAGGGCTTACTTTCTTTTATATACATCTACTTCGTGTATTGTAAAATAGAATGTGTTTGATTTTAAAAGAATGTTGAATTTTAACAGCTTTTGCATTATAAAAAATGTATTCTTATTGCAGGAGTGCAAGAAAAATGATCTCAAAAGCAATCACAACAAATTTTCATAAAGATATATCTACAGTTAATATTAGGACATTTTCTTTCCATATTCTTTGTGTACCTCTTATATTTCTTTATGTATATATACTCAGGTACATTGGGTGTGTGTTCATCTGTGTGCATAGATGTGAATTGCACATGAGCATATCTCTCTGTGTCCACAGTGTCTGTTATTTGTGGATATCTGTGTATGTATGCAAATGACTATTTGTTCATTCATTCAGGAAACATTAATTGTATTTCTATTATGTTCCAGGCACTGTGCTCAACATTGGTTGCCTATAGTGAATGAGTCAGACTCACTTTCTGTCTTTATGAATACTATACTGTCATGGCGTAGACAGAAAAAAAATATATACATGAATAAAATGATTATAAGTTTAACAATTACTGAATTTGGTAGTGCAATATCTTTGGTGTAATTTATGACTTATTGTGGCAAGGTTCAGTATATCAGTTTCTCAGAAGGCAGACATGAGACATAAGTCTCGGTATTTCAGCAATGCATGTTCTCAGATATAAAACTGAGAAAATATAGAAGTTTTGAAACAAAGACCCTGGGAGGTGTTCTGTGAGCAAAAGAACGTAGCTTGTATGTGGTGACCAATGCTCAGATAAATTCTGATGTCCAAGGCTTAAGAGGTCTCTCAGTCTGGACTGCTGCCATGGGACAAGAGAAAGTGCATGTTAGAAAAGGGTTCACTTTGTTATAAAAAAGTGGAAATAGTGATTATGCACCTGAATTTCAAGAGCAAATAACGTCTTCTGGTGTTGTCACCACAGGAGACTAGATTATTATTTTATTTTATTTACCTCTGGTTTTTTTCCAGAAAATTTTTTTCCCCAAAATACAATGGCTTGCTCTCACCAGAAAGCTCAGTAGTGAAAGCATCACACCCATACGCCAATGTCATAGGTTTGCTCCTGGGTCAAGGCACATACAGAAACAGATTGATGTTTCTGGCTATCTGTCTCTCTTTTTCCCTCTTTATCCTGCCTTTAACATGAATAAATAAATAAAAGAAAAAATGACAATGGCTTTTTCTTGTTGTTTTTGCAGCTTAAATTGCATAGAAGAATGAATTATGTTTTTCAAAATCTCACCCAAAGGGGAAATAAATGGGAAAGTTTTAAAGTACCATATTTTCCCATGTATAAGAACCCTCCCTGTATAAGACGCACCTTAATTTTGGGTCACAAATTTTGAAAAGGTGATAACAAATGCGAATAAATGGGAAATGCAAGTAAAAAATACTCAACCGGTGTATAAGGCGCACCTAGTTTTCTAACCCCACATTTTTCAAAAAAGATGAGTCTTATACATTGGGAAATATGGTATATACCCTCCAAATGTGTCTGTGAACATTTCTTTTTACCTTTTTTTTTCAGAGACAGGGAGAGTGTCAGAAAGAGGGATAGATAGGGACAGACAGACAAAAATGGAGAAAGTTTTTTATGTGCCAGATCAGAGATCAATCATCTGTTTTTATTTGTGATCCCTTATATGTTCATTGACTCCTGTCTCATATGTGCCTTGACCAGGGGGCTACAGCTGATCGAGTGACCGCTTCCTTGATCCAGCGACATTGGGCTCAAGCTGGTGAGCTTTGCTCAAACCACATGAGCCCACACTCAAGCTGGCGCCATTGGGATCTCAAACCTGCATCCTTCGCATTCCAGACAAATGCTCTAACCACTGTGACATCGCCTGCTCAGGCTGTGAAGATCATTTTCTTTTACATTCTCAGGATTTTATTTAGTATTCTGGTGTTTAGTATGGGTGGAAAGGCTGTGTATTTTAAGTTTTTCTTGCCCTAAAATATATTCATCACTATATTTTTCCATAGGTTTCCTTATGTAGTTTTTATTTCCATTAATTTTAAGGTATTTTGTAACTTGAATTGTGATTTTGATATTGGTGTTATTTAGGAGTGAATTTCCTTACCTTCAAAAAATGGATTTTTAGTTAATTTCTATTACTGTTTACTATATTAAGTTTAATGACAACAAGAAACATGCTTTATATCATTTCTAAGGTTAGAGGTTGTTGAAACTTGCTTTTAAGAACATACAGGATTAACTGTGGTAAATGTTTTCCAAGTATGATTCCCTGCTGCCACCTCATGTGCACCTTCTGAATAACAGCTCAGATTAGTTTACCTGGAAAAATATATCAGTTGGGTGTTCTGTGTTATCTATCAATATTGAATGCAAGGCTATCTAATGGAAACATTTATCACTTGTAAATATAAGGAATTTCTAGTTACTGCTTGCTACTTCTTTCAACGTTAATTGAAATGAAAGCAAGAGATATACATGTTATCATTTCCGTCCTCTGAATTTGGCTGGAACTTGCTCCATAGCACATACAATAATGGTCTCTGTTACATGTGCTTCTCTGCTGCCACCTTGTGTGCATCTTGGGAATCATGCCTCAGTACAGGTCGAAAGGAATATTTTGGTAGAGAGCATTGTCTATAAACGTTGATTTCAATTTCCTTTTTTTGTAAAGAATTTATATATTCTTAGTGGTTTGTTTTCTGAAAATCTCTCTGTTCATTTGTTTTTTTTCTTTCCTTCTAGCCATGCTTTCATAAAGCCTTAAAAAGTGCCCATCATATACAAGGTACTGTGCTAGGAACTCATGTTCCTGCACTCAATGAATTCCCATTCTACTATTTTAACTTCTGTCTTTTGAACTTCTTTATATAAATCTACATCGTGTATTGTAAAATAGAATGTGCTTTGATTTGACAAGTATGTTCAATTTAAAATGCTTCTTTATTATAAAAAAATGTATTCTTATTGCAGAAGTACAAGAAAAATGATTTAAAAAACAACAACAAGGTCCTGGCCGGTTGGCTCAGCGGTAGAGCGTCGGCCTAGTGTGCGGGGGACCTGGGATTGATTCCCGGCCAGGGCACATAGGAGAAGCACCCATTTGCTTCTTCTCCACCCCCCTCCTTCCTCTCTGTTTCTCTTTTCCCTTCCCGCAGCCAAGGCTCCATTGGAGCAAAGATGGCCCGGACGCTGGAGATGGCTCCTTGGCCTCTGCCCCAGGCACTAGAGTGGCCGAGCGAGTCCACGAAGAAGCAGAGCATCGCCCCCTGTTGGGCGTGCCTGGTGGATCCCAGTCGGGCACATGTGGGTGTCTGTCTGACTGTCTCTCCCCGTTTCCAGCTTCAGAAAAGTACAAAAAAAGAGAAAAAAAATAGAAAAAAAACCCAACAACACATTTTTTTTCTTTTGATTTCTCCATCTTTTTAAAAAATTTTTTATAGTAATTTTATTTTTTAATGGGGTGACATCAATAATTCAGGATACATATATTCAAAGATAACAAGTCCAGGTTATCTTGTCGTTCAATTATGTTGCATACCCATCACCCAAATTCAGATTGTTCTCTGTCACATTCTATCTTGTTTTCTTTGTGCCCCTCCCCCTCCCCCTTTTCCTCTCCCATTACCCCCTTCCCCCCATAACCACCACACTCTTATCAATGTCTCTTAGTTTCACTTTTATGTCCCACCTACGTATGGAATAATGCAGTTCCTGTTTTTTTCTGAATTACTTATTTCACTTCGTATCATGTTATCAAAATCCCACCATTTTGCTGCAAATGTTCCGATGTCATCATTTCTTATGGCTGAGTAGTATTCCATAGTGTATATGTGCCACATCTTCTTTATCCAGTCATCTATTGATGGGCTTTTTGGTTGTTTCCATGTCCTGGCCACTGTGAACAATGCTGCAAAAACCATGGGGCTGCATGTGTCTTTATGTATCAATGTTTCTGAGTTTTTGGGGTATATACCCAGTAGAGGGACTGCTGGGTCATAAGGTAGTTCTATTTTCAGTTTTTTGAGGAACCACCATACTTTCTTCCATAATGGTTGTACTACTTTACATTCCCACCAACAGTGTATGAGGGTTCCTTTTTCTCCACAGCCTCTCCAACATTTGTTATTACCTGTCTTGCTAATAATAGCTAATCGAATAGGTGTGAGGTGGTATCTCATTGCAGTTTTGATTTGAATTTCTCTAATAGCTAAAGAAGATGAGCATCTTTTCATATATCTGTTGGCCATTTGTATTTCTTCCTGGGAGAAGTGTCTGTTCATATCCTCTTCCCATTTTTTTATTGGATTGTTTGTTTGTTTGTTGTTGAGTTTTATGAGTTCTTTTTATATTTTGGATAATAGGCCCTTATCTGAGCTGTTGTTTGAAAATATCATTTCCCATTTAGTTGGCTTTCTGTTTATTTTGTTGTCAGTTTCTCTTGCTGAGCAAAAACTTCTTAGTCTGATGTAGTCCCATTCATTAATTTTTGCCTTCACTTCTCTTGCCTGTGGAGTCAAATTCATAAAATGCTCTTTACAGCCCAGGTTTACGAGTTGAGTACCTATGTGTTCTTCTATGTAGTTAATTGTTTCAGGTCTTATGTTTAGATCTTTGATCCATTTTGAGTTAATTTTTGAACAGGTGGACAAACTGTAGTCCAGTTTCATTCTTTTGCATGTGGCTTTCCAGTTTTCCCAGCTTCATTTATTGAAGAGGCTTTCTTTTCTCCATTGTGTGTTGTTGGCCCCTTTATCAAAAATTATTTGACTGTATATATGTGGTTTTATTTCTGGACTTTCTATTCTGTTCCATTGGTTTGAGTGTCTATTTTTCTGCCAATACCATGCTGTTTTGATTGTCGTGGCCCTATAATAGAGTTTGAAGTCAGGTATTGTAATGCCCCCAGCTTCATTCTTTTTCTTTAGGATTGCTTTGGCTATTCGGGGTTTTTTATAGTTCCATATAAATCTGATGATTTTTTGCTCTATTTCTTTAAAAAATGTCATTGGAAGTTTGATGGGAATTGCATTAAATTTGTATATTGCTTTGGGTAATATAGTCATCTTGATTATATTTATTCTTCCTAGCCAAGAACAAGGTATATTCTTCCATCTCATTATATCTTTTTCAATTTCCCTTAACAATGGTTTATAGTTTTCATTATAAAAGACCTTTACATTCTTTGTTATGTTTATTCCTAAGTATTTTATTTTTTTTGTTGCAATTGTGAAGGGGATTATTCTTTTGAGTTCGTTCTCAATTGTTTCATTGTTGGCATATAGAAAGGCTATTGACTTCTGTATGTTAATTTTGTATCCTGTGATGTTACTGTATTGGCTTATTGTTTCTAGTAGTCTTTTTGTGCATTCTTTGGGGTTTTCGATGTGTAAGATTATATCATCTGCAAAAGGTGATACCTTTACTTCTTCTTTTCCAATATGGATGCCTTTTATTTCTTTGTCTTGTCTGATTGCTCTGGCTAGAACCTCTAGTACCACATTAAATAAGAGTGGAGAGAGTGGACAACCCTGTCTTGTTCCTGATTTAAGGGGGAAAGCCTTCAGTTTAGTGCCATTTAATATGATGTTAGCTGATGGTTTATCATATATGGCCTTTATCATGTTGAGGTATTTTCCTTCTATACCTATTTTGTTGAGAGTCTTAAACATAAAATTGTGTTGTATTTTATCAAAAGCCTTTTCTGCATCTATTGATAAGGTCATGTGGTTTTTGTTCTTTGTTTTGTTGATATGGTGTATTACGTTAACCGTTTTACGTATGTTGAACCATCCTTGAGATTCTGGGATGAATCCCACTTGATCATGATGTATTATGTTTTTAATATGTTGTTGTATTCGGTTTGCTAGTATTTTGTTTAGTATTTTAGTATCTGTATTCATTAGAGATATTGGTCTGTAGTTTTCTTTTTTTGTTCCATCCTTGCCTGGTTTTGGTATGAGGGTTATGTTGGCCTCATAAAATGTGTTTGGAAGTATTGCTTCTTCTTCAGTTTTTTGGAAGGCTTTGAGTAGAATAGGAACCAAGTCTTCTTTGAATGTTTGATAAAATTCACTGGTATAGCCATCAGGGCCTGGACTTTTATTTTTGGGGAGTTTTTTAATGGTTTTTTCTATTTCTTCTCTACTAATAGGTCTGTTTAGGCTTTCTGCTTCTTCTTGACTCAGTCTAGGGAGGTTGTATTGTTCTAGAAATTTATCCATATCTTCTAGGTTGTTGAATTTAGTGGCATAAAGTTTTTCATAGTATTCTACAATAATTCTTTGTATATCTACGGTGTCCGTGGTGATTTCTCCTCTTTCATTTTGGATTTTGTTTATATGAGTTCTTTCTCTTTTTTCCTTGGTAAGTCTTGCCAAGGGTTTGTCAATTTTGTTGATCTTTTCAAAGAACCAGCTCCTTGTTCTATTAATTTTTTCTGTAGTTTTTCTGTTCTCTAATTCATTTATTTCTGCTCTGATTTTTATTATCTCCTTTCTTCGGCTGGTTTTGGGTTGTCTTTGTTCTTCTTTTTCTAGTTCCTTAAGGTGTAAAGTTAAATGGTTCACTTGGGCTTTCTCTTGTTTGTTCATATATGCGTGAAGTGATATGAACTTCCCTCTTATCACTGCTTTTGCTGCATCCCATAAATTCTTATATGTCATATTGTCATTTTCATTAGTCTGTATATATCTTTTGATCTCTGCACTTATTTCTTCTTTGACCCATTCATTTTTTAAAAGTATGTTGTTTAGTTTTCACACTTTTGTTGGATTTTTTTTCTCTTTTTTGCAGTTGAATTCTAGTTCCAAGGCTCTATGTTCAGCAAATATGCTTGGTACAACTTCAATTTTTCTGAATTTGCTGATGTTGTTTTTGTGGCCCAACATATGGTCAATTCTTGAGAATGATCCATGTACACTGGAGAAAAATGTATACTCATTCACTTTGGGATGAAATGTCCTTAGATGTCTATCATATCCATGTGCTCTAGTGTTTTGTTTAAGGCCACTATGTCTTTGTTGATTCTCTGTTTGGATGACCGATCTAGAGCCGTAAGCAGTGTATTGAGGTCTCCAAGTATGATTGTATTTTTGTCAGTTTTTATTTTAAGATCAATAAGTAGCTGTCTTATATATTTTGGTGCTCCTTGGTTTGGTGCATATATATTAAGGATTGTTATGTCTTCTTGATTCAGTGTCCCCTTAGCCATTATGAAATGGCCATTTTTGTCTCTGAGTACTTTTCCTGTCTTGTGTCAGCATTATCTGATATGAGTATTGCTACACCTGCTTTTTTTTGGATGTCATTTGCTTGGAGTATTGTTTTCCAGCCTTTCACTTTAAATTTGTTTTTATCCTTGTTACTTAGATGAGTTTCCTGTAGGCAGCATAGTTGGATTTTCTTTTTTAATCCATTCTGCTACTCTGTGTCTTTTATTGGTGAGTTTAATCCGTTTACATTTAGTGTAATTATTGACACTTGTGAGTTCCCTATTGCCATTTTATATGTTGCTTTCTGTTAGTTTTGTGTCTTGTTTGATCCTTCTCTTTCGTTTTTCTATCCTTTGTTTTTATTTGGTTGTATTCCATACATCCTTCCTCTGTTGCTATCTCTTTTATCTCATGTGTTTCAGTGGTGGTTTTTTCAATGGTGGTTACCTTTGAGTAATGAAAATGGTCCCTACCCTGTTCATTGTGACACCTTGGTTGTTCATTGATTGCTTTCTCATATGTGCTTTGACCGCGGGCCTTCAGCAGACTGAGTAACCCCTTGTTCGAGCCAGTGACATTGGGTCCAAGCTGGTGTGCTTTGCTCAAACCAGATGAGCCCACACTCAAGCTGGCAACCTCGGGTCTCGAACCTGTGTCCTCTGTGTCCCAGTCCGACACTCTATCCGCTGCGCCACCGCATGGTCAGGCCCTACCCTGTTCATTGTAGCAAAATATTTTTTGAGTACTTTTGCACTCCATTATCCTTTGCTACTGTTAATCTCCATCTTCTGCCCCCCTTTCTTTATGTTGTTGTCACAGTTTAAATTTGGTTTTATTGTGTTCTTCTTGGAGCTTTTACTTGTGGCTCTGTTTTTTTTTTTGTTCTTTGTATCTGATTGGAGAACCCCCTTTATTAATTCCTGGAGTGGGGTTTTTCTGATGATAAATTCCCTCATCTTTTCTGTATCTGTGAATGTTTTTATTTCTCCTTCATATTTGAAGGATAGCTTTGATGGGTATAGTATTCGTGGCTGAAAGTTTTTCTCTTTCAGGACTTTAACTATTGGGGTCCACTCTTTTCTAGCTTGTAGAGTTTCTGCTGAGAAATCTGATGATAATCTAATGGGCCTTCCTTTATATGTTGTATTCTTCTTTTCCCTGGCTGCCTTGAGAATTTTTTCTTTGCTGTTGGTTTGTGTCAATTTCATTATGATATGCTTTGGAGTAGGTTTGTTGGGGTTAAGAAAACTCGGAGTTCTGTTTGCTTCTTGAACTTGAGGTTTTAGTTCTTTCCACAGGCTTGGGAAGTTCTCATCTATTATTTGTTTGAGTATGTTCTCCATTCCATCTTCTCTCTCTTCTCCCTCTGATATACCTATTATTCTTATGTTATTCTTTCTGATGGAGTCAGATAATTCTTGTAGGGATATCTCATTTTTTTAAATTTTTGAGTCTCTTTCTTCTTCTCTCTGTTGTGCCTCAAGTTGCTTGTCTTCTATTTCACTAATCCTCTCTTTTATCTAACCTGTTCTATTAGCTAAGCTTGTTACTTTGTTTTTCAGCTCGTGAATTGAGTTTTTCATCTCTGTTTGATTTGTTTTTATAGTTTCAATTTCCTTGGACATATATTCTTTGTGTTCATTGAGTTGTTTTCTGAGCTCCCTAAATTGCCTTTCTGTGTTTTCTTGTATATCTCGGAGGATTTTTAGGATTTCTATCTTGAATTCTCTGTCATTTAGCTCCAAGGTTTGCAATATATTAAATTTTTTCTCCATAGATTTTTCCTCATTTAGCTGTGTTACCTCTCTTTCTTTTGTATCCATGATAGTCGATTTTCTCTTCCTTAATGGCATCTGAGGGTGTTTTTTTGATAGTATTAATGAGATTTAATAAAGAATAAAAAGTTAAAAAAATAAAAAATCGAAATGAGTTGTTTTTTTTAAAAAAATTAATAATGAAATAAAGAAAAATACAATAAAATAAAAATTTAAATAAAAGGAAATTATTCCCCCTCTCTTTTTTTCCTCTCGTTTCCTCTCCCCACTTTCTTGAGAAAATCTTGTGGTGAAATGTGAATTATAACAAACAGTGCCTGTAATGGAGGGCCAAATTGGGGAAAAGTAATAAAGGGGCAAAAAAAAGGAAAAAAAGAAAATAAAAAAGAAAAAAGAAGGGGGTATACCCACAAAATGCAAATAAGGAAAAAATTTGGGTCAAGAATAAAATGATTTGCTTTTAGGTGTTGGTTGACTAAGAGTTATGATGAGAGGAATAAGAAGAATACAGAAAAATGGGGGGACAAATTAAAAAATTACTATTGTATTTACTGGAACAAAAACTAGATAAAATGGAGAGCCAGGGATGGGAGCACTGCTAGTGAGTTAAGGAGGTGAAGTAAAAACCCCCCAAAATGCCACAAACATAAGTTTGAGTCCCAGATAAGATAATTTGTTTGTTATTGAGGTTTGAATGATAGGAGATGTAAAAAAGAAAGGAAGAAACTAATATAGAGGGAGAAAAAAAAGATAGAGAGAAAAAGAAGGAACCACTCAAAGGAGAAAAAAGAAAAAAGAGAGAGAGAGAGAGAGAGTTAAGTGTTTTGGAGTGCAACCCTCATAGAGACAAAGGAAGAGGAGAGAAAAGATAATGGGAGATGTAGCACTTATGGGTAGTGTAGTTCAAGGAGAGGAGAGAGTAAGACCGGCAGAGAGTTAATCGGCCAAATTGGAGGAGGAAAAATATATCAAGAATGAAGGTAAGAGAAACAAACGAACAAATATAATAAAATGGGATAGGTTATAAAGTCTGCAGATTATTCTTGATTTTGAGAGGTTATCTTCTTGCTTTTTCTTTTCTCTCCCTCTTCCTTGTCAGTGACTCTGAGAGTTAGGGGGAGGGGGAGGGGCACAGAGAACTATTTAGAGGGAGGTGGAGGACAATCTGACTTTGGGCGAGGGGTATGCAACATAATTTAATGACAAAATAACCTAGACATGTTTTCTTTGAATATATGTACCCTGATTTATTAATGTCATCCCATTATTATTAATAAAAATTTATTAAAAAAATAATATTAGAAAATTTTCTTACCATATTCTTCATGTAATTATTATATTTCTCTATGTATATATAGTCAGGAACATTGGATTTGTGTACATCTCTGTACATAGATGTGCAGTGCACTTGAGCATATCTTTCTGTGTTCACAGTGTCTGTCATATTTGGATATCTGTGTATGTATGAAAATGATTATTTATTCATTCATTAATTCAAGAATCACTTATTGTATTTTCATTATGTGCCAGGCATTGTGCTCGAAACTCATTGCCTGTAGTGAAAGAGACAGACTCACTTTTTGTCTTTAAGAATACTACACTGTCTTTGGGTAGACAGAAAGAAAACAATATACATAAATAAAATATTGGTAAGTTTAAAAAGCACTGAATTTGGTCGTGCAATATCTTTGGTGTCACTTATGATTTATTGTGGCGAGGATCAGTATATCAGTTTCTCAGAGAGCAGAGCTGAGACATAAGTCTCAGATTTTCAGCAATGCGTGTTCTCAGGTATAAAACTGAGAAAATATAGAAGCTATGAAACTAAGACCCTGGGAGGTGTTCTGTGAGCAAAAAATCCTAGCTTGTATGTGGTGACCAATGCTCAGATAAATTCTGATGTCCAAAGCTTAGGAGGTCTCTCAGTCTAGACTGCTTCCACGACACAAGATAAAGTGCATGTTAGAAAAGGAGTCACTTTGTGCTAAACAATTAGAAATAGTGTTTATGCCCTTGAGTTTCAGAGCAATGAATAGTCTTCTGGTGTTGTCACCACAGCAGAATAGATTATCATTTTATTTTTAATTACCTCCGGTTTTCTCTAGTAAAATTTTTTCCCAAAATACAATGGCTTGCTCTCACCACAGAGCTCAGTAGTTAAAGCATCACACCCATAAGGTAATGTCATAGGTTTGCTCTTGGGTCAAGGCACATACAGAAACAGACTGATGTTTCTGACTCTCTGTCTGTCTTTCCCCCCCTTCATCTTGCCTTTAAATTGAATAAATAAATAAAAGAAAAATGAGAATGGCTTTTTTGTTGTTGTTTTTGCAGCTTAAATTGCATAGAAGAATGAATTATGTTTTTCAAAATCTCATCCCAAGAGGAAATAAATGGTAAGGTTGTAAACAACCATATTTCACCATGTATAAGAAGCCTCCCTGTATAAGACACACCTTAATTTTGGGGCACAAATTGTGAGAAAATGATAACAAATGCCAATAAACTGGAAATGCAAGTAAAAAATACTACAATCACTGTATAAGACGAACCCAGTTTTCTAACCCCACATTTTTCCAAAGATATGAGTCTTATACATGGGGAAATATGGTATACACTCTCCAAATGTCTCTGTGAATATTTCTTTTTTCTTTTCTTTCTTTTTTTTTTTTACAAAGGTAGGGAGAGAACCAGAGTGAGGGATAAATAGGGACAGACAGAAAGAAATGGAGAAAGTTTTTATTATGTGCCAGGACACAGATCAATCATCAGTTTTTCTCTGTGATCCCTTATGTGATCATTGACTCATGTCTCATATGTGCCTTGAACAGGGGGATACAGCTCATAGAGTGACCGCTTGCTCGAGGCAGCGAACTTGGATTCATGCTGGTGAGCTTTGCTCAAACCACATGAGCCCATGATCACACTGGCACCCTTGGGATCTCAAACCTGGGTCCTTTGCATTCCAGTAAAATACTCTAACCCATGCGTCATTGCCTGTTCAGGCTGTGAATATATATATTTTTTACTTTCTCTGAATTTTATTTATTAACGTGGTTCTCAGTATGGGTGGAAAAGCTGTGTATTTTAAGGTTTTCTTGCCATAAAATATATTCATCACTACATTTTTTCATAGGTTTTCTTATGTAGTTTTTATTTCCATTAATTTTAAGGTATTTTGCAACTTGAATTGTGATTTTAAGGGGAGGGTTATTTAGGAGTGAATTTACTTACCTTAAAAAAAAGGGATTTTAGTTAATTTCTATTACTGTTTAATATATTAAGTGTAATGATAACAGGAAACATGCTTTATATCATTTCTAACTTTAGAGGTAGTGGAAAATTGCTTGAAAGTACATACAGGATTATCTGTGGTTAATGTTTTCCAAATGCGCTTCTCTGCTGCCACCTAGTGTACACCTTGGGAATAAAAGCTCAGATCAGTTCACCTGGATAAATACATCAGTTGTGTGTTGTGAATTACCTATCAATGTTGAAGCCAAGGCTAACTAAAGAAAACTAGTATAAATTGTAAATATAAGGAATTTCTAGTTATTGCTTGCTACTTCTTTCAACGTTCATTGTAGTGAAAGCAAAAGATACACTCATTATCATTTCCATCCTATGAAGTTGGCTGGAACTTGCTCCAAAGCACATACAATAACGGTCTTTGTTTCATGTGCTTCTCTGCTGCCACTTCATTTGCATATTGGGAATCAGGCTTCAGTACAGGTCCAAAGGAATATTTTGTTAGAGAGCATTCTCTATAAACGTTGATTAAAAATTGCCGTTCCTGTCAAGTTTTTGTGTACACTTAGTGGTTTGTTTTCTGAAAATATCTCGGTTCATCTTGTTTTTCTACTTTCCTTCCAGCCATGCTTTAAAAAGCCTTTGAAAGTGCCCATCAAATACCAGGCTATTCTAGGAACTCATGTTCCTTCACTCAGTGAGTTCCCATTCTACTCTTTCAAATTCTGTCTTTTTAACTTCTTTTATAAAAATCAACTTCGTGTATTGTAAAATAGGATGTGCTTTGATTTGACAAGTCTGTTGAATTTTAACAGCTTTCTCATTATGAAAAATGTATTCTTATTGCAGAAGTGCAAGAAAAATGATCTCAAAAACAACAACAAATTTTCATACAGATATATCTACTGTTAATATTAGAACATTTTCTTTCCATATTTTTTCTGTACCTCTTATATTTCTCCATGTATATATACTCTGGTATATTGGGTGTGTTTACATCTGTGTGCATAGATGTGCATTGCACATGAGCATATCTCTCTCTGTCCACAGTGTCTGTCATTGGTGCATATCTGTGTACATATGCAAATGAATATATATTCATTCATTCAGAAAACCTTTATTGTATTTCTATTATGTGCCAGGCACTGTGCTGGACACTGTTTGCCTGTACTGAATGAGACAAACTCACTTTTTTTGTTTATGAATAGTACACTGTCATGCATTTACAGGAAGAAAAAATATACATAAATAAAATAATCATAAGTTTATCAATCACTGAATTTGGTAGTGCAATATCTTTGGTGTCAGTTATGATTATTGTGGCGAGGTTCAGTATATAATTTTCTCAGAAGGCAGAGTTGAAACATAAGTCTCGGTTTTTCAGCAATGGGTGTTCACAGATATAAAACTGAGAAAATATAGAAGTTATGAAATAAAGACCCTGGGAGGTGTTCTGTGAGCAAAGGAACCTAGCTTGTATGTGGTGACGAATGCTCAGATAAATTCTGATGTCCAAGGCTTAGGGGTTCTCTCAGTCTGGACTGCTGCCACAGCACATGAGAAAGTGCATGTTAGAAAAGGGGTCACTTTGTACTAAAGAGTTAGAAATAGTGATTATGCACCTGAATTTTTTTTTTATTTTTATTTTTTATTATTTTTTTAAATAAATTTTTATTAATGTTATTGGGATGACATTAATAAACCAGGGAACATATATTCAAAGAAAACATGTCTAGGTTATTTTGCCATTAAATTATGTTGCATACCCCTCGCCCATAGTCAGATTGTTTTCGGTCACCCTCTATCTAGTTCTCTGTGCCCCTCCCCCTCCCCCTAGCTCTCTCCCTTTCTCCCTCCTATGTCCTCCCACCCCCCACCCCTGGTAACCACCACACTCTTCTTGTCCATGTCTCTTAGTCTCGTTTTTATGTTCCACCAATGTATGGAATCATGTAGTTCTTGTTTTTTTCTGATTTACTTATTTCACTCCGTATAATGTTATCAAGATCCCACCATTTTGCTGAAAATGATCTGATGTCATCATTTCTAATGGCTGAGTAGTATTCCATAGTGTATGTGTGCCACATCTTCTTTATCCAGTCTTCTATTGAAGGGCTTTATGGTTGTTTCCATGTCTTGGCCACTGTGAACAGTGCTGCAATGAACATGGGGCTACATGTGTCTTTACGTATCAATGTTTCTGAGGTTTTGGGGTATATACCCAGTAGAGGGATTGCTGGGTCATAAGGTAGTTCTATTTGCAGTTTTTTGAGGAACCACCATAGTTTCTTCCATAATGGTTGTACTAATTTACAGTCCCACCAACAGTGGATGAGAGTTCCCTTTTCTCTGCAGCCTCTCCAACATTTGCTATTACCCGTCTTGTTGATAATAGCGAATCTAACAGGGGTGAGGTGGTATCTCATTGTAGTTTTGATTTGCATTTGTCTTATAACTAATGAAGCTGATATGCACCTGAATTTAAAAAGCAAAGAAAACTCTTCTTGTGTTGTCACCACAGCAGATTAGATTATCATTTTATATTTAATTACCTCTGGTTTTTCTAGAAAATTTTTTCCCCAAAAGACAATGGCTTGCTCTCACCAGAGAGCTCAGTAGTGAAAGCATCACACCTATATGCTAATGTCATCAGTTTGCTCCTGGATCAAGGCACATACAGAAACAAATAGATGTTTCTGACTATCTGTCTGTGTTTTTCCCCCTTTAATCTGCATCTAACATGAATAAATAAATTAAAAAAATGAAAATGGCTTTTTTGTTGTTGTTCTTGCAGCTTAAATTATATAGAAGATTGAATTATGTTTCTCAAAATCTCACCTCAATAGGAAATAAATGGTAAGGTCTTAAAGTTCCATATTTTACCATGTATAAGAAGCCTGCGTGTATAAGACGCACCTTAATTTTGGGCCCAAATTTTGAGAAAATGATAACAAATGCGAATAAATGGGAAATGCAAGTATAAAACACTACAACCACTGTATAATATGCACACAGTTTTCTAACCCAACATTTTTCAAAAAAGATGAGTCTTATATATGGTATACACACTCCAATGGACTCTGTGAACATTTCTTTTTATACTTTTTTTTTTTTTTCAGAAACAGAGAGCGAGTCAGATATAAAAAGAGATAGGGACAGAAGACAAAAATGGAGAGAATTTTTTTTTATGTGCCAGGTCACAGATCAATCATCAGTTTTTCGTTGTGACCCCTTACATGTTCATTGACTCCTGTCTCATATGTGACTTGACCAGGGGACTACAACTGATCGAGTGACCGATTTCTTGAGCCAGTGACCATGGGCTTAACCTGGTGAGCTTTGCTCAAATCATATGAGCCCATGGTCAAACTGGCACCCTTTGTATCTCAAACCTGGGTTCCCCGCATTCCAGTCGAATGCTCTAACCACTGGTATTGCCTGCTCATGCTTTGAATATTTTTTTCTTTTACTATCTCTGGATTTTATTTAGTATCCTGGTTCTTAATATGGGTGGAAAGGCTGAATATTTTAATATTTTCTTGCCCTAAAATATATTAATCACTACCTTTTTCCATAGGTTTCCTTCTGTAGTTTATCTTTCAATTAATTTAAAGTGTTTTACAGCTTGAATTATGATTTAGAGGGGGGTGTTATCTAGGAGTGAATTTCCGTACCTTAAAAAAAGTGATGTTTAGTTATTTTCTATTACTGTTTACTATATTAATTGTAATGACTACAAGAAACATGCTTTATATCATTTCTAAGGTTAAGGGTAGTTGAAACTTGCTTGAAAGAACATACAGGATTATCTGTGGTAAATGTTTTCCAAGTGCGCTTCCCTGCTACCACCTTGTGTGCACCTTGGGAATAACAGATCAGATCAGTTCCCCTAGAAAAATACATCAGTTGGCATTTGTGCGTTATCTATAAATGTTGAATCCAAGTCTATCTAAAAGAAACTTTTAAAACTTGTAAACATAAAAAATTTTTAGTTAGTGTTTGCTAATTCTTCCAACGTTAATTGCAGTGAAAGCAAGAGATATACTTGTTATCATTTCAATCCTCTGAAGTTGGCTGGAACTTGCTCTATAGCACATACAATAATGGTCTCTGATACATGTGCTTCTCTGCTGTCACCTCATATTCATTTTGAAACTCAAGTCTCAGTACAGTTCCAAAGGAATGGTTTGGTAGAGAGCATTTTTTATAAACTTTGATTCCATTTTGCCTTTTCTGTAAAGATTTTATGTATCCTTAGTGGTTTGTTTTCTGAAAATCTCTCAGTTCATCTTGTTTTTCTCTTTCCTTCCAGCAATACTTTCATAAAGCCTTTGAAAGTGCCCATCATATACCAGGCACTGTGCTAGGAACTCATGTCTCTGCACTCAATGACTTCCATTTCTACGCTTTTATCTTCTCTTTTAACTTCTTTTTATATTTGTATTTTTCATAAGCTAGAAACAGGGAGAGACAGTCAGACAGACACCCACATGCGCTCGACCGATATCCACTCGGTACTCCACCAAAAGGGATGCTCTGCTCACCAGGGGTCGATGCTCTGCACCCCCGGGTCGTCGCCCTGTTGCGACCAGAGCCAATCTAGTGCCTTGGGAAGAAGGTAGGATGCCATCCCTAGTGCCCGGGCAATCTTTGCTCCAATGGTGCCTTGGCTGCGGGAGGGGTAGAGAAAGACAGAGAGGAAGGAGCGGTGGAGGAGTGGTGAAGCAGGTGGGCGATTCTTCTGTGTGCCCTGGCCAGGAATCAAATTCAGGACTTCTGCACGCAAGGCTGACACTCTACCACTAAGCCAACCAGCCAAGGTTTAACTCCTTTTACATGTATCTACGTCGTGTATTGTACAATAGGATGTGCTTTGATTTGACAAGTATGTTGAATTTTAATTACGTTTCCATTATATAAAATGTATTCTTATTGCAGTAGTGCACAAAAAATGATCTGGAAAACAACCACAACATATTTTCATACAGATATAACTACAGTTAATATTAGGACATTTTCTTTCCATATTCTTTGTTTACCTATTTTATTTCCCACAAGATTATCTGTGGTAAATGTTTTCCAAGTGCACTTTCTTGCTGCCACCTGGTTTGCACATTGGGAATAACAGCTCAGATCAGTTCACACGGAAAAATACATCAGTTGTGTGTTGTGAATTATCTATCAATGTTGAAGCCAAGGCTAACTAAAAGAAACTATTATAACTTGTAAATATAAGGAATTACTAGTTACTGCTTGCTCCTTCTTTCAACATTCATTGTAGTGAAAGTAAGAGATACACTCATTATCATTTCCATCCTATGAAGTTGGCTGGAACTTGCTCCATAGCACATACAGTAACGGTCTCTGTTACATGTGCTTCCCTGCTAACATCTCGTGTGCATCTTGGGAATCAGGCCTCAGTACAGGTCCAAAGAAACATTTTGTTAGAGAGCATTCTCTATAAACGTTGATTCTAATGTGCCGTTTCTATCAACATTTGTGTATTTTTAGTGGTTTGTTTTCTGAAAATCTCTCGGTTCATCTTGTTTTCCTTTTTTCCTTCCAAAAATGCTTTCATAAAGCCTTTGAAAGTGCCCATCATATACCAGGCAGGGTTCTAGGAACTCATGTCCCTGCACTCAATGACTTGCCATTCTACTCTTTTAAATTTTGTCTTTTGAACTTCTTTTATATAAATCTACTTCGTGTATTGTAAAATAGGTTGTGCTTTGATTTGACAAGTATGTTGAATTTTAACAGCTTTTTTATTTTATAAAATGTATTCTTATTGCAGAAGTCAAGAAAAATGATCTCAAAAGCAACAACAACAAATTTTCATACAGATATATGTACTGTTAATATTAAGACATTTTCTTTCCATATTCTTTGTGTTTCTATTATATTTCTTTATATATATATACTCAGCTATATTGGGAGTGTGTACATCTGTGTGCATAGATGTTAATCTTATGTGAGCCACCCTCTCTGTGTTTACAGTGTCTGTCATTTGTGGATATCTGTGTATATATGCAAATGATTACTTATTAATTGATTTGGGAAACACTTATTGTATTTCAATTATGTGCCAGGCACTGTGCTCGACAATTGTTGCCTATAGTGAATGAGACAGACTCACTTTCTGCCTTTATGAATACTAAATTGTCATGGGGTAGACAGAAAGAAAAAAATATACATAAATAAAATAATCATAAATTTAACAAGCTCTGAATTTGGTAGTGCAATATTTTTGGTGTCAGTTATGATTTATTGTGGTGAGGTTCAGTATATCAGTTTTTCAGAGGCTGAGCTGAGACATAAGTCTCAGTTTTTCAGCAATGTATGTTCACATATGTAAAACTGAGAAAGTATAGAAGTTATGAAACAAAGACCCTGGTAGGTGTTCTGTGAGCAAAAGAACCCAGCTTGTATGTGGTGACCAATGCTCAGATAAATTCTGATGTCCAAGGCTTAGGAGGTCTCTCAGTCTGGACTGCTGCCATGGCACAAGAGAAAGTGCATGTTAGGAAAGGGGTCACGTTGTGCTAAAGAATTAGAAATAGTGATTATGCACCTGAATTTAAAGAGCAAAGAAAAGTCTTCTGGTGTTGTCACCACAGCAGACTAGATAATTATTTTATTTATAATTAACTTGATTTTTTCTAGAAAATTTTTTCCCCAAAAGACAATGGCTTGCTCTCACCAGAGAGCTAAGTAGTAAAAGCATCACACCCATACGCAAATGTCATAGATTTGCTCCTGGGTCAAGGCACATAGAGTAACAGATTGATGTTTCTGACTATCTGTCTGTATTTTTCCCACTTTATTGTGTATCTAACATGAATAAATAAATAAAAGAAAACATGACAGTGGCTTTTTTGTTGTTGTTTTTGCATCTTAAACTGCAAAGAATAATGAGTTATATTTTTCAAAATCTCACCCCAAGAGAAAATAAATGGTAAGGTCTTAAAGTCCCACATTTTTTCACGTATAAGAAGCCTCCTTTTATAAGACACACCTTAATTTTGGGGCACACATTTTACGAAAATGATAACAAATGCCAATAAATGGGAAATGCAAGTAAAATATACTACAACCACTTTATAAGACGCACCCAGTTTTCTAACGTCACATTTTTCAAAAAAGATGAGTCTTATACATGGGGAAATATGGTATACACCCTCCAAATGTCTCTGTGAACATTTCTTTTTTTTCCTTTTTTTTTTTTTTACGGAGACAGTGAGAGAGTCAGAGAGAGAGGTAGATAGGGACAGATAGACAGAAATGGGCAGAGTTTTTATTATGGGCCATGTCACAGATCAATCATCAGTTTTTTGTTGTGAGCCCTTACTTGTTCACTGACTCCTTTCTCATATGTGCCTTGACAAGGGGGCTACAGCTGAACGAGTGACCGCTAGCTGGAGCCAGCGACCTTGGGCACAACCTGCTGAGCTTTGCTCAAACTACATGAGCCCATGCTCAAGTTGGCACCCTTGGGATATCAAGCCTGGGTCCTCCGTATTCCAGTCAAATGCTCTAGCCAGTGCATGAATGCCTGCTCAGTCTGTGAACATTTTTTTTTACTTTCTTTAGATTTTATTTAGTATCCTGGTTCTTAATATAATGAGAAAGGCTGTGTATATTATTAAGGTTTTCTTGCCATAAAATATATTCATCACTACATTTTTTCAATAGGTTTCCTTATGTAGTTTTTATTTCGAATAATTTTGAGGTATTTTGGAACTTGAATTGTGATTTTTAGGAGGGGTTATTTAGGAATAATTTCCTTACCATCAAAAAAGGGAATTTTAGTTAATTTCTATTACTGTTTACTATATTAAGTGTAATGACAACAAGAAACATGCTTTATATCATTTCTAAGGTTAGAGGCAGAGGAAAATTGCTTGAAAGAACGTACAGGATTAACTGTGGTAAATGTTTTCCAATTACGCTTCCCTGCCTCCACCTCGTGTGCACCTTTGGAATAACAGCTCAGATCAGTTCACCTGGAAAAATACATCAGTTGGGTGTTGTGCGTTATCTATCAATGTTGAATCTAAGGCTATCTAAAAGAAACTTTTATAACTTGTAAATATAAATAAATTCTAGTTACTGCTTGCTACTTCTTTCAATGTTAATTGTAGTGAAAGCAAGAGATATACTTGGTATCATTTCAATCCTCTGAAGTTGGCTGGAACTTGCTCCATAGCACATACAATAATGGTCTCTGTTACATGTGCTTCTCTGCTGACACTTCGTGTGCATCTTGGGAATCATGCCTCATTACTGGTGTAAAGGAATATTTTGGTAGACAGCGTTGTCTATAAACTTTGATTCTAATTTGCAGTTTCTGTAAAGATTTTATGTATCCTTAGTGGTTTGTTTTCTGAAAATCTCTCGGTTCATCTTGTTTTTCTCTTTTCCTTCCAGTCATGCTTTCATAAAGCCTTTAAAGTGCCCATCATATACTAGGCACTGTGCTAGAAACTCATGTACATTCTCTCAATGACTTCCATTTCTACGCTTTTAACTTCTGTCTTTTAAACTTCTTTGTTTTTCTGTATTTTTCTGAATATGGAAACTAGAGAGACAGTCAGACAGACTCCTGCAAACGCCCAACCGAGATCCATTCGGCACGTTCACCAGGGGGCGATGTTTTGCCCACCAGGGGCCTATGCTCTGCAACCGCGGGTCTTAGTTCTGTTGCGACCAGAGCCACTCTGGTGCCTGGGGCAGAAGCCATGGAGCCATCTCCAGCTCCCGGTGTATCTATGCTTTAATGGAGCCTCTGCTGCGGGAGGGGAAGGAACAGACAGAGAGGAAGGAGAGGGGGAAAGGTGGAGAAGCAGGTGGTCGCTTCTCCTGTGTGCCGTGGTTGGGAATCAAATCCAGGACTTTTGCACGCGAGGCTGACACTCTAGCACTGTGCCAACCAGCCAGGGCTTAACTTCTTTTATATACATTTACTTCGTGTATTGTAAAATAGAATGTGCTTTGATTTGAAAAGTATGTTAAATTTTAACATCTTTTTTATTATAAAAAATGTATTCTTATTGCAGAATTGCAAGAAAAATGATCTCTAAATCAACAACAAATTTTCATAGAGATATATCAACTGTTAATATTATGACATTTTCTTTTCCTATTCTTTGTGTACTTCTTATATTTCTCTATGTATATATACTCAGTTACATTGGGTTTGTGTAATCTGTGTGCATACATGTGCATTGCACATGAGCAAACCTCTCTGTGTCCACAGTGTCTGTCATTTGTGTATATCTGTGTATGTATGCAAATGATTATTTATTCATTCATTCATTCAAGAAACACTTATTGTATTTCTATTATGTGCCAGTTACTGTCCTCAACGCTGGCTGTCTATAGTGAATGAGACAGACTAACTTTCTGTCTTTATGAATACTAAACTGTCATGGTGTAGACAGAAAGAAAAAAATATACATAAATAAAATAATCGTAAGTTTAACAAGCACTGAATTTGGTGGTGCAATATTTATGGTGTCAGTTATGATTTATTGTGGTGAGGTTCAGTATATCAGTTTTTCAGAGGCTGAGCTGAAACATAAGTCTCAGTTTTTCAGCAATGCCTGTTCACATATGTAAAACTGAGAAAATATTGAAGTTATGAAACAAAGACCCTGGGAGGTGTTCTGTGAGCAAAAGAACCCAGCTTGTATGTGGTGACCAATGCTCAGATAAATTCTGATGTCCAAGGCTTAGGAGGTCTCTCAGTCTGGACTGCTGCCATGGCACAAGAGAAAGTGCATGTTAGGAAAGGGGTCACTTTGTGCTAAAGAATTAGAAATAGTGATTATGCACCTGAATTTAAAGAGCAAATAAAAGTCTTCTGGTGTTGTCACTACAGCAGACTAGATAATTATTTTATTTTTAATTAACTTGATTTTTTCTAGAAAATTTTTTCCCCAAAAGACAATGGCTTGCTCTCACCTGAGAGCTCAGTAGTAAAAGCATCACACCCATACGCAAATGTCATAGGTGTGCTCCTGGGTCAAGGCACATACAGTAACAGATTGATGTTTCTGACTATCTGTCTGTATTTTTCCCACTTTATCCTGCATCTAACATGAATAAATAAATAAAAGAAAAAATGACAATGGCTTTTTTGTTGTTGTTTTTGCAGCTTAAACTGCATATAATAATGAATTATATTTTTCAAAATCTCATCCCAAGAGGAAATAAATGGTAAGATCTTAAAGTCCCATATTTCCTCATGTATAAGAAGCCTCCTTGTATAAGACACACCTTAATTTTGGGGCACACATTTTACAAAAATGATAACAAATGCCAATAAATGGGAAATGCTAGTAAAATATACTACAACCACTTTATAAGACGCACCCAGTTTTCTAATCCCACATTTTTCAAAAAAGATGAGTCTTATACATAGGGAAATATGGTATACACCCTCCAAATGTCTCTGTGAACATTTCTTTTTTTCCTTTTTTTTTTTTTTTTTTTTTTTTTTACGGAGACAGTGAGAGAGTCAGAGAGAGAGGTAGATAGGGACAGATAGACAGAAATGGGCAGAGTTTTAATTATGGACCATGGTCACAGATCAATAATCCGTTTTTTGTTGTGAGCCCTTACTTGTTCACTGACTCCTTTCTCATATGTGCCTTGACAAGGGGGCTACAGCTGAACGATTGACCGCTAGCTCGAGCCAGCGACCTTGGGCACAACCTGCTGAGCTTTGCTCAAACCACATGAGTTCATGCTCAAGCTGGCGCCCTTGGGATAGCAAGCCTGGGTCCTCCGCATTCCAGTCAAAGGCTCTAACCACTGCGCATATGGCCTGCTCAGTCTGTGAACATTTTTTTTTACTTTCTTTGGATTTTATTTAGTATCCTAGTTCTTAATATAGGGAGAAAGGCTGTGTATATTAAGGTTTTCTTGCCATAAAATATATTCATCACTACATTTTTTCAATAGGTTTCCTTATGTAGTTTTTATTTCCAATAATTTTGAGGTATTTTGCAACTTGAATTGTGATTTTTAAGGGGGGTTATTTAGGAATAATTTCCTTAACGTCAAAAAAGGTAATTTTAGTTAATTTCTATTACTGTTTACTATATTAAGTGTAATGACAACAAGAAACATGCTTTATATCATTTCTAAGGTTAGAGGTAGAGGAAAATTGCTTGAAAGAACATACAGGATTATCTGTGGTAAATGTTTTCCAAGTGTGCTTCCCTGCCTCCACCTCGTGTGCACCTTTGGAATAACAGCTCAGATCAGTTCACCTGGAAAAATACATCTGTTGGGTGTTGTGCGTTATCTATCAATGTTGAATCTAAGGCTATCTAAAAGAAACTTTTATAACTTGTAAATATAAATAAATTCTAGTTACTGCTTGCTACTTCTTTCAATGTTAATTGTAGTGAAAGCAAGAGATATACTTGGTATCATTTCAATCCTCTGAAGTTGGCTGGAACTTGCTCCATAGCACATACAATAATGGTCTCTGTTACATGTGCTTCTCTGCTGACACTTCGTGTGCATCTTGGGAATCATGCCTCATTACTGGTGTAAAGGAATATTTTGGTAGACAGCGTTGTCTATAAACTTTGATTCTAATTTGCAGTTTCTGTAAAGATTTTTTGTATCCTTAGTGGTTAGTTTTCTGAAAATCTCTCGGTTCATCTTGTTTTTCTCTTTTCCTTCCAGTCATGCTTTCATAAAGCCTTTGAAAGTGCCCATCATATACTAGGCACTGTGCTAGAAACTTATGTACATTCACTCAATGACTTCCATTTCTACGCTTTTATCTTCTGTCTTTTTAACTTCATTGTTTTTCTGTATTTTTCTGAAGCTGGAAACTAGAGAGACAGTCAGACAGACTCCCGCATGCGCCTGACCGAGATACACTAGGCATGTCCACCAGGGGGCGATGTTCTGCCCACCAGGGTCCAATGCTCTGCAACCCCGGGTCTTAGTTCTGTTGTGACCAGAGCCACTCTGGTGCCTGGGGCAGAAGCCATGGAGCCATCTCCAGCGCCCGGGTTATCTTTGCTTTAATGGAGCCTCTGCTGCGGGAGGGGAAGGGAGAGACAGAGAGGAAGGAGAGGGGGGAGGTGAAAAATCAGGTGGTCGCTTCTCCTGTGAGCCATGGCCGGGAGTCACACCCAGGACTTTTACATGTGAAGCCGACACTCTAGCACTGTGCCAACCAGCCAGGGCTTAACTTCTTTTATATACATCTACTCCGTGTATTGTAAAATAGGATGTGCTTTGATTTGAAAAGTTTAACATCTTTTTTATTATAAAAAATGTATTCTTATTGCAGAATTGCCAGAAAAATGATCTCTGAAACAACAACAAATTTTCATAGGGATATATCAACTGTTATTATTATGACATTTTCTTTTTCTATTCTTTGTGTACTTCTTATATTTCTCTATGTATGTATACTCAGTTACATTGGGTTTGTGTACATCTGTGTGCATAGATGTGCATTGCACATGAGCATATCTCTCTGTGTCCACAATGTCTGTCATTTGTGCATATCTGTGTACGTATGCAAATGATTATTTATTCATTCGTTCCTTCAAGAAACACTTATTGTATTTCTATTATGTGCAAGGCACTGTCCTCAATGCTGTCTGTCTATGGTGAATGAGACACACTTACTTTCTCTCTTTATGAATACTTCCCTGTCATGGGGTAGACAGAAAGAAAAAATATATATATAAATAAAAAAATCGTAATTTTAAGAAGCACTGAATTTGGTAATGCAATATTTTTGGTGTCAGTTATGATTTATTGTGGCGAGGTTCAGTATATCAGTTCTTCAGAAGGCAGAGCTGAGACATAAATCTCAGTTTTTCAGCAATACTTGTTCATAGGTATAAAACTGAGAAAATATAGAAGTTATGAAACAAAGACCCTGGGAGGTGTTCTGTGAGAAATAGATCCTAACTTTTATGTGGTGGCCAAATCTCAGATAAATTCTGATATCCAAAGCATAGGAGGTCTCTCAGTCTGGACTACTGCCAAGGCACAAGAGAAAGTGCATGTTAGGAAAGGGGTCACTTTGTGCTAAGCAAATAGAAATAGTGATTATGCCCCTGAAATCCAAGAGTAAAGAGAATTCTTCAGGTGCTGTCACCACAACAGATTAGATTATCATTTTATTTTTTAATTACCTCTGGTTTTCTCTACTAAATTTTTTCCCCAAAATACAATGGCTTGCTCTCACCAGAGAGCTCAGTAGTTAAAGCATCACACCCATATGCTAACGTCATAGGTTTGCTCCTGGGTCAAGGTATATACAGAAACAGATTGATGTTTCTGACTCTCTGTCTGTCTTTTTTCTCCTTTATGTTGCCTCTAAAATAAATAAATAAATAAAATAAAAAATGACAATGGCTTTTTTGTTGTTGTTTTTGCAGCTTAAATTGCATAGAATAATGAATTATGTTTTTCAAAATCTCACCCCAGGTGGAAATAAGTGGTAATGTTGTAAAGTACCATATTTCCCCATGTGTAAGAAGCCTCCCTGTATAAGAAGCACCTTAATTTTGGGGCACACATTGTGAGAAAATGATAACAAATTCCAATAAACAGAAAATGCAGGTAAAAAATACTACAACCACTGTATTAGACACACCCAGTTTTCTAACTCCACATTTTTCAAAAGATATGAGTCTTATACATAGGGAAATATGGTATACACTCTCCAAATGTCTCTGTGAACATTTCTTTTTTTTTTTTACAAAAACAGGGAGAGAGTCAGAGAGAAGGATAGATAGGGAAAGACAGACATCAGTTTTTCTTTTTTTTTAATTAATTAATTAATTTATTTATTTATTATTATTATTTTTTTACAGATCCTTTTTTTTTTTAAATAAATTTTTATTAATGGTAATGGGATGACATTAATAAATCAGGGTACATATATTCAAAGAAAACATGTATAGGTTATTTTGTCATTAAATTATGTTGCATACCCCTTGCCCAAAGTCAGATTGTCCTTCGCCACCCTCTATCTAGATCTCTGTGCCCCTCCCCCTCCCCCTAACTCTCCCCCTGTCCTCCCTCCCCCCACCCCTGGTAACCACCACACTCTTGTCCATGTCTCTTAGTCTCATTTTTATGTTCCACCAATGTATGGAATCATGTAGTTCTTGTTTTTTTCTGATTTACTTATTTCACTCCTTATAATGTTATCAAGATCCCACCATTTTGCTGTAAATGATCTGATATCATCATTTCTTATGGCTGAGTAGTATTCCATAGTGTATATGTGCCACATCTTCTTTATCCAGTCTTCTATTGAAGGGCTTTTTGGTTGTTTCCATGTCTTGGCCACTGTGAACAGTGCTGCAATGAACATGGGGCTACATGTGTCTTCACGTATCAATGTTTCTGAGGTTTTAGGGTATATACCCAGTAGAGGGATTGCTGGGTCATAAGGTAGTTCTATTTGCAGTTTTTTGAGGAACCACCATACTTTCCTCCATAATGGTTGTACTACTTTACAGTCACACCAACAGTGAATGAGGGTTCCTTTTTCTTCACAGCCTCTCCAACATTTGCTATTACCCGTCTTGTTGATAATAGCTAATCTAACAGGGGTGAGGTGGTATCTCATTGTAGTTTCGATTTGCATTTCCCTAATAGCTAATGAAGCTGAGCATCTTTTCATATATCTGTTGGCCATTTGTATCTCTTCCTGGGAGAAGTGTCTATTCATGTCCTCTTCCCATTTTTTTATTGGATTGTTTGTTTGTTTGTTGTTGAGTTTTATGTGTTCTTTGTAAATTTTGGATATTAGGTCCTTATCTGAGCTGTTGTTTGAAAATATCATTTCCCATTTAGTTGGCTGTCTGTTTATTTTTATATCAGTTTCTCTTGCTGAGCAAAAACTTTTTATTCTGATGTAGTCCCATTCATTTATCTTTGCCTTCACTTCTCTTGCCATTGGAGTCAAGTTCATAAAATGTTCTTTAAAACCTAGGTCCATGATTTTAGTACCTATGTCTTCTTCGATGTACTTTATTGTTTCAGGTCTTATATTTAGGTCTTTGATCCATTTTGAATTAATTTTAGTACACGGGGACAGGCTGTAGTCGAGTTTCATTCTTTTGCATGTGGCTTTCCAGTTTTCCCAACACCATTTGTTGAAGAGGCTTTCTTTTCTCCATTGTGTGTTGTTGGCCCCTTTATCAAAGATTATTTGACCATATATATGTGGTTTTATTTCTGGGCTTTCTATTCTGTTCCATTTGTCTGAGTGTCTATTTTTCTGCCAATACCATGCTGTTTTGATTATCGTGGCCCTATAATATAGTTTAAAGTCAGGTATTGTAATGCCCCCAGCTTCATTCTTTTTCCTTAGGATTGTTTTGGCTATTCGGGGTTTTTTATAGTTCCATATAAATCTGATGATTTTTTGTTCCATTTCTTTAAAAAATCTCATAGGGATTTTGATGGGAATTGCATTAAATTTGTATATTGCTTTGGGTAATATGGCCATTTTGATTATATTTATTCTTCCTATCCAAGAACAAGGAATATTTTTCCATCTCATTGTATCTTTTTCGATTTCCCTTAACAATGCTTTGTAATTTTCATTATATAGGTCCTTTACATTCTTTGTTATGTTTATTCCTAGGTATTTTATTTTTTTTTTTTGCAATCGTGAAGGGGATTATTTTTTTGAGTTCGTTTTCTAATATTTCATTGTTGGCATAGATAAAGGCTATGGACTTCTGTATGTTAATTTTGTATCCTGCGACCTTACTGTATTGGTTTATTGTTTCTAATAATCTTTTTGTGGAGTCCTTCGGGTTTTCGATGTATAGGATCATATCATCAGCAAAAAGTGATACCTTTACTTCTTCTTTTCCTATATGGATGCCTTTTATTTCTTTGTCTTGTCTGATTTCTCTGGCCAGAACTTCTAGCACCACGTTAAATAAGAGTGGAGAGAGTGGACAACCCTGTCTTGTTCCTGATTTAAGGTAGAAAGTCCTCAGTTTTATGCCATTTAAAATGATTTTGGCTGATGGTTTATCATATATGGGCTTTATCATGTTGAGATATTTTCCTTCTATACCCATTTTGTTGAGAGTCTTAAACATAAAATTGTGTTGTATTTTATCAAAAGCCTTTTCTGCATCTATTGATAAGATCATGTGGTTTTTGTTCTTTGTTTTGTTGATATGGTGTATTATGTTAACCGTTTTGCGTATGTTGAACCATCCTTGAGATTCTGGGATGAATCCCACTTGATCATGATGTATTATTTCTTTAATATGTTGTTGTATTCGGTTTGCCAGTATTTTGTTTAGAATTTTAGCATCTGTATTCATTAGAGATATTGGTCTGTAGTTTTCTTTCTTTGTGCCATCCTTGCCAGGTTTTGGTATGAGGGTTATGTTGGCCTCATAAAATGTGTTTGGAAGTATTGCTTCTTCTTCAATTTTTTGGAAGACTTTGAGTAGAATAGGAACCAAGTCTTCTTTAAATGTTTGATAGAATTCACTAGTATAACTGTCTGGGCCTGGACTTTTATTTTTAGGGAGGTTTTTAATAGTTTTTTCTATTTCCTCCCTGCTGATTGGTCTGTTTAGGCTTTCTGCTTCTTCATGACTCAGTCTAGGAAGGTTGTATTGTTCTAGGAATTTATCCATTTCTTCTAGATTGTTGTATTTGGTGGCATATAATTTTTCATAGTACTCTACAATAATTCTTTGTATATCTATGATGTCTGTGGTGATCTCTCCTCTTTCATTTTGGATTTTATTTATTTGAGTCCTGTGCCTTTTTTCCTTGGTGAGTCTTGCCAAGGGTTTGTCAATTTTGTTGATCTTTTCAAAGAACCAGCTCTTTGTTTTATTGATTTTTTCTATAGTTTTTCTGTTCTCTATTTCATTTATTTCTGCTCTGATTTTTATTATCTCCTTTCTTCGGCTAGTTTTGGGTTGTCTTTGTTCTTCTTTTTCTAGTTCCTTAAGGTGTGAAGTTAAGTGGTTTACTTCGGCTCTCTCTTGTTTGTTCATATAGGCCTGAAGTGATATGAACTTTCCTCTTATTACTGCTTTTGCTGCATCCCAGAAATTCTGATATGTCGTATTTTCATTTTCATTTGTCTGTATATGTCTTTTGATCTTTGCGCTTATTTCTTCTTTGACCCATTCATTTTTTAGAAGTATGTTGTTTAGTTTCCACATTTTTGTGGGTTTTTCCCCCTCTTTTTTGCAGTTGAATTCTAGTTTCAAGGCTTTATGATCAGAAAATATGCTTGGTACAATTTCAATTTTTCTAAATTTGCTGATATTGTCTTTGTGGCCCAACATATGGTCAATTCTTGAGAATGTTCCATGTACACTAGAGAAAAATGTATACTCTGTCGCTTTGGGATGAAGTGTCCTGTATATGTCTATCATATCCAGGTGTTCTAGTATTTCGTTTAAGGCCACTATATCTTTATTGATTCTCTGTTTGGATGACCGATCTAGAGCCGTCAGCGGTGTATTGAGGTCTCCAAGTATGATTGTATTTTTGTCAGTTTTTGTTTTAAGGTCAATAAGTAGCTGTCTTATATATTTTGGTGCTCCTTGGTTTGGTGCATATATATTAAGGATTGTTATGTCTTCTTGATTCAGTGTCCCCTCAATCATTATGAAATGACCATTTTTGTCTCTGAGTACTTTTTCTGTCTTGTAGTCAGCATTATCAGATATGAGTATTGCTACACCTGCTTTTTTTGGGGTGTTGTTTGCTTGGAGTATTGTTTTCTAGCGTTTCACTTTGAATTTGTTTTTATCCTTGTTGCTTAGATGTGTTTCTTGTAGGCAGCATATAGTTGGATTTTCTTTTTTAATCCATTCTGCTACTCTGTGTCTTTTTATTGGTAAGTTTAATCCATTTACATTTAGTGTAATTATTGACACTTGTGGGTTCCCTACTGCCATTTTATAAATTGTTTTCTGTTAGTTTTGTATCTAGTTTGATTCTTCTCTTTTGTTTTTCTATCATTTGTTTTTGTTTGTTTGTGTTCCATACTTCTTTCCTCTGTTGCTACCTTTTTTAAGTTAAGTGTTTTTGTGGTGGTTTTTTCTAGGGTGGTTACCATTAAGTAATGAAAAGGGTACCTACCATATTCATTGTAGTACCCTATCTTATAAGTATTTCTGCACTTCATCGTCCTTTGCTACTGTTAATCTCCATTCTCTCCCCCCTTTTTTTCCTTTGTTGTCACAATTTAAGTTTGGTTTTATTGTGTTCTTGGTGGAGCTGTTACTTGTGGTGTTGTTTTCTTTTGTTCTTTGAATCTGGTTGGAAAACCCCCTTTAGTATTTCCTGGAGTGGGGGCTTTCTGTTGATAAATTCTCTCATCTTTTCTGTATTTGTGAATGTTTTTATATCTCCTTCATACTTGAAGGATAGCTTTGATGGGTATAGTATTGTTGGCTGAAAGTTCCTCTCTTTCAGGGCTTTAAATATTGGGGTCCACTCTCTTCTAGCTTGTAGAATTTCTGCTGAGAAATCTGATGACAATCTAATAGGCCTTCCTTTATATGTTGTACTCTTCTTTTCCCTGGCTACCTTGAGAATTTTTTCTTTGTCATTGGTTTGTGTCATCTTTATTATGATGTGCCTTGGAGTGGGTTTGTTGGGGTTAAGAAAACTCGGTGTTCTGTTTGCTTCTTGAATTTGAGGCTTTAGTTCTTTCCACAGGCTTGGGAAGTTCTCATCTATTATTTGTTTGAGTATATTCTCCATTCCATTTTCTTTCTCTTCTCCCTCTGATATACCTATTATTCTTATGTTCTTCTTTCTGATGGAGTCAGACAATTCCTGTAGGGCTTTCTCGTTTTTTATTATTTTTGAGTGTCTTTCTTCTTCTCTCTGTTGTGCCTCAAGTTGTTTGTCTTCTATTTCACTAATCCTATCTTCAATCTGGGCTGTTCTGCTAGCTAAGCTTGTTACTTCGTTTTTCAGCTCGTGAATTGAGTTTTTCATTTCTGTTTGATTTGTTTTTATAGTTTCAATTTCCTTGGTAATATATTCTTTGTGTTCATTGAGTTGTTTTCTGATCTCCGTATATTGCCTTTCTGTGTTTTCTTGTATATCTCTGAGTATTTTTAAGATTTCTATTTTAAATTCTCTGTCATTTAGCTCCAAGGCTTCCAATATGTTAAGTCTTTTCTCCATAGATTTTTCCACATCTATTTGTGTTACCTCTCTTTCTTTTGTATCCATAATATTTGATTTCCTCTTTCTTATTGGCATCTGAGGGTGGTCTTGTTGATAGCACTAATTAGAATTAATAAAGAGTAAAAAGTAAAAAAAAAAAATGGTAAAACACCCCACAAAAAAAAACAGTAATAATTTATTATTTCCTCCTTTTTTTCTTTCTTCTCTTTCCCTCCTCTCCCCTCCTCAGGGAAATATCGTGATATAATGGAGGGCCTGATTTGCGGTGAAGAGTTCAAGGGGCAAAAAAAGGGGAGTCGGGACCTACTAAATGCAAAAAAAAAAAAGGAATAAAATCTTAGACAAGTATAAGATGATTTGCTTGTGAGTGATGGTCAACTAAGAGATATAATGAGAGGGATAAGAGGGAACCAGAAAAAAGGACAAAAAAAGGAATAATAACGAAGGAAAAAATAAAAATAATAGGTAAAAATCTGTTGTACTAAGTGGAGCGAAGACTAAATACAATGGAGACCTTGGGTTAGGAGGACCCAAAATGCCACAAAAATTAACAAACAAGAAAAAAACAAAAACAAAAGCGAAAAAGAAAAATAAAGCCAAAAAAAGCCTTGAGTCCCAAATTAACTATTTTGTTCGTGATTGAGGATTAAATGGGAGGAAAGTAAAACGAGAAAAGAAAAAACGAATAGAAAGGAAAAAATAAGAAAAAGAGAAAAACGAAGGAAGAAATAAAAAAGGAAGAGAAAAAAACAAAATAAAGCAAAACAAAAAAAAACAAAAGAGGAGAGAGTGAGAGTTAAGTGTTTTGGAGTATAACCTTAAAGTAAGGTGAGGATGAAGATAAGAAATAAAATGTAACACTTATGGGTAGTGTAGTTCAAGAAAAGGGAAGCATAAGATGGGCAGAGAATAGAAGGACCGAGGTGGAGGAAATAAAGGCAATAAGATAGAAGAAACAAACAACAACAACAAAAAAATTAGTGGAACAAGTTGTAAAGTCTGTGGATTTTTCTTGATTTTGAGATGTTAACTTCTTCCTTTTTCTTTTCTCTCCCTCTTCCTGGTTGGTGACTCTGTACCCCAGGCTCTGCCCCTGTGTCACACTTAGGTAGGGATTTGCAGTTGATGGGATTCTATGGCAATGTCATATAATTGGCTTTAGTCTTGCTGGTAGTCAAGGCTTGTTGGCGTTTGCAGGGTCCAACGATGAGAGAGTTTGCTTTCCTGGATTCTCTCTCCTAGTCCCCCCTTCCTGAATTAGCAGCCTGGTGATCCAGCTATAAGGCTGCCACTGCTTCTGCCTGGGGAGTAAGAGGCTCAAAGAGCTGGGAAATCCCCACTCTATCCTCACTCAGTGCAAGGCTTTGGGAAAGGCTCTGGCAGTCAGGGCCTCCAGTGTAATCAGGCGGGGGTGGGAGTCAATTGTTGTCAAGGTGACTGTTCAGCGCCTAGCATTCAGTTGGACCTCTCAACCCAGGCTTTCCACACTTTGTAGCCTGTTTTGGCTGGGAAGAACAGGCACTAGTCTCTGCTTGCGACTAGTGTAGTATAGATCTTATTATCTGCCAAGTCCTTCTTGTTAGCATTTATCCCTGAATATGGAGGCTCTATCAATCAGAAGTTGCCCCCGCCCCTTTAGCGAGAGGCACTAAAAAATATCACGCCTCTTGTCTTGGGTCGCTGAACTGAGAGAGATCTTATCAATTAGAACTGAGGGTGCGCAGATTTCACGGGTTAAGTTAATTTCAGTAATTGTGTCGCAGCTGTGCTCCCGAAGGTATTTCAGGCTGCCTGCACTTGCCCCTCCCCCAACGCTTGATTGTTAGCTTGAATGGCTGGGTGAGGTGCCCCGCCCACGGAGAGAATCTCCCAAGTAGGGAATACTGCCCTGGGGTCTCTCCTGCTCCACCCGCTGCTGACGGCTGAGGCGCACCGGGCACAGGATGATGGGGCACCCTGGGTGTGTGGGCCAGCAGGGCGCTCTGGGTGCGTGGAATGCCCAGGGTACACACGGGAATGGGGTGCTCCGGGCACCGGTGGCTGGTGACTCTCACTCGCAATGCGCGGGCCGCTGGGAACGTTAGCAGTGCTCGCTCTGCAACCGGACCGGGCGCGCGCCTGCGGCTGCTCCTCGCGGCTGCTCCTCGTGACTGCTCGCGGCGGCTGCTCGCGGTGGCTGCTCGCGGCTCCCGAGTGTGGGCTGACTCACCACCACCACAGGCGCACTCCCTCTCGGCTTGAATGAACGTCCCTGCGGTAGCTTCCTCCACACCCTCGTCTCTCAGATTCAAGTGATAACAGTCCTTTCACTTTCAGTTTATGTGGAACTCCGGAATGCTCTGAGGATAAATTTTCCTGTTTCTAGTTGATAAATTTGTTGTGATTTTGGGGAGATCTGTCGGACGCGCTGTTCACGGCGCCATTTCCGTGACGTCACTCCAATCATCAGTTTTTCTTTGTTACCCCTTACATGATCATTGACCCTGTCTCATATGTGCGTTGACCAGGGGGCTACAGCTGATCAAGTGACCACTTGCTCAAGCCAGCGACCTTGAACCAATGCTGGTGAGCTTTGCTCAAACCACAGGAGCGCATGCTCAAGCTGGCGCCCTTGGGATCTCAAACCTGGGTCCTGAGCATTCCAGTTAAATACTCTAATCCCTGCGTCATCGCCTGTTAAGGCTGTGATCATTTTTTTTTTACTTTTTCTGAATTTTATTTAGTATCGTGTTTCTCAGTATGAGTGGAAATTCGGTGTATTTTAAGGTTTTCTTGCCCTAAAATATATTCATCACTATATTGCTACGTAGGTTTCCTTTTGTAGTTTTTATTTCCATTAATTTAAAGTTATTTTGCAACTTGAATTATGATTTTAAGGATAGGGTTATTTAGGAGTGAATTTCCTGACCTTCAGAAAAGGAATTTTTCATTCATTTCTATTACTATTTACTATATTATGTGTAATGACAACAGGAAACATACTTTATATCATTTCTAAGGTTAGAGGTAGTTGAAACTTGCTTGAAAGAACATACAGGATTATCTGTGGTAAATGTTTTCCAAGTGCACTTCCTAGCTGCCACCTTGTTTGCACATTGGGAATAACGGATCAGATCAGTTCACCTGAAATAATACATCAGTTGTGTGTTGTGAATTATCTATCAATGTTGAAGGCAAGGCTAACTAAAGGAAACTATTATAACTTGTAAATATAAGGAATTACTAGTTACTGCTTGCTCCTTCTTTCAACGTTCATTGTAGTGAAAGCAAGAGATACACTCATTATCATTTCCATCCTATGAAGTTGGCTGGAACTTGCTCCATAGCACATACAATAACCGTCTCTGTTACATGTGCTTCCCTGCTGACATCTTGTGTGCATCTTGGGAATCACGCCTCAGTACAGGTCCAAAGGAATATTTTGTTAGAGAGCATTCTCTATAAACGTTGATTCCAATTTGCCGTTTCTGTCAATTTTTTGTGTATATTTATTGGTTTGTTTTCTGAAAATCTCTCGGTTCATCTTGTTTTCCTTTATTTTTTTCAGCCATGCTTTCATAAAGCCTTTGAAAGTGCCCATCATATACCAGGCAGGGTTCTAGGAACTCATGTCCTTGCACTCAATGAATTTCCATTCTACTCTTTTAAATTTTGTCTTTTGAACTTCTTTCATATAAATCTACTTAGTGTATTGTAAAATAGGTTGTGCTTTGATTTGACAAGTATGTTGAATTTTAACAGCTTTTTTATTTTAAAAAGTGTATTCTTATTGCAAAAGTCAAGAAAAATGATCTCAAAAGCAACAACAACAAATTTTCATACAGATATATCTACTATTAATATTAAGACATTTTCTTTCCATATTCTTTCTGTACTTATTATATTTTTTTATGTATATATACTCAGCTATATTGGGTGTGTGTATATCTGTGTGCATAGATGTGCATTGCACATTAGCATATCTCTCTGTGTTTACAGTGTCTGTCATTTGTGGATATCTGTGTACATATGCAAATGATTATTTATTAATTCATTCAGGAAACACTTATTTTATTTCAATTATGTGCCAGGCACTGTGCTCGACAATTGTTGCCTATAGTGAATGAGACAGACTCAGTTTTTGTCTTTACGAATACTAAACTGTCATGGGATAGACAGGAAGAAAAAAATATACATAAATAAAATAATCATAAGTTTAACAAACACTGAATTTGGTAGTGCAATATTTTTGGTGTCAGTTATGATTTATTGTGGTGAGGTTCAGTATATCAGTTTCTCAGAAGGCTGAGCTGAGACATAAGTCTCAGTTTTTCAGCAATGTATGTTCACAGATGTAAAAATGAGAAAATATAGAAGTTATAAAACAAAGACCCTGGGAGGTGTTCTGTGAGCAAAAGCACCCAGCTTGTATGTGGTGACCAATGCTCAGATAAATTCTGATGTCCAAAGCTTAAGAGGTCTTTCAATCTGGACTGCTGCCATGGCACAAGAGAAAGTGCATGTTAGGAAAGGGGTCACGTTGTGCTAAAGAATTAGAAATAGTGATTATGTACCGGAATTAAAAGAGCAAAGAAAAGTCTTCTGGTTTTGTCACCACAGCAGACTAGATAATCATTTTATTTTTAATTACCTCTGATATTTTCTAGAAAATTTTTTCACAAAAGAAAATGGCTTGCTCTCACCAGAGAGCTCAGTAGTGAAAGCATCACACCCATATGCAAATGTCATAGGTTTGCTCTTGGGTCAAGGCACATACAGTAACAGATTGATGTTTCTGACTATCTGTCTGTATTTTTCCCACTTTATTTTGCCTGTAACATGAATAAATAAATAAAAGAAAAAATGAAAATGGCTTTTTTGTTGTTGTTTTTGCAGCTTAAACTGCATAGAATAATGAATTATATTTTTCAAAATCTCACCCCAAGAGGAAATAAATCGTAAGGTCTTAAAATCCCATTTTTCCCCACGTATAAAAAGTTACCTTGTATAAGACGCACCATAATTTCGGGGCACAAATTTTACGAAAATGATAACAAATGCCAATAAATGGGAAATGCAAGTACAATATACTACAATCACTGTATAAGATGAACCCAGTTCTCTAACCCCACATTTTTCAGAAAAGATGAGTCTTATACATGGGGAAATATGGTATACACCTTCCATATGTCTCTGTGAACATTTCTTTTTTCCTTTTTTTTATGGAGACAGGGAGAGAGTCAGAGAGAGAGATAAATAGGGACAGACAGACAGAAATTTGCAGAGTTTTAATTATGGGCCATGTCACAGATCAATCATCAGTTTTTTGTTGTGAGCCCTTACATGTTCACTGACTACTGTCTCATATGTGCCTTGACAAGGGGGCTACAGCTGAACGAGTGGCCAGGAATCAAACCTGGGACTTTTGCATGTGAGGCCGACACTCTAGCACTGTGCCAACCAGCCATGGCTTAACTTCTTTTATATACATCTACTTCGTGTATTGTAAAATAGGATGTGCTTTGATTTGAAAAGTATGTTAAATTTTAACATCTTTTTTATTATAAAAAATGTATTCTTATTGCAGTATTGCAAGAAAAATGATCTCTAAAACAACAACAACAAATTTTCATACAGATATATCAACTGTTAATATTATGACATTTTCTTTTTCTAGTCTTTCTGTACTTCTTATATTTCTCTATGTATATATACTCAGGTACATTTGGTTTGTTTACATCTGTGTGCATTGTTGTGCATTGCACATGAGCATATCTCTCTGTGTCCACAGTGTCTGTCATTTGTGGAAATCTGTGTACATATGCAAATGATTATTTATTCATTCATTCCTTCAAGAAACACTTATTGTATTTCTATTATGTGCCAGGCACTGTCCTCAACGCTGGCTGTCTATAGTGAATGAGACAGACTAACTTTCTGTCTTTATGAATACTTCACTGTCATGGGGTAGACAGAAAGAAAAAATATATACATAAATTAAAAAATCGTAAGTTTAAGAAGCACGGAATTTGGTAGTGCAATATTTTTGGTGTCAGTTATGATTTATTGTGGCGAGGTTTAGTATATTATTTCCTCAGAATGCAGATCTGAGACATAAGTCTAAGTTTTCAGCAATGCGTGTTCTCAGGTATAAAACAGAAAATATAAAAGTTATGAAACAAAGACCCTGGGAGATGTTCTGTGAGAAATAGATCCTAACTTTTATGTGGTGGCCAAAGCTCAGATAAATTCTGATGTCCAAATCATAGGAGGTCTCTCAGTCTGGACTACTGCCAAGGCACAAGAGAAAGTGCATGTTAAGAAAGGGGTCACTTTGTGCTAAGCAAATAGAAATAGTGATTATGCCCCTGAAATCCAAGAGTAAAGAGAATTCTTCAGGTGCTGTCACCACAGCAGATTAGATTATCATTTTATTTTTTAATTACCTCTGGTTTTCTCTAATAAATTTTTTCCCCCAAATACAATGGCTTGCTCTCACCAGATAGCTCGGTAATTAAAGCATCACACACATATGCTAACATCATCGGTTTGCTCCTAGGTCAAGGCATATACAGAAACAGATTGATGTTTCTGACTCTCTGTATGTCTTTTTCCTCCTTTTTTTAGTTCTAAAATAAATAAATAAATAACATAAAAAACAACAATGGTTTTTTTGTTGTTCTTTTTGCAGCTTAAATTGCATAGAATAATGAATTATGTTTTTCAAAATCTCATCCCAAGGGGAAATAAATGGTAAGGTCTTAAAGTCCCATTTTTCCCCACCTCTAAAAAGTTATCTTGTATAAGATGTACCTTAATTTTGGGGCACAAATTGTACAAAAGTGATAACAAATGCCAATAAATGGGAAGTGCAAGTAAAATATACTACAACCACTTTATAAGACACATCCAGTTTTCTAACCCCACATTTTTCAAAAAAGATGAGTCTTATACATTGGGAAATATGGTATACACCCTCAAATGTCTCTGTGAACATTTCTTTTTTTCCTTTTTTTTATACGGAGACAGGGAGAGAGTCAGAGAGAGAGATAGATAGGGACAGACAGACAGAAATGGGCAGAGTTTTAATTATGGGCCATGTCACAGATCAATCATCAGTTTTTATTTGTGAGCCCTTACATGTTCACTGACTCCTGTCTCATATGTGCCTTGACAAGGGGGCTACAGCTGAACGAGTGACTGCTAGCTTGAGCCAGCGACCTTGGGCACAAGCTGCTGAGCTTTGCTCAAACCACATGAGCCCACACTCAAGCTGGCACCCTTGAGATCTCAAGCTTGGTTCCTCCGCATTCCAGACAAATGCTCTTCCCACTGCGCCACTGCCTTGTCAGTCTGTGAACTTTTTTTTTATACTTTCTTTAGATTTTATTTAGTATCCTGGTTCTTAATATAGGGAGAAAATCTGTGTATATTAAGGTTTTCTTGCCATAAAATATATTCATCACTACATTTTTTCAATAGGTTTCCTTATGTAGTTTTTATTTCCAATAATTTTGAGGTATTTTGCAACTTGAATTGTGATTTTTAGGGAAGGGGTTATTTAGGAATAATTTCCTTACCGTCAAAAAAGGGAATTTTAGTTAATTTCTATTATTCTTTATTATATTAATTGTAATGATGACAAGAGACATGCTTTATATCATTTCTACGGTTAGAGGTAGTTCAAACTTGCTTGAAAGAACATACAGGATTATCTGTGGAAAATGTATTTAAAGAGCACTTCCCTGCTGCCACCTCATGTGCACCTTGGAAATAACAGCTCAGAGCAGTTCACCTGGAAAAACAAAGCAGTTGGGTGTTGTGCGTTATCTATCAATGTTGAATCGAAGGCTATCTAGAAGATACTTTCATAACTTGTAAATATAAGGGAGTTCTAGTTTCTGTTTTCTACCTGTTTCAATGTTAACTGTAGTGTAAGCAAGAGATACACTTCATATCATTTCAATCATCTGAAGTTTGTTGGAACTTGCTCCATAGCACATAAAATATTGGTCTCTGTTACATGTGCTTGTCTGCTACCACCTCGTTTGCATCTTGGCTATCACACTTCAGTACAGGTCCAAAGGAAATGTTTGGTAGATAAGATTGTCTACAACCATTGATTCCAATTAGCCACTTCTGTGAAATATTTCTGTATCCTTAGTGGTTTGTTTTCTGGGAATCTATCCTTTCATCTTGTTTTTCTTTTTTCCTTCCAGCCATGCTTTCATAAAGCCTTTGAAAGTGCCCTTCATATAACAATCACTGTGCTAAGAACTCATGTCTCTGCACTCAGTCACTTCCCATTCTACTATTTTTACATCTGTCTTTTGAACTTCTTTATTTAAATCTACTTAATGTATTGTAAGTTAAGATGTGCTTTGATTTGACAAGTATATAGTATTTTAACATCTTTTTATTATAAAAATGGAACTCTTATTGCAGAAATGCAAAATTGATAAGAAAAACAAAACAAAAAATTTTCATACATAGATAAGAACTGATACCTTTTGCCATTTTCTTTCCATATTCTTTGTGTACGAATTATATTTCTCTATGTATATGTACTCAGGTACATTGTTTGCATGTACACCATGTGTACATAGATGTGCATTGCACATGAGCATACCCCTCTGTTTCAATAGTGTCTGTCATTTGTGGATATTTGTCTATATATGCAAAGAATATTTATTCACTCTTCCAGTAAAAACTTATTGAATTTTCATTATATGCCAGGCACTGTGCTTAACACTGGTTGCCACAGTGAATGGGAGAGAATCACTTTCTGTCTTTATGGATATTACACTGTCATGGAGTAGAAAGAGGAAGGAAAAAATATACATAAAAAATTATAAGTTGTCCTGGCCGGTTGGCTCAGCAGTAAAGCGTCGGCCTAGCGTGCGGAGGACCCGGGTTCGATTCCCGGCCAGGGCACACAGGAGAAGCGCACATTTGCTTCTCCACCCCTCCGCCGTGCTTTCCTCTCTGTCTCTCTCTTCCCCTCCCGCAGCCAAGGCTCCATTGGAGCAAAGATGGCCCGGGCGCTGGGGATGGCTCTGTGGCCTCTGCCTCAGGCGCTGGAGTGGCTCTGGTCGCAACATGGCGACGCCTAGGATGGGCAGAGCATCGCACCCTGGTGGGCAGAGCGTCGCCCCTGCTGGGCATGCCGGGTGGATCCCAGTCGGGCGCATGCGGGAGTCTGTCTGACTGTCTCTCCCCGTTTCCAGCTTCAGAAAAATGAAAAAAAAAATTATAAGTTGTGACAAACACTGCATTTGGTAGTGCAATACCTTTGGTCCCAGTTGTGATTGATCGTCGCACGGTTAAGTATATCAGTTTCTTGAAAGGCAGACCTGAGACATAAGTCTCGGTTTTACAGGAATGCGTGATCTCAGCTATAAAACTGAGAAAATTTACAAGTGATGCAACAAATACCCTGGGAGGTGTTCTGTGACCAAAGAACCTAAAGTGTAAGTGCTGACCAGGCTCAGATAAATTCTGAAAACCAAAGCTTAGGAGTTTTCTCAGTCTGGACTGCTGCCACGGCACAAGAAAACGTGCATGTTAGAAAAGGTGTGAATTCGTGCTCAATAATCAGAAATACTGATTGTATATGCCCTTGACTGACAAAAGCGTAGAAAAGTCTTCTGATGTTGTCACCACAGCAGAATAGATTATTATTTTATTTTTTATTTGCCTCAGGTTGTCTCTAGTAATTTTGTCCCCCTAGAGACATTGGCTTGCTTACACCAGAGAGCTCACTAGTTAGAGCATCACACTCATACAGTAATGTCATAGGATTGGTCCCGGTTGAAGGCACATGCAGAAGCAGATTGATGTTTCTGACTATCTGTCTGTCTTTTCCCCCCACTTCCTCTCCCTAACATTAAAAATTAAATAAAAGAAAAAATGCCAATGGCTATTTTTGGTAGTTTTCGCAGCTTAAATTGCATAGAATAATGAATTATGTTTTTTAAAATCTCACCACAAGATGAAATAGGTAGTAAGTTTGTAAAGTACCATATTTCCCCATGCATAATATGCCTCCCTGTAAAAAACGCACCTTAATTTTTGGGCACAAAATTTGAGAAAATGATAACAAATGCGAAGAAACAAGAAATGCAAGTAAAATATACTACAACCACTGTATAAGACACACCCAGTTTTCAAACCCCACATTTTTCAAAGAAGATGAGTCTTAAATGAGTGCAAATATGGTATATACCCACCGAATATCTCTGTGAACCCATTATTTCTTTTCTTTCTTTCTTTCTTTCTTTCTTTTTTTTTTTTTTTTTACAGAGACAGTGAGTGTGTCAGAGAAAGGGTTAGATAGGGACACACGTACAGGAAGGCAAAGAGTTTTTTTTTTTTTATTATGTGCCAGGTCACAGATCAATCATCAGTTTTTTGTTGTGACACCTTAGTTGGTCATCGACTGCTCTCTCATTGTGCCTTGACCAGGGAACTACAGCTGACCGAGTAACCTCTTGATTGAGCCAGTGAGCCCATTTGGCTTAAGCTGGTGAGATTTGCTTAAACCAGATAAGCCCACGCTCAAGATGGCGACTTTGGGATCTCAAACCTGGGTCCTCCGCATTCGAGTCAAATGCTCTATCCACCGCGCCACCGCCTCCTCAGGCTGTGAAAATTTTTATCTTTTACTTTCTCTGGATTTTGTTTAGTATCCTGTTTTATAGTATGGGTGGTAACGTTGTGTATTTTAAGGTTTTTTCCACTAAAATGTATTCATCAGAACATTTTTCCATAGGTTTTCTTATGTAGTTTTTATTTCCATTAAGTTTAAAGTATTTTGTAACTTGAATTTTGATTTTGTGTAGGGGTTATTTAGGAGTGAATTTCTTAACTTAAAAAAGGAAGGGTTTTTTAGTTAGTTTTTATTACTGATTTCTAGAGTAAGTGTAATGACAAGAAGAAACATGCTTTATATCATTTCAAAGGTTTGAGGTAGTTGAAACTTGCTTGAAAGAAAATACAGGATTGTCTGTGGGAAATGTTTTCCAAGTGCGCATCTCTGCTGTCACCTCGTGTTCACCTTTGGAGTAACAGCTCAGAGCCGTTCACCTGAAAAAACACAGCAGTTGGGAGTTGTTCTTTATCTATCAATCTTCAAACCAAGACTATTTAAAAGATACTTTTATAACATGTACATATAAAGAATTTCCAGTTACTGTTTGTTATTTGTTTCAACGTTAACTCTAGTGAAAGCAATAGACATTTGATATTATTTCAATCCTCTGAAGTTTGCTGAAACTTGCTGCATAGCACATACAATAATAGTCTTTGTTACATGTGCTTCTCTGCTGCCACCTCGTGTGCCTCTTCGGAATCACGCCTCAGAATAGATCCAAAGTAAAGAAATAGTAGAGAGGATTGTCCACAAACGTTGATTACAATTTGCCCGTTCTTTAAATATGTTGTATATTCTTAGTGATTTGATTTCTGGGAATCTACCGGTTTACATTGTTTTTCTTCTTTCCTTGCAGCTATGCTTTCCTAAAGCCTTTGAATGTTCCCATCATATACCAGGCAGTGTGCTAGGAACTGTATGAGTAGTTGGTGCACTCAATGTCTTCCCATTCTACTATTTTTACTTCTGCTTTTGGACTTCTTTATTTAAATCTTCTTAATGTATTGTAAAATAACATGTGCTTTGATTTGAAAAGTATGTTGAATGTAACTGCTTTTTTATTATAAAAACTGTATTCTTATTGTAGAAGTGCAAGAAAAATTGAATAGAATACAAAACAGCAAATTTTCATCCATAGATAACTATTGTTAATATTATGACATTATCTTTCCATATTCTTAGTGTACCTATTATATTTCTATATCTATATGTACTAATGTACATTGGGTGTGCATACATCTGTGTGTATAGATGTGCATTGCATATGAGCATATCTCTCTATGTTTACAGTTTCTATCATTTGTGGATACCTGTGTATGCATGCAAATTACTATTTATTCTTTCATTCATTAAACAACTTTTTGTGTTTCTATTATGTTTTAAGCACTGGCTCTACTATGATTACATATAGTGAAAGAGACAGAGTGTCTATATGAATAATACACTGTCATGCCATAGACAGCGGAAGAAAAATGTACATATATAAAATAATTATAAGTTGTGACAAGCACTGGATATAGTAATGCAATGTCTTGTTCCAGTTTTCATTGATTGTGGTGATGTTCAGTATATCAGTTTCTCGAAAGGCTGAGCTGAGACCTAAGACTCAGTTCTTCAGCAATGCATGTTCTCAGCTGTAAAACTGAGAAAATTCTCAAGCGCTGAAACAAACACCCTGGGAGGTGTTATGTGAGCAACAGAACCTAGCCTGTAAGTGGTGACTGAGGCTCAGATATATTCTGATGTCCAAAACTTAGGAGGTCTCTCAGTCTGGACTGCTGCAACAGCACAAGAAAAAAGTGCATGTTACGAAAGGGGTCACATCATGGTAAACAATCAGAAATATTTTTTATGCCCCTATCAGTCAAGAGCAAAGAAAAGTCTTCTGGTGTTGTCACCACAACAGATTAGATTATTGATTTATTTTTATTTACCTAAGTTTTTCTCTAGTAATTTATCACCCTAAATACAATGGCTTGCTATCACTAGATAGCTCAGTAGATAGAGCATCACACATATACACTAATGTCATAGGTTTGGTCCTTGGTCTAGGCACATACAGAAACACATTGATGTTTCTGTCTATCTGTGTGTCTGTTTTATCCCTTCTTCCTCCCTCTAACATTAATAACTAAATAAAATAATAACAATGGCTTTTTTGGGTGTTTTTGCAGCTTAAATTGCTTAGAGGAATGAATTATATTTTTTAAAATCTTACCCCAAGGGGAAATAAGTGGTAAGTTTGTAAAGTACCATATCTCCCCATGTATAAATAGCCTCCCTCTATAAGTAGCACCTTAATTTTGGGGCACAAAATTTGAGAAAATGATAACAAATGCGAAGAAACAGGAAATGTAAATAAAAATACAACAACCACTATATAAGATGCATTCAGGTTTCAAACCCCACATTTTTAAAAATGATGAGTTTTATACATAGGAAAATATGGATAGAAACTCCAAATATCTTTGTGAACATTTGTTTCTTTTTTTTCCTTTTTTTCAGAGTCATAGAGAGAGTCATATAGAGGGATAGATAGGGACAGACAGACAAGAATGGAAAAAATTTTTATTATGTGCCAAGTCACAGATCAGTCATCATTTTTGCAAAAGGATACCTTAGTGGTTCATTGACTGCTCTCTCATATGTGCCTTGACTAGGGGGCTACAGATGACCGAGTGACCCCTTGCTCGAGCCAGCGACATTGGGATCAAGCTGTTGAGCTTTGCTAAAATGAGATGAGCCCACGCTCAAGCTGGCGAATTTGGATCTTAAATCTCGGTTCTGCGCATTCCAGTCAAATGCTCTACCCACTGAGCCACTGCCTTCTCAGTCTGTGAACATTTTGTTTCTTAACATAGTATCCTGTTTCTTAGTATGGGTGGAAAGGCTGTGTATTTTAAGGTTTTATTTCACTAAAATATATTCGTCACTACAAATTTTTATAGATTTTCTTATGTAGTTTTTATTTTCATTAGTTTTAAGGTATTTTGCAACTTGAATTGTGCTTTTGAAGGGGGGTTATTTAGGAGTGAATTTCATTACCTTAAAAAAAGAGATTTTAGTTAATTTCTATTACTTTTAGTATATTATGTGTAGTGACGACAAGAAACATGCTTTATATCATTTCTAATGTTAGAGGTAGTTGAAACTTGCTTGAAAGGACATACAAGATTAACTGTGGAAATTGTTTTCCAAGAGCGCTTCCCTGCTGCCACCTCGTGTGCACCTTGGGAATAACAGATCACAGCAGTTCACCTGGAAAAACACAGCACTTGGGTGTTTTGCTTTATCTATCAATGTTGAATTGAAGGCTATGTAGAAGATACTTTCATAACTTGTAAATATAAGGGAGTTCTCATTACTATTTGCTACCTGTTTCAATGTTAACTGTAGTTTAAGCAAGAGATACACTTCATATCATTTCAATCATTTGAAGTTTGCTGGAACTTGCTCCATAGCACATAAAATATTGGTCTCTGTTACATGTGCTTCTCTGCTGCCACCTCGTTTGCATCTTGGGAATCACGCTTCAGTACATGTCCAAAGGAAAGTTTTGGGAGATAAGATTGTCTAAAACCATTGACTCCAATCAGCCGCTTCTGTAAAATATTTCTGTATATTTATTGGGTTGTTTTCTGGGAATCTATCATTTCATCTTGTTTTTCTTTTTTCCTTCCAGCCATGCTTTCATAAATCTTATGAAAGTGCCCTTCATATAACAGGCACTGTGCTAAGAGCTCATGTCCCTGCACTAAGTCACTTCCCATTCTACTATTTTTACATCTGTCTTTTGAACTTCTTTTATTTAAATTTACTTAATGTATTGTAAATTATGATTTGCTTTGATTTGACAATTATATAGCATTTTAACAGCTTTTATTATAAAAATGGTATTCTTATTGCAGAAATGCAAAAAAATGATAAGAAAAACAAAACAACAAATTTTCATACATAGATATCAACTGTTAACTTTAGCCATTTTCTTTCCATATTTTTTGTGTACCAATTATATTTCTCTATGTATATGCACTCAGGTACATTGGGTGCTTGTACCCAATGTGTGCATAGATGTGCATCGCACAAGAACATACCTCTCTGTTTCAATAGTGTTAGTCATTTGTGGATATTTGTGTATGTATGAAAATGAATATTTATTCACTCTTCCAGTAAAAACTTATTGAATTTTCATTATATGCCAGCACTGTGCTCGACACTGGTTGCCGATAGTGAATGGGAGAAACTCAGTTTCTGTCTTTATGGATATTACACTGTCATGGAGTAGAAAGAGGAAGGAAAAAATATACATAAAAATTATAAGTTGTAACAAACACTGGATTTGGTAATGCAATACCTTTGGCCCCAGTTGGGATTGATCGTGGCATGGTTAAGTATATCATTTTCTCGGATGGCAGAGCTGAGATATAAGTCTCGGGTCTTCAGGAATGCGTGATCTCAGCTATAAAACTGAGGAAATTTATAAGTGATGCAACAAATACCCTGGGAGGTGTTCTGTGACCAAAAGAACCTAAATTGTAAGTGCTGACCAGGCTCAGATAAATTCTGAAAACCAAAGTTTAGGAGGTTTCTCAGTCTGGACTGCTGACAAGGCACAAGAAAAAGTGCATGTTAGGAAAGGTGTGAATTCATGCTCAACAATCAGAAATACTGATTGTATATGCCCCTGACTGACAAGAGCCTAGGAAAGTCTTCTGATGTTGTCACCACAACAGACTAGATTATTATTTTATTTTTTATTTGCCTCAGGTTGTCTCTAGTAATCTTGTCCTCCTAGAGACTATGGCTTGCTTACACCAGAGAGCTCACTAGTTAGAGCATCACACTCATACAGTAATGTCATAGGATTGGTCCCGGTTCAAGGCACATACAGAAACAGATTGATGTTTCTGACTGTCTGTCTTTTTTTTCCCACTTACTCTCTCTAACATTAAAAATTAAATAAAAAAAAAGACAATGCCTATTTTTTTTGTAGTTTTCGCAGCTTAAATTGCATAGAAGAATGAATTATGTTTTTCAAAATCTCACCACAAGAAGAAATAGGTAGTAAGGTTGTAAAGTACCATATTTCTCCATGCATAATATGCCTTCCTGTAAAAGACACTCCTCCATTTTTGTGCACAAAATTTGAAAAATGATAACAAATGCGAAGAAACAGGAAATTCAAGTGAAATGTAATACAACCACTGTATAAGATGCACCCAGTTTTCAAACCCCACATTTTTCAAAAAAGATGAGTCTTAAATGAGGGAAAATATGGTATACACCCACCGAATATCTCTGTGAACCCTTTCTTTCTTTCTTTTCTTTCTTTTTTTTTTTTTACAGAGAAAGAGAGAGAGTCAGAGAGAGTGATAGATAGGGACACACAGACAGGAAGGCAAAGAGTTTTTTTTTTTTATTATGTGCCAGGTAACAGATCAATCATCAGTTTTTTGTTGTGACACCTTAGTTGCTCATTGACTGCTCTCTCATTGTGCCTTGACCAGGGAACTACAGCTGACTGAGTAACCTCTTGCTCGAGCCAGTGAGCCCATTGGGCTAAAGCTGGTGAGCTTTCTTCAACCAGATAAGCCCACACTCAAGCTGGCAGCCTTGGGATCTCAAACCTAGGTCCTCCATATTCCAGTCAAATGCTATATCCTCCACGCCACCATTTCCTTAGTCTGTGAAAATTTTTATGTTTTACTTTATCTGGATTTTTTTAGTATCCTGTTTCATAGTTTGGGTGGTAATGTTGTGTATTTTAAGGTTTTTTAAACTAAAATGTATTCATTACAACATTTTTCCATAGGTTTTCTTATGTAGTTTTTATTTCCATTAAGTTTAAAGTATTTTGTAACTTGAATTTTGATTTTGAGCAGGGGTTATTTAGGATTGAATTTCTTAACTTAAAAAAGTAAGGGTTTTTTAGTTAGTTTTTATTACTGATTTCTAGAGTAAGTGTAATGACAAGAAGAAACATGCTTTATATCACTTGCAAGGTTTGAGGTAGTTGAAACTTTCTTGAATGAAAATACAGGATTGACCGTGAGGATTGTTTTCCAAGTGCGCTTATCTGCTGCCACCTCGTGTTCACCTTGGGAATAACAGCTCAGAGCAGTTCACCTGAAAAAACACAGCAGTTGGGAGTTGTGCTTTATCTATCAATGTTCAAGCCAAGACTATTTAGAAGATACTTTTATAACTAGTAAATATAAGGAATTTCCAGGTACTGTTTGCTACTCGTTTCAATGTTACCTCTAGTGAAAGCAATAGACATATTTGATATTATTTCAATCCTCTGAAGTTGGCTGAAACTTGCTGCATAGCACATACAATAATGGTCTTTGTTACATGTGCTTCTCTTCTCCACCTCGTGTGCATCTTGGGAATCACGCCTCAGAACAGATCCAAAGGAAAGAAGTAGTAGAGAGGATTGTCCACAAACGTTGATTCCAATTTGCCGGTTCTGTAAATATTTTGTGTATTCTTAGTGATTTGATTTCTGGGAATCTATCGGTTCACCTTGCTTTCTTCTTTCCTTGCAGCAATGCTTTCATAAAGCCTTTGAATGTTCCCATCATATACCAGGCACTGTGCTAGGAACTGTATGAGTAGTTGGTGCACTCAATATCTTCCCATTTTACTATTTTTACTTCTGCTTTTGGACTCCTTTATTGAAATCTTCTTAATGTATTATAAAATAACATGTGCTTTAATTTGAAAAGTATGTTGAATATAACTGCTTTTTTATTATAAAAACTGTATTCTTATTGCAGAAGTTCAAAAAAAGATGAATAGAATACAAAACAGCAAATTTTCATCCAGACATATCTACTGTTAATATTATGACATTATCTATCCATATTCTTAGTGTACCTATTATATTTCTATATCTATATGTACTAATGTACATCGGGTGTGCATACATCTGTGTGTATAGATGTGCATTGCATATGAGCATATCTCTCTGGGTCCACAGTTTCTATCATTTGTGGATACCTGTGTATACATGAAATTACTATTTATTCTTTCATTCATTAAACACTGATTGTATTTCTATTATGTTCCAGGCATTGTGCTGTACACTGGTTGCCTATAGTAAAAGATACAGACTGTCTATATGAATAATTCACTGTCATGCTGTAGACAGAGGAAGAAAAATGTACATAAATAAAATAATTATAAGTTGTTACAAGCACTGGATATAGTAGTGCAATATCTTGTTCCCAGTTTTCATTGATCATGGCGATGTTCAGTATATCAGTTTTGTGAAAGGCAGAGCTGAGACCTAAGTCTCAGTTCTTCAGCAATGCGTGTTCTCAGCTATAAAACTGACAAAATTCTCAAGCGCTGAGACAAAGACCCTGGTCTTTGTTCTGTGAGCAAAAAACCTAGCTTGTAAGTGGTGACCCAGGCTCAGATAAATTCTGATGTCCAAAGCTTAGGAGGTCTCTCAGTCTGGACTGCTGCAACAGCACAATAAAAAAGTGCATGTTAGGAAAGGGGGTAACATCGTGCTAAAAAATCAGAAATATTTTGTATGCCCCTATCAGTCAAGAGCAAGAAAAGTCCTCTGGTGTTGTCACCACAGCATACTAGATTATTGTTTTATTTTTAATTACCTCAGTTTTTCTCTAGTAATTTTTCCCCCTAAATACAATGGCTTGCTATCACCAGAGAGCTCAGTAGATAGAGCATCACACACATACTCTATTGTCATAATTTTGTTCCTTGGTCTAGGCACATAGAGAAGCACATTGATGTTTCTGACTATCTGTGTGTCTGTTTTATCCCCTTTTCCTCCCCCTAACATTAATAACTAAATAAATGAAAAATGACAATGGCTTTTCTTTTGTGTTTTTTCAATTTAAATTGCTTAGAGGAATGAATTGTTTTTTTCAAAATCTCACCCCAAGAGGAAATAAGTGGTAAGTTTTTAAAGTACCATATCTCACCATGTATAAGTAGCCTCCCTGTATAAGTCACACCTTAATTTTGGGGCACAAAATTTGAGAAAATGATAACAAATGTGAATAAACAGGAAATGCAAGTAAAAATACAACAACCACTGTATAAGTTGCACCCAGGTTTCAATCCCTACATTTTTAAAAATGATCAGTTTTATACATAGGAAAATATGGATTGAAACTCCTAATGTCTTGTGAACAGTTCTTTCTTCCCTTTTTTCCTATTTCCAGAGTCATAGAGAGAGTGAGAGAGAGGTATAGATAGGGACAGACCGACAAGAATGGAGAAATTTTTTTATTATGTGCCAGGTCACAGATCAATCATCATTTTTTCGTAAGGACACCTAAGTTTTTCTTTGACTGCTCTCTCATATGTGCCTTGACCAGGGGGCTACAGCTGACCGAGTGACCCCTTGCTCGAGACAGCAACATTGGGATCAAGCTATTGAGCTTTGCTAAAACGAGATGAGCCCACGCTCAAGCTGGCAAATTTGGAATCTCAAATCTGGGTACTGCGTATTCCAGTCAAATGCTCTACCCACTGCGCCACTGCCTTTTCAGTCTGTGAACATTTTATTTCTTTTACATTCTCTGGATTTTATTTAGTATCCTGGTTCTTAGTATGGGTGGAAAGGCTGTGTATTTTAAGGTTTTATTCCTCTAAAATGTATTCATCCCTTCATTTTTTTATAGATTTTCTTATGTAGTTTTTCTTTTCATTAATTTTAAGGTATTTTGCAGCTTGCATTGTGATTTTGAGGGGGGGTTATTCAGGAGTGAATTTCCTTACCTTTAAGAAAAGGGATTTTAGTTAATTTCTATTACTGTTTATTATATTAAGTGTAATGTCGACAAGAAACATGCTTTATATTATTTCTAAGTTTAGAGGTAGTTGAAACTTGCTTTAAATAACATACCGGATTATCTGTGGAAAATGTTTTCCAAGAGCGCTTCCCTGCTGCCACCTCATGTGCACCTTGAGAATAACAGTTCAGAGCAGTTCACCTGGAAAAACACAGCAGTTGTCTGTTGTGCGTTACCTATCAATGTTGAATCGAAGGCTATCTAGAAGATACTTTCATAACTTGTAAATATAAGGGAGTTGTAGTTACTGTTGGCTACCTGTTTCAATGTTAATTGTAGTGTAAGCAAGAGATACACTTCATATCATTTCAATCTTCTGAAGTTTGCTGGAACTTGCTCCATAGCACATAAAATATTTGTCTCTGTTACATGTGCTTCTCTGCTGCCACCTCGTTTGTGTATGCATGCAAATTACTATTTATTCTTTCATTCATTAAAACTTATTGTATTTCTATTATGTTCCAGGCACTGTGCTCTACACTGGTTGCCACTGTACAAGTTGTACGCATTTTTCTAACGTAACATTTTTCAAAATAGATGAGTCTTATACATGGAAAAATATGGTATACACCCTCCAAATATCTCTGTGAACATTTCTTTTTTTCCTTTTTTTTACAGAGACTGGGAGAGAGTCTGAGAAAGGAATAGATAGGGACAGACAGATAGAAATGAATAGAGATTTTATTATGTGCCATGTCACAGATCAATCATCAATTTTTCATTGTGACACCTTACATGTTCATTGACTCCTGTCTCATATGTGACTTGACCAAGGGACTACAACTGATTGAGTGACCAATTGCCTGAGCCAGTGACCTTGGGCTTAATGTGGTGAGCTTTGCTCAAATCATATGAGCCCTCGGTCAAGCTGGCCACCTGGAATCTCAAACCTGGGTTCCCTGCATTCCAGTCGAATGCTCTAACCACTGTACCATCACCTGCTCAGGCTGTGAACAGTTTTTTTTTTTTTACTTTCTCTGGATTTTATTTAGTATCCTGGTTCTTAATATAGGTAGAAAGGCTGTGTATTTTAAGGTTTTCTTGCCATAAAGTATATTCATCACTACATTTTACAATAGGTTTTTTTGTAGTTTTTATTTTCAATAATATTAAGGTATTTTGCATCTTGAATTGTGATTTTGAGGGGGGGGGTTATTTAGGAATAATTTCCTTACCGTCAAAAAATAAAATTTTTGGTTAATTTTTATTACTGCTTACTATATTAAGTGTAATGACAACAAGAAACATGTTTTATATCATTTCTAAGGTTAGAGGTAGTAGAAACTTCCTTCAAAGAACATAGAGGATTATCTGTGATAAATGTTTTCCAAGTGTGCTTCCCTGGCTCAACCTCATGTGCACATTTGGAATAACAGCTCAGATGAGTTCACCTGGAAAAATACATCAGTTGGGTGTTGTCCGTTATCTATCAGTATTGAATCCAAGGATATCTAAAAGAAACATTTATAACTTGTAAATATAAATAAATTCTAGTTACTGCTTGCTAGTTCTTTCAATGTTAATTGTAGTGAAAGCATGACATATACTTGGTATCATTTCAATCCTCTGAAGTTGGCTGGAACTTGCTCCATAGCACATACAATAATGGTCTCTGTTACATGTGCTTCTCTGCTGACACCTCATGTGCACCTTGGGAATCATGCCTCATTACTAGTGCAAAGGATATTTTGGTTGACAGCGTTGTCTATAAACTTTGATTCTAATTTGCAGTTTCTAATACATAAAGATTTTATGTATCCTTAGTGGTTTGTTTTCTGAAAATCTCTCGGTTCATCTTGTTTTTCTCCTTTCTTTCCAGCCATGCTTCATGAAGCCTTTGAAAGTGCCCATAGTATACCAGGCACTGTGCTAGGAACTCATGTACGTGCACTCAATGACTTCCATTTCTACACTTTTAACTTCTGTCTTTTTAACTTCTTTTTTTTTCTGTATTTTTCTGAAGCTGGAAACGAAAGAGACAGTCAGACAGACTCCCGCATGCGCCCAACTGAGATCCACTCAGCACGCCCACTAGGGGGCTAGGCTCTCCCAACCAGGGGCGGATGCTCTGCACCCACAGGTCGAAGCCCTTTTGCGACCAGAGCCACTGCAGCGCCCGGGTCATCTTTGCTCCAATGTTGCCTCAGCTTTGGGAGGGGAGGGGAGAGACAGAGAGGAAGGAGAGTGCGAGGGGTTGAGAAGAAGGTGGGCGCTTCTCCTGTATGCCTTGTCCAGAAATCAAACCCTGGATTTCTGCATGTGAGGCTGACGCTCTACCACTGAACCAACCAGCCAGGGCTTAACTTCTTTTACATACATCTACTTCGTGTATTGTAAAATAGGATGTGCTTTGATTTGACATGTACGTTGAATTTTAACAGCTTTTTCATTATAAAAAAATGTATTCTTATTGCAGGAGTGCAAGAAAAATGATCTCAAAAACAAGAACATCAACAAATTTTTATACAGATATATCTACTGTTAATATTAGGACATATTCTTTTCATATTTTTTGTGTACCTCTTATATTTCTCTGTGTATATATACTCTGGTATATTAGGTGTGTTTACATCTGTGTGCATAGATGTGAATTGCAAATGAGCATATCTCTCTGGGTCCACAGTGTCTGTCATTTGTGCATATTTGTGTACGTATGCAAATAAATATTTATTTAGTCATTCAGGAAACAATTATTGTATTTCTATTATGTGCCAGGCACTGTGCTTGACACTGTTTGCCAACAGTAAATGAGACAGACTCACTTTTTGTCTATATGAATGCTACACTGTCATAGGGTGACAGAAAGAAAAAACATATACATAAATAAAATAATCATAAGTTTATCAAGCACTGAATTTGGTAGTGCAATATCTTTGGTGTCAGTTATGATTTATTGTGGCGAGGTTCAGTGTATCAGTTTCTCAGAAGGCAGAGCTGAGACATAAGTCTCGGTTTTTATCAATGTGTATTCTCAGGTACAAATATAAGAAAATATAGAAGTTATGAAACAAAGACCCTGGGAGGTGTTCTGTTTGGAAATGAACCTAGCTTGTATGTGGTGACCAATGCTCAGATAAATTCTGATGTCGAAATCTTAGGAGCTTTATTAGTCTGGACTGCTGCCATGGCACAAGAGAAAGTCCATGTTAGGAAAGGGGTCACTTTGTCTAAACAATTATTAATAGTGATTATGCCCCTTAATTTCAAGAGTAAAGAAAAGTCTTCTGGTGTGTTCACCACAGCAGACAAGATTATCATTTTATTTTTTATTTTCCTCTGGTTTTCTCTAGTAAATTTTTTCCCCGAAAAACAAAGTCTTGCTCTCACCAGAGAGCTCAGTAGTTAAAGCATCACATACATACGCTAACGTCATAGGTTTGCTCCTGGGTTAAGTCACATAAAGAAACAAATTGATGTTACTGACTATCTGTCTGTATTTCCCCCCTTTATCCTGCGTATAACATGAATAACTAAATAAAAGAAAAGATGACAATGGCTTTTTTGTTGTTGTTTTTGCAGCTTAAATTGCAGAGAAGAATGAGTTATGTTTTTCAAAATCTCACCCGAAGAGGAAATAAATGGTAAGGTCTTAAAGTCCCAGAGTTCCCCATGTATAAGAAGCCTCTTTTTATAAGACGCACCTTAATTTTGTGGCACATATTTTGTGAAAATGATAACAAATGCCAATAAACGGGAAATGCAAGTAAAAAAATACTACAACCACTGTATAAGACGCAAGCAGTTCTCTAATTCCACAATTTTCAAAAAGATGAGTCTTATACATGGAGAAATATGGTATACACCCTCCAAATGTCCCTGTGAACATTTCTTTTTTTCCTTTTTTTTTCTTTTTACAGAGACAGAAAGAGAGTCAGAGAGAGAAATAGATAAGGACAGACAGACAGAAATGAACAGAGTTTTTATTATGTGCCAGGTCAAAGATAAATCATCAGTTTTTCATTTTGACCCCTTACATGTTCATTGACTCCTGTCTCATATGTGACTTGACCAGGGGGCTACAACTGATCGAGTGACTGATTGCTTGAGCCAGTGACCTTGGGCTTAATGTGGTGAGCTTTGCTCAAATCATATGAGCCCTCGGTCAAGCTGGCGACCTTGGAATCTCAAACCTGGGTTCCCTGCATTCCAGTCGAATGCTCTAACCACTGCGCATTGCCTGCTGAGGCTGTGAACAGTTTTTTTTTTTTACTTTCTCTGGATTTTATTTAGTATCCTGGTTCTTAATATAGATAGAAAGGCTGTGTATTTTAAGGTTTTCTTGCCATAAAGTATATTCATCCCTACATTTTTCAATAGGTTTCTTCTTTTAGATTTTATTTCCAATAATATCAATGTATTTTGCAACTTGAATTGTGATTTTGAGGGGGGGTTATTTAGGAATAATTTCCTTACTGTCAAAAAATGGAATTTTTGGTTAATTTTTATTACTGCTTACTATATTAAGTGTAATGGCAACAAGAAACATGTTTTATATCATTTCTAAGGTTAGAGGTAGTGGAAACTTCCTTGAAAGAACATACAGGAGTATCTGTGGTAAATTTTTTGAAGTGTGCTTCCCTGCCTCAACCTCGTGCGCACCTTTCGAATTACAACTCAGATGAGTTCACCTGAAAAATACATCAGTTGGGTGTTGTGCGTTATCTATCAATGTTGAATCCAAAGCTATCTAAAAGAAACTTTTATAACTTGTTAATATAAGGAAATTCTTGTTACTGCTTGCTACTTCTTTCAATGTTAATTGTAGTGAAATCAAGAGATATACTTGGTATCATTTCAATCCTCTGAAGTTGGCTGAAACTTTCTCCATAGCACATACAGTAATGTTTTCTGTTACATGTGCTTCTCTGCTGACACTTCGTGTGCATCTTGAGAATCACGCCTCATTACTGGTGCAAAGGAATATTTTGGTTGACAGCGTTGTGTATAAACTTTGATTCTAATTTTCAGTTTCTGTAAAGATTTTATGTATCCTTAGTGGTTTGTTTTCTGAAAATCTCTCGGTTCATTTTGTTTTTCTTTTTTCTTTATAACCATGCTTTCATAGAGCCTTTGAAAGTGCCCATAATATACCAAGCACTGTGCTAAGAACTCATGTATTTGCACTCAATAAATTCCATTTCTATGCTTTTAACTTCTGTCTTTTTAACTTCTTTTTTTTTGTATTTTTCTGAAGCTGGAAATGAGAGAGACAGTCAGACAGATTTCCGCATGCACCCAAATGAGATCCACTCGGCACGCCCACCAGGCAAAGCTCTGCCAACCAGGGGAGGATACTCTGCACCCCCAGGTCATAGCCCTGTTGCAACCAGAGCCACTGAAGCGCCCTGATTTTCTTTGCTCCAATGGTGCCTCTGTTGCGGGAGGGGAAGGGAGAGACAGAGAGGAAGGAGAGGGGGAGAGGTAGAGAAGCAGATGGGCGCTTCTTCTGTATGACCTTGCCAGGAATCGAACCCTGGACTTCTGCAGGCAAAGCTGATGCTCTACCACTGAACCAACCAGAGAGGGCTTAACTTCTTTTATATACACCTACTTCGTGTATTGTAAAATAGGATGTGTTTAATTTGACAGGCATGTTGAAGTATAATAGCTTTTTCATTGTAAAAAATGTATTCTTATTGCAGGAGTGCAAGAAAAATGATCTCAAAAATAAGTACATCAACAAATTTTTATACAGATATATCTACTCTTAAAATTAGGACATTTTTCCCCATATTTTTTGTGTACCTCTTATATTTCTCTATGTATATATACTCTGTTACATTGGGTGTGTTTACATCAGTGTGCATAAATGTGGATTGCACATGAGCATATCTCTCTGTGTCCACAGTGTCTGTCATTTGTGCATATCTGTGTTCGTATGCAAATGAATATATATTCATTCATTCAGGAAACATTTATAGTATTTCTATCATGTGCCAGGCACTCTGCTTGACACTCTTTCCCTATAGTGAATGAGAGAGACTCACTTTTTGTCTTTATGAATATAACACTGTCATGGGGTGAAGGAAAGAATAAAATATACATAAATAAAATAATTGTAAGTTTATCAAGCACTGTATTTGGGAGTGGAATATCTTTGGTGTCATTTATGATTTATTGTGGTGAGGTTCAGTATATCAGTTTCTCAGAAGGTAGAGCTGAGAAATCAGTCTCGGTTATTCAGCAATGCGTGTTCCCAGTTATAAAACTACAAAAATATAGAAGTTATGAAACAAAGACCCTGGGAGGTGTTAAGTGAGCAAAAGAACCTAGCTTGTATGTGGTGACCAATGCTCAGATAAATTCTGATGTCAAAAACTTAAGAGCTCTATTAGTCTGGACTGCTGCCATGGCAGAAGAGAAAGTGCATGTTAGCATATCGGTCATTTTGTCTAAACAATTAGTAATAGTGATTATGCCCCTCAATTTCAAGAGCAAAGAAAAGTCTTCTGGTGTGGTCACCACAGCAGACCCGATTATCATTTTATTTTTTAATTACCTCTGGTTTTCTCTAGTAAATTTTATCCAAAAAGACAATGGCTTGCTCTCACCAGAGAGCTCATTAGTTAAAGCATGACACCCATACGCTAATGTCATAGGTTTGCTTCTGGGTGAAGGCACATACAGTAACAAATTGATGTTTCTGACTATCTGTCTGTCATTTCCCCCCCTTATCCTGTCTCTAACATGAATAAATAAATAAAAGAAAAGATGACAATGGCTTTTTTGTTGTTGTTTTTGCAGATTAAATTGCATAGAAGAATGAGTTATGTTTTTCAAAATCTCAACCCAAGAAGAAATAAATGGTAAGGTCTTAAAGTATCATATTTTTCCATGTATAAGAAGCCTGCCTTTATAAGACGCACTTTAATTTGGGGGCACAAAGTTTGAGAAAATGATAACAAATGCCAATAAATGGAAAATGCATGTAAAAAATACTACAACCACTTTATAAGACGCAAACAGTTTTCTAACCCCACATTTTTCAAACAAGATGAGTCTTATACATGGGGAAATATGGTATACACTCTCGAAAACTCTCTGTGAATATTTCTTTTTTTTTTCTTTATTTTTTTTACAGAAACAGGGAGAGAGTCAGAGACAGGGATAGATAGGGACAGACAGAAAAAATGGAGATTTTTTATTATGTGCCAGGTCACATATCAATATTCAGTTTTTGGTTGTGATCCCTTACATGTTCATTGACTCCTGTCTCATATGTGACTTGACCAGGAGACTACAACTGATCGAGTGACCGATTGCTGGAGCCAATGTCCTTGGTCTTAAGCTGGTGAACTTTGCTCAAATCATATGAGCCCATGGTCAAGCTGGCGTCCTTGGGATCTCAAACCTGGGTTCCCCGCATTCCAGTCAAATGGGCTAACCACTGTGCGATCACGTGCTCAGGCTGTGAACATTTTTTTCTTTTATTATCTCTGGATTTTATTTAGTATCCTGGTTCTTAGTATGGGTTGAAAGGCTGAGTATTTTAAGGTTTTCTTGTCCTAAAATATATTTATCACTACCTTTTTCCATAGGTTTCCTTTTGTAGTTTATATTTCCATTAATTTTAAGGTGTTTTACAACTTGAATTGTGATTTTTGAGGGGGGGTTATCTAGGAGTGAATTTCCTTACCTTCAAAAAAGGGATTTTTAGTTAATTTCTATTACTGTTTACTATATTAAGTGTAATGACAACAAGAAACATGCTTTATATCATTTCTAAGTTTAGAGGTAGTTGAAACTTGCTTGAAAGAACATTCAGGATTATCTGTTGTAAATGTTTTCCAAGTGCACTTCCCTGCTGCCACCTCGTGAGCACCTTGGGAATAACAGCTCAGATCAGTTCACCTAAAATAATATATCAGTTGGGTTATCTATCAAGGTTGAAACCAAGGCTATCTAAAAAGAAATTTTATAACTTGTAAATATAAGTAATTTCTAGTCAGTGCTTGCTTCTTCTTTCTGTGTTAATTGTAGTGAAAGCAAGAGATATACTTGGTTATCATTTCAATCCTCTGAATTTGACTGGAACTTGCTCCATAGAACATAAATAATGGTCTCTGTTACATGTGCTTCTCTGTTGACACCTCGTGTGCATCTTGGGAATCACGCCTCATTACTGGTGCAAAGGAATATTTTGGTAGACAGTGTTGTCTATAAACTTTGATTCTAATTTGCAGTTTCTGTAAAGATTTTATGTATCCTTAGTGGTTTGTTTTCTGAAAATCTCTCGGTTCATCTTGTTTTTCTTTTTTCCTACCAGCCATGATTTCATAAAGCCTTTGAAAGTGCCCATGATATACCAGGCACTGTGCTAGGAACTCATGTACGTGCTCTCAATGACTTCCGTTTTTATGCTTTTTACTTCTGCCTTCTTAACTTCTTTTTTTTCTGTATTTTTCTGAAGCTGGAAACGAGAGAGACAGTAAGACAGACTCCTGCATGTGCCTGACTGAGGTCCACTCGGAACGCCCACCAGAGAGCGAAGCTCTGCCACCAGAAGCCGATGCTCTGCACCCCTGGGTTGTAGCCTTGTTGTGACCAAAGCCACTCTAGCACCTGGGGCAGAGGCCAAGGAGCCATCTCCAGCTCCCGGGTTTTCTTTGCTCCAATGGTGACTTGGCTGTGGGAGGGGAAGAGAGAGACAGAGAGGAAGGAGAGGTGGAGGGGTGGAGAAGCAGATGAGTCTCCTCCTGTGTGCCCTGGCCGGGAATCCAACCTGGGATCTGCACGTGATGCCGACGCTCTACCACTGAGCCAACCAGACAGAGCTTACCTTCTTTTATATACATCTACTTCATGTATTGTAAAATAGGATGTGCTTTGATTTGAAAAGAATGTTGAATATTAACAGCTTTTGCATTATAAAAATGTATTCTTATTGCAGGAGTGCAATAAAAATGATCTCAAAAGCAATCACAACAAATTTTCATACAGATATATCTACAGTTAATATTAGGACATTTTCTTTCCATATTCTTTGTGTACCTCTTATATTTCTCTATGTATATATACTCAGGTACATTGGGTGTGTGTTCATCTGTGTGCATAGATGTGAATTGCACATGAGCATATCTCTCTGTGTCCACAGTGTCTGTTATTTGTGGATATCTGTGTATGTATGCAAATGACTATTTGTTCATTCATTCAGGAAACATTAATTGTATTTCTATTATGTGCCAGGCACTGTGCTTACCATTGGTTGCCTATAGTGAATGAGTCAGAATCACTTTCTGTCTTTATGAATACTACACTGTCATGGCGTAGACAGAAAAAAAAATATATACATGAATAAAATAATCATAAGTTGAACGAGCTCTGAATTTGGTAGTGCAATATCTTTGTTGTCATTTATGACTTATTGTGGCAAGGTTCAGTATATCAGTTTCTCAGAAGGCAGATCTGAGACATAAGTCTTGGTATTTCAGCAATGCGTGTTCTCAGATATAAAACTGAGAAAATATAGAAGTTTTGAAACAAAGACCCTGGGAGGTGTTCTGTGAGCAAAAGAATGCAGCTTGTATATGGTGACCAATGCTCAGAAAAATTCTGATGTCCAAGACTTAGGAGGTCTCTCAGTCTGGACTGCTGCCATGGCACAAGAGAAAGTGCATGTTAGGAAAGGGGTCACTTTGTGCTAAAAAATTAAAAATAGTGATTATGCACCTGAATTTCATGAGCAAAGAAAAGTCTTCTGGTGTTGTCACCACAGCAGACTAGATTATCATTTTATTTTATTTACCTCTGTTTTTTTCCAGAAAATTTTTTCCCCAAAAGACAATGGCTTGCTCTCACCAGAGAGCTCAGTATTGAAAGCATCACACCCATACGCTGTCATAGATTTGCTCCTGGGTCAAGGCACATAAAGAAACAGATTGATGTTTCTGACTATCTGTGTGTCTTTTTCCTCTTTATCCTGCCTTTACCATGAATAAATAAATAAAAGAAAAATGACAATGGCTTCTTTGTTGTTGTTTTTGCAGCTTAAATTGCATAGAAGAATAAATTATGTTTTTCAAAATCTCACCCAAAGAGGAAATAAATGGTAAATTTGTAAAGTACCATATTTCCTCATGTATAAGAATTCTTCCTGTATAAGACGAACCTTAATTTTGGGGCACAAATTGTGAGAAAATGATAACAAATTCCAATAAATGGGAAATGCAGGTAAAAAATCCTCAACCAGTGTATAAGGTGCACCTAGTATTCTAACCCCACATTTTTCAAAAAAGATGAGTCTTATACATTGGGAAATATGGTATATACCCTCCAAATGTGTCTGTGAACATTTCTTTTTACTTTTTTTTTTTAAGAGACAGGAAGTCAGAAAGAGGGATAGATAGCAACAGACAGAGAAAAATGGAGAGAGTTTTTTATGTGCCAGGTCAGAGATCAATCATCTGTTTTTTGTTGTGACCCCTTATATGTTCCTTGACTCCTGTCTCATATGTGCCTTGTCCAGGGGGCTACAGCTGATTGAGTGACCGCTTCCTCAATCTAGCGACATTGGGCTCAAGCTGGTGAGCTTTGCTCAAACCACATGAGCCCATGCTCAAGCTGGCGCCATTGGGATCTCAAACCTGCGTCCTTCACATTCCAGTCAAATGCTCTAACCACTGAGACATCGCCTGCTCAGGCTGTGAAGATCATTTTCTTTTACATTCTCAGGATTTTATTTAGTATTCTGGTGTTTAGTATGGGTGGAAAGGCTGTGTATTTTAAGGATTTCTTGCCCTAAAATATATTCATCACTACATTTTTCCATAGGTTTCCTTATGTAGTTTTTATTTCCATTAATTTTAAGGTATTTTGCAACTTGAATTGTGATTTTGAGGTGGATGTTATTTAGGAGTGAATTTCCTTACCTTCAAAAAAGGGATTTTTAGTTAATTTCTATTACTGTTTACTATAATAAGTGTGAGGACAACAAGAAATATGCTTTATATCATTTCTAAGGTTAGAGGTTGTTGAAACTTGCTTTTAAGAACATACAGGATTAACTGTGGTAAATGTTTTCCAAGTGCTATTCCCTGCTGCCACGTCGTGTGCAACTTCTGAATAACAGCTCAGATTAGTTTACCTGGAAAAATATATCAGTTGGGTGTTCTGCTTTATCTATCAATGTTGAATCCCAGGCTATCTAATAGAAACATTTATAACTTGTAAATATAAGGAATTTCTAGTTACTGCTTGCTACTTCTTTCAACGTTAATTGAAATGAAAGCAAGAGATATACATGTTATCATTTCTGTCCTCTGAATTTGGCTGGAACTTGCTCCATAGCACATACAATAATAGTCTCTGTTAAATGTGCTTCTCTGCTGCCACCTTGTGTCCATCTTGGGAATCACGCCTCAATACAGGTCGAAAGGAATAATTTGGTAGAGAGCATTGTCTATAAACGTTGATTTCAATTTGCCGTTTCTGTAAAGGTTTTGTGTATCTTTAGTGGTTTGTTTTCTGAAAATCTCTCGGTTCATCTTGTTTTTCTTCTTTTCTTCTAGCCATGCTTTCATAAAGCCTAAAAAGTGCCCATCATATACCAGGCACTGTGCTAGGAACTCATGTTCCTGCACTCAATGAATTCCCATTCTACTCTTTTAACTTCTGTCTTTTGAACTTCTTTATATAAATCTATGTCATGTATTGTAAAATAGAATGTGCTTTGATTTGACAAGTATGTTCAATTTAAAATGCTTCTTTATTATAAAAAATGTATTCTTATTGCAGAAGTGCAAGAAAAATTATCTCAAAAACAACAACAACAAATTTTTATACAGATATATCTACTGTTAATATTAGGACATTTTCTTACCATATTCTTCATGTAATTATTATATTTCTCTATGTATATATACTCAGGAACATTAGATTTGTGTACATCTGTGTGCTTAGATGTGCATTGCACTTGAGCATATCTTTCTGTGTTCACAAGGTCTGTCATATTTGGATATCTGTGTATGTATGAAAATGATTATTTATTCATTTATTAATTCAAGAAACACTTATTGTATTTCTATTATGTGCCAGGATCTGTGCTCAAAACTGATTGCCTATAGTGAATGAGACAGCCTCACTTTTTGTCTTTATGAATACTACACTGTCATTGGTTAAACGGAAAAAAAACAATATACATAAATAAAATATTGGTAAGTTTAACAAGCACTGAATTTGCTAATGCAATATCTTTGGTGTCACTTATGATTTATTGTGGCGAGAATCAGTATATAAATTTCTCAGAAAGCAGAGCTGAGACATAAGTCTTAGTTTTTCAGCAATGCGTGTTCTCAGGTATAAAACTGAGAAAATATAGAAGATATGAAACAAAGACCCTGGGAGGTGTTCTGTGAGCAAAAGAACCTATCTTGTATGTCGTGACCAATTCTCAGATAAATTCTGATGTCCAAAATTAGGAGGTCTCTCAGTCTGTACTGCTGCCATGGCACAAGAGAAAGTGCATGTTAGGAAAGGGGTAATTGTGTGCTAAACAATTAGAAATAATGTATATGCCCCTGAATTTCAAAAGTAATGAAAATCTTCTGGTGCTGTCACCACAGCAGACTAGATTATCATTTTATTTTTTAATTACCTCTGGTTTTCTCTAGTAAATTTTTCCCCAAGATAAAATGGCTTGCTCTCACCACAGAGCTCAGTATTTAAAGCATCACATCCATACACTAATGTCATAGGTTTCCTCTGGGGTCAAGGCACATACAGAAACAGATTGATGTTTCTGACTCTCTGTCTGTCTTTTTCCCACTTTATGTTGCCTCTAAAATAAATAAATAAATAAATAAATAAATAAATAAATAAATAAATAAATAAAAGAAAAAATGAAAATGGCTTTTTTGTTGTTGCTTTTGCAGCTTAAATTGCATAGAAGAATGAATTATGTTTTTCAAAATCTCATCCCAATAGGAAATAAATGGTAAGGTTGTAAAATACCATATTAACCAATGTATAAGAAGCCTCCCTGTATAAGACACACCTTAATTTTGGGGCACAAATATTGAAAAAAATGATAACAAATTAAAAAATGGAAAAATGCAAGTAAAAATACTACAATCACTGTATAAGACGCACCCAGTTTTCTAACCCCACATTTTTCAAAGGAGATGAGTCTTATACATGGGGAAATATGGTATACACACTCCAAATTTCTCTGTGAACATTTTTTTCTTTTTTTTTTTTACAAAGATAGGGAGAGAACCAGAGTGTGGGATAAATAGGGACAGACAGAAAGAAATGGAGAAAGTTTTTATTATGTGCCAGGACACAGATCAATCATCAGTTTTTCTATGTGACCCTTTACGTGATCATTGACTCCTGTCTCATATGTGCCTTGACCAGGGGGATACAGCTCATTGAGTGACCGCTTGCATGAGGCAGCGACCTTGGACTCATGCTGGTGAGCGTTGTTCAAACCACATGAGCCCACGTTCAAGCTGGCGCCCTTGGGATCTCAAGCCTGGGTCCTTCCCATTCCAGTCAAATGCTCTAAGCACTGCGAAATAGCCTGCTCAGTTTGTGAACATTTTTTTTTACTTGCTTTAGATTTTATTTAGTATCCTGTTTCTTAATATAGGTAGAAAGGCTGTGTATATTAAGGTTTTCTTGCCATAAAATATATTCATCACTACATTTTTTCAATAGATTTACTTATTTAGTTGTTATTTCCAATAATTTTGAGGTATTTTGAAACTTGAATTGTGATTTTTATTGTGGGGGGGGTTATTGAGGAATAATTTTCTTACCGTCAAAAAAGGAATTTTTAGTTAATTTCTTTTACTGTTTACTATATTAAGTGTAATGATAACAAGAAACATGCTTTATATCATTTCTAAGGTTAAAAGTAGTGGAAACTTGCTTGAAAGAACATACAGGATTATCTGTGGTAAATGTTTTCCAAGTGCTCTTCCCTGCCTCCACCTCGTGTGCACCTTTGGAATAACAGCTCAGATCAGTTCACCTGGAAAAATACATCTGTTTGGTGTTGTGCATTATCTATCAATGTTGAGTCCAAGGGTATATAAAAAAAACTTTTATAACTTGTAAATATAAGTAAATTCTAGTTATTGCTTGCTACTCCTTTGTATGTTAATTGTAGTGAAAGCAAGAAATATACTTGGTATCATTTCAATCCTCTGAAGTTGGCTGGAACTTGCTCCATAGCACATACAATAACGGTCTCTGTTTCAGATGCTTCTCTGCTGACACCTCGTGTGCATCTTGGGAGTTACGCCTCATTACTGGTGCAAAGGAATATTTTGGTAGACAGCGTTGTTTATAAACTTTGATTCTAATTTGCAGTTTCTGTAAAGATTTTATGTATCCTTAGTGGTTTGTTTTCTGAAAATCTTTCGGTTCATCTTTTTTTCTCTTTTCCTTCCAGCCATGCTTTCATAAAGCCTTTGAAAGTGCCCATCATATACTAGGCACTGTGCTAGGAACTCATGTACATTCATTCAATGATTTCCATTTCTACGCTTTTAACTTCTGTCATTTTAACTTCTTTTTTTTCTGTATTTTTCTGAAGCTGGAAACTAGAAAGACAGTCAGACAGACTCCCGCATGCGCCTGACCGAGATCCACTCGGCACGCTCACCAGGGGGCGATGTTCTGCCCACCAGGGACCGATGCTCTGCAACCCCGGGTCGTAGACCTGTGGCGACCAGAGCCACTCTTGTGCCTGGGGCAGAAGCCAAGGAGCCATCTCCAGCGCCCGGGTTATCTTTGCTTTAATGGAGCCTCTGCTGTAGGAGGGTAGGGAGAGACAGAGAGGAAGAAGAGGGGGAGAGGTGGAGAAGCAGGTGGTCGCTTCTCCTGTGTGCCATGGCCGGGAATTAAATCCAGGAAGTCTGGACGTGAGGCCGACACTCTAGCACTGTGCCAACCAGCCAGGGCTTAACTTCTTTTTTATACATCAACTTCGTGTACTGTAAAATAGGATGTTCTTTGATTTGAAATGTACGTTAAATTTCAACATCTTTTTTATTATAAAATATGTATTCTTATTGCAGAATTGCAAGAAAAATGATCTCTTAAACAAAAACAAATTTTCATAGAGATATATCAACTGTTAATATTATGACATTTTCTTTTCCTATTCTTTGTGTACTTCTTATATTTCTCTATGTATATATACTCAGGTACATTGGGTTTGTGTACATCTGTGTGCATAGATGTGCATTCCACATGAGCATATCTCTCTGTGTCCACAGTGTCTGTCATTTGTGTATATCTGTGTATGTATGCAAATGATTATTTATTCATTCATTCATTCAAGAAACACTTATTGTATTTCTATTATGTGCAAGGCACTGTGCTCAAAACTGGCTGTCTATAGGGAATGAGACAGACTAACCTTCTGTCTTTATGAATACTACACTGTCATGGGGTAGAGAGAAAGAAAAAATATATACATAAAAAAAATCGTAATTTTAAGAAGCACTGAATTTGGTAGTGCAAAATTTTTCGTGTCAGTTATGATTTATTGTGGTGAGGTTCAGTATATCATTCCTCAGAAGGCAGAGCTGAGACGTAAGTGTCAGTTTCTCAGCAATGCGTGTTCTCAGGTATAAAACTGAGAAAATATAGAAGTTATGAAACAAAGACCCTGGGAGGTGTTCTGTGAGCAATAGATCCTAGCTTTTATGTGGTGGACAAAGCTCAGATAAATTCTGATGTCCAAAGCATAGGAGGTCTCTCAGTCTGGACTACTGCCAAGGCACAAGAGAAAGTGCATGTTAGGAAAGGGGTCACTTTGTGCTAAGCAAATAGAAATAGTGATTATGCCCCTGAAATCCAAGAGTAAAGAGAATTCTTCAGGTGCTCTCAGCACAGCAGATTAGATTATCATTTTATTTTTTAATTTCTCTGGATTTTTAGAAATTTTTTTCCCCAAAGAAAATGGCTTGCTCTCACCAGATAGCTCAGTAGTTAAAGCATCATGCCCATATGCTAATGTCATAGGTTGCTCCTGGGTCAAGCATATATAGATAGAGATTGATGTTTCTGACTATCTGTCTGTCTTTTTCCCCCTTTATCTTGCCTCTAAAATAAATAAACAAATAAAAGAAAAAATGACAATGGCTTTTTGTTGTTGTTTTTGCAGCTGAAATTGCAGAGAAGAATGAATTATATTTTTCAAAATCTCACCCCAAGAAGAAATAAATGATAAGTTTGTAAAGTACCATATTTCCCCATGTATAAGAAGCCTTTCTGTATAAGACGCGCCTTAATTTTGGGGCACAAATTTTGAGAAAATGATAACAAATGCCAATAAACGGGAAATGCAAGTAAAAAAAAAAATACTGCAACCACTGTATCAGACGCACCAAGTGTTCTATCCCCACATTTTTGAAAAGATATGAGTCTTATACATGGGGAAATATGGTATACACTCTCCAAATGTATCTGTGAACATTTCATTTTTCTTTTCTTTTCTTTTTTTTACAGAGACAGGGAGAGTGTCAGAGAGAGGGTTAGATAGGGACAGACAGACAGAAATGGAGAAAGTGTTTATTATGTGCCAGGACACAGATCAATAATCAGTTTTTTGTTGTGACCCCTTACATGTTCATTGACTCCTGTCTCATATGTGACTTGACCAGGGAACTACAACAGATTGAGTGACCAATTGCTTGAGCCGTTGACCTTGGGCTTAAAGCTGGTGAGCTTTGCTCAGATCATATGAACCCATGGTAAACTGGCGCTCTTGGGATCTCAAACTTGGGTCCCCCGCATTCCAGTCAAATGCTTTAACCACTGTGCTATCGCCTGCTCAGGCTGTGAACATTTTATTTTTTTTACTTTCTCTGGATTTTATTTAGTATTCTGGTTCTTAATATAGGTGGAAAGGCTGTGTATTTTAAGATTTTCTTGCCATAAAATATATTCATCAGTACCTTTTTCCATAGGTTTTTTTTTTGTAGTTTATATTTTCATTAATTTAATGTGTTTTACAACTTGAATTGTGATTTTGAGGGGGGGGTTTATCTAGGAGTGAATTTCTTTACCTTCAAAAAAGGGATTTTTAGTTAATTTCTATTACTGTTTACTATATTTAGTGTAATGACAATAATATACATGCCTTATATCATTTCTAATGTTAGAGGCAGTGGAAACTTTCTTGAAAGAGCATATAAGATTATCTGCGATAACTGTTTTCCTAGTGCACTTCCCTGCTGCCACCTCATGTGCACCTTGGGAATAACAGCTCAGATCAGTTCACCTAGAAAAATATATCAGTTGGGTGTTGTGCGTTATCTATCAATGTTCAATCCAAGGCTATCTAAAAGAAACTTTTATAACTTGTAAATATAAGGAATTTCTAGTTAGTGTTTGCTACTTCTTTCAACATTAATTGTAGTGAAAGAAAGAGATATACTTAGTATCATTTCAATTCTCTGAAGTTGGCTGGAATTTGCTCCATAGCACATACAGTAATGGTCTCTGTTACATGTGCTTCTCTGCTGCCACCTCGTGTGCATTTTGAAAATCACGCCTCAGTACAGGTCCAAAGGAATAGTTTGGTAGAGAGCATTTTCTGTTAACATTGATTCCAATTTTTTTTTCTGTAAAGATTTTATATATCCTTAGTGGTTTGTTTTCTGAATATCTCTTGGTTCATCTTGTTTTTCTCCTTTCCTTCCAGCCATGCTTTCATAAAGTTTTTGAAAGTGCCCATCATATACCAGTCAATGTGCTAGGAACTCATGTCTCTGCACTCAATGACTTCCATTGCTATGCTTTAACCTCTGTCTTTTTAACTTTTTTTTTTGTATTTTTCAGAATCTAGAAACAGGGTGAGACAGTCAGACAGACTCCCACATGCGCCCGACCGAGATCCACTCGGTACGCCCACCAAGGGTGACGCTCTGCCCACCAGGGGTCGATGCTCTGCACCCCCGGAATGTCGCCCTGTTGTGACCAGAGCCACTCTAGCGCTTGGGGCAAAAGCCAAGGAGCAATCCCCAGTCCCCGGGCCATCTTTGTTCCAATGGCGCCTTGGCTGCAGGAGGGGTAGAGAGAGACAGAGCGGAAGGAGTGGGGGAGGGGTGGAGAAGCAGATGGGCGCTTCTCCTGTGTGCCCCGGCCAGGAATCAAACCCAGGACTTCTGCACGCGAGGCCGACGCTCTACCACTGAGCAAACCAGCCAGGGCTTAACTTCTTTTATATGTATCTACTTTGTGTATTGTAAAATAGGATGTGCTTTGATTTGACAAGTATGTTGAATTTTAACAGATTTTTCATTATATAAAATGTATTCTTATTGCAGTAGTGCACGAAAAATGATCTCAAAACAACCACAACAAATTTTTATACAGATATATCTACAGTTAATATTAGGACATTTTCTTTCCATATTCTTTGTGTACCTATTTTATTTCTCTATGTATATATACTCAGGTACATTGGGTGTGTGTACATCTGTATGCATCAATGTGCATTGCACATGAGCATATCTCTCTGTGTCCACAGTGTCTGTTATTTGTGGATATCTGTGTATGTATAAAAATGACTCTGTATTCATTCATTCAGGAAACAATTATTGTATTTCAATTATGTGCCAAACACTATGCTCGACATTGGTTGCCTATAGTAAATATGTCAGACTCACTTCATGTCTTTATAAATACTACACTGTCATGGCGTAAACAGAAAAAATATATATACATAAATAAAATAATCGTAAATTAAACGAGCACTGAATTTGGTAGTGCAATATCTTTGGTGTCAATTATGACTTATTGAGGCAAGGTTTAGTGTATCAGTTTCTCAGAATGCAGAGCTGAGCTCAGTTTTTCAGCAATGCGTGTTCTCTGATATAAAACTGAGAAAATATAGAAGTTATGAAACAAAGACCCTGGGTGGTGTTCTGTGAGCAAAGAACCTAGCTTGTATGTGGTGACCAATGCTCAGATAAATTTGATGTCCAAAGCTTAGGAGATCTCTCAGTCTGGACTGCTGCCATGGCACAAGAGAAAGTGCATGTTAGGAAAGGGGTCACTTTGTGCTAAGCAATTAGAAATACTGATTATGCCCCTGAATTTCAAGAGCAAAGAATGTCTTCTGGTGTTGACACCACAGCAGACTAGTTTATCATTTTATTACTTAATTACCTCTCGTTTTCACTAGTAAGTTTTCCCCCCAAAAGACAATGGCTTGCTCTCACCAGATAGCTCAGTAGTTAAAGCAAAACACCCATATGCTAATGTCCTAGGTTTGCTCCTGTGTCAAGGCATATACAGAAACAGATTGATGTTTCTGACTATCTGTCTGTCTTTTTACCCCTTTATCTTGCCTCTAAAATAAATAAATAAATAAATAAATAAATAAATAAATAAATAAAAAAATGACAATGGCTTTTTTGTTGTTGTTTTTGCAGCTTAAATTGCATTGAAGTATGAATTATGTTTTTCAAAATTTCACACCAAGAGGAAATAAATGGTAAGCTTGTAAAGTACCATATTTCTCCATGTATAAGAAGCCTCTCTGTGTAAGATGCACCTTAATTTTGGTGAACAAATTGTACAAAAATAATAACAAATGCCAATAAATGGGAAATGCAAGTAAAAAAATTCTACAACCACTGTATAAGACACACCAAGATTTCTAACTCCACATTTTTCAAAAGATATGAGTCTTATACATGAGGAAATATGGTATACACTCTCCAAATGTCTCTGTGAACATTTCTTTTTTTTTTTATACAGAGACAAGGAGAGAGTCAGAGAGAGGGATAGATAGGGACACACAGACAGAAATGGAGAAAGTGTTTATAATGTGCTAGGACACAGATCAATCATCAGTTTTTCTTTGTGACCCATTAGGTTTTCATTGACTCCTGTCTCATATGTGCCTTGACAAGGGGGCTACAGCTGAACGAGTGACCACTAGCTCGAGCCAGTGACCTTGGGCACAAGCTGCTGAGCTTTGGTCAAACCATATGAGCCCACGCTCAAGCTGGCACTCTTGGGATCTCAAGCCTTGGTCCTGCACATTCCAGTCAAATGTTCTAACCACTGCATAATCGCCTGCTCAGTCTGTGACCATTTTTTTCTACTTTCTCTGGATTTTTTTTAGTATACTGGTTCTTAATATAGGTACAAAGGCTGTGTATATTAAGGTTTTCTTGCCGTAAAATATATTCATCACTAATTTTTTCAATAGGTTTCCTTATGTAGTTGTTATTTCCAATAATTTTGAGATATTTTGCAACTTGAAATGTGATTTTTAGTGTGGGGGGGTTATTCAGGAATAATTTCCTTACCATCAAAAAAGGATTTTTTAGTTAATTTCTTTTACTATTTACTATATTAAGTGTAATGATAACAAGAAACATGCTTTATATCATTTCTAAAGTTAAAAGTAGTGGAAACTTGCTTGAAGGAACATACAGGATTATCTGTGGTAAATGTTTTCCAAGTGCGCTTCCCTGCCTCCACCTCGTGTGCACCTTTGGAATAACAGCTGAGATCAATTCACCTAGAAAAATACATCAGTTTGGTGTTGTGCATTACCTATCAATGTTGAGTCCAAGGTTATATAAAAAAAACTTTTATAACTTGTAAATATAAGTAAATTCTAGTTATTGCTTGCTACTCCTTTGTATGTTAATTGTAGTGAAAGCAAGAGATATACTTGGTATCATTTCAATCCTCTGAAGTTGGCTGGAACTTGCTCCATAGCACATACAATAACGGTCTCTGTTTCAGGTGCTTCTCTACTGACACCTCGTGTGCATCTTGGGAGTTACGCCTCATTACTGGTGCAAAGGAATATTTTGGTAGACAGCATTGTCTATAAACTTTGATTCTAATTTGCAGTTTCTGTAAAGATTTTATGTATCCTTAGTGGTTTGTTTTCTGAAAATCTTTCGGTTCATCTTGTTTTTCTCTTTTCCTTCCAGCCATGCTTTCATAAAGCCTTTGAAAGTGCCCATCATATACTAGGCACTGTGCTAGGAACTCATGTACTTTCATTCAATGACTTCCATTTCTACGCTTTTAACTTCTGTCATTTTAACTTCTTATTTTTCTGTATTTTTCTGAAGCTGGAAACTAGAGAGACAGTCAGACAGACTCCCGCATGCGCCTGACCGAGATCCACTCGGCACGCTCACCAGGGGGCGATGTTCGGCCCTCCAAGGGCCGATGCTCTGCAACCCCGGGTCGTAGACCTGTTGTGACCAGAGCCACTCTTGTGCCTGGGGCAGAAGCCAAGGAGCCATCTCCAGCGCCCGGGTTATCTTTGCTTTAATGGAGCCTCTGCTGTAGGAGGGGAAGGGAGAGACAGAGAGGAAGAAGAGGGGGAGAGGTGGAGATGCAGGTGGTCGCTTCTCCTGTGTGCCATGGCTGGGAATTAAATCCAGGAAGGCTGGACTCGAGGCCGATACTCTAGCACTGTGCCAACCAGCCAGGGCTTAACTTCTTTTATATACATCAACTTCGTGTACTGTAAAATAGGATGTGCTTTGATTTGAAATGTACGTTAAATTTCAACATCTTTTTTATTATAAAATATGTATTCTTATTGCAGAATTGCAAGAAAAATGATCTCTTTAACAACAACAACAAATTTTCATACAGATATATCAACTGTTAATATTATGACATTTTTTTTTCCTATTCTTTGTGTACTTCTTATATTTCTCTATGTATATATACTCAGGTACATTGGGTTTGTGTACATCTGTGTGCATAGATGTGCATTGCACATGAGCATATCTCTCTGTGTCCACAGTGTCTGTCATTTCTGGATATCTGTGTACATATGCAAATGATTATTTATTAATTAATTCATTCAAGAAACACATTGTATTTCTATTATGTGCAAGGCACTGTGCTCAAAACTGGCTGTCTATAGGGAATGAGACAGACTAACTTTCTGTCTTTATGAATACTACACTGTCATGGGGTAGACAGAAAGAAAAAATATATACATAAATAAAAAAATTGTAATTTTAAGAAGCACTGAATTTGGTAGTGCAAAATTTTTGGTGTCAGTTATGATTTATTGTGGTGAGGTTCAGTGTATCATTTCCTCAGAAGGCAGAGCTGAGACGTAAGTCTCAGTTTTTCAGCAATGCATGTTCTCAGGTATAAAACTGAGAAAATATAGAAGTTATGAAACAAAGACCCTGGGAGGTGTTCTGTGAACAAAGAACCTAGCTTGTATGTGGTGACCAATGCTCAGTTAAATTAATGATGTCCAAAATTAGGAGGTTTCTCAGTCTGGACTCCTGCCACAGCACAAGAGAAAGTGCATATTAGGAAAGGGGTCACGTTGTGCTAAACAATTAGAAATACTGATTATGCCCTTGAATTTCAAGAGCAAAGAAAAGTCTTCTGGTGTTGTCACCACAGCAGACTATATTATCATTTTATTTTTAAATTACCTCTGATTTTCTCTAGTAAATTTTTTCCCCAAAGACAATGGCTTGCTCTCACCAGAGAGCTCAGTAGTTAAAGCATCACAAACATACACTAATGTCATAGGTATGCTCCTGGGTCAAGGCACATACAAAAACAGATTGATGTTTCTGACTGTCTGTCTGTATTTACCCCCCTTTATCCTGCCTCTAACATGAATAAATAAATTAAAAAAAATGAAAATGGCTGTTTTGTTTTTGTATTTGCAGCTTAAGTTGCATAGAAGAATGAATTATGTTTATCAAAATCTCACCCCAAGAGGAAATAAATGGTAACTTTGTAAAGTACCATATTTCTTCATGTATAAAAAGCCTCACTGTATAAGACGCAACTTACTTTGGGGGCTCAAAGTTTGCATAAATGATAACAAATGCGAATAAATGGGAAATGCAAGAAAAAATACTACAATCACTGTATAAGACGCACCCAGTTTTCTAACCCCACATTTTTCAAAAAAGATGAGTCTTATTCATGGGAAAATATGGTATACACCCTCCAAATGTTTCTGCGAACATTTCTTTTTTCCTTTTTTTTTTATTACAGAGAAAGGGAGAGAGTCAGAGAGAGGGACAGATAGGGACTGACAGACCAAAATGGAGAGAGTTTTTATTATGTGCCAGGTCACAGATCAATCATCAGTTTTTTGTTGTGACCCCTTACTTGTTCATTGACTCCTGTCTCATATGTGCCTTGACCAGGGGGCTACAGCTCATAAAGTGACCGCTTGCTCGAGCCAGTGATCTTGGGCTCATGCTGGTGAGCTTTTCTCAGATGACTTGAGCCCACGCAAAGCTGGCGCCCCTGGGATCTCAAATCTGGGTCCTACGCATTCCAGTCAATTGCTTTAACCACTGCACAATCGCCTGCACAGGCTGTGAACATTTTTTTCTTTTACTTTCTCGGGATTTTATTTAGTATCCTGGTTCTTAGTATGGGTGGAAATGCTGTGTATTTTAAGCTTTTCTTGCCCTAAAATAGATTCATCCCTACATTTTTTCATAGGTTTCCTTATGCAGTTTTTATTTCCATTAATTTTAAGAACTTTTGCAACTTGAATTGTGATTTAGAGCAGAAAGGGTTTATTTAGGAATGAATTACGTTACTTTCAAAAAAGGGATTTTTAGTTAATTTATATTACTGTTTACTATATTAAGTGTGATGACAACAAGAAACATGCTTTATATTATTTCTAAGGTTAGAATTAGTTGAAACTTGCATGAAAGTACATACAGAATAATCTGTGGTAAATGTTTTCCAAGTGTGCTTTTCTGCTGTCCCCTTGTGTGCACCTTGGAGATAACAGCTCAGATCAGTTCACTCGAATAAATACATCCATTGGGTGTTGTGCGTTATCAATCAATGTTGAATCCAAGGCTATCTAAAAGAAACTTTTATAATTTGTAAATATAAGGAATTTCTAGTTTATTTTGCTAATTCTTTCAACGTTATTTGTAGTGAAAACAAGACATATAATTGGTATCATTTCAATCCTCTGCTGTTGGCTGGAACTTTCTCCAAAGCACGTACAATAATGGTCTCTGTTACATGTGCTTCTCTGCTGCCACCTCATGTGCATCTTGGAAATCAAGCCTCAGTACAGGTCCAAAGGAATAGTTTGGTACAGAGCATTTTCTATAAATGTTGATTCTAATTTGCCATTTCTGTAAATGTTTTGCATATTTTTAGAGGTTTTTTTCCTGAAAATTTCTCGGGTCATCTTGTTTTTCTTTTTTTCTTCCAGGCATGCTTTCATAAACCCTTTGAAAGTACCCATCATATACCAGACACTGTGCTAGGAACTCATGTCCCTAAACTCAATGACTTCCAATTCTAGTCTTTTAACTACTGTCTTTTGAACTTGTTTTATATAAATCAATTTTGTGTATTGTAAAATAAGATGTGCTTTGACTTGACAAATATGTTAATTTTAACAACTTTTTTAGTATAAAAAGTATTCTTATAGCAGAAGTACAAGAAAAATTATCTCAAAAACAACAACAAATTTTCATACAGATATATCTACTGTTAATATTTGGATATTTTCTTTCCATATTCTTTGTGTACCTATTATATTTCTGTATGTTTATATACTCAGGTACATTGGGTGTGTGTATATCTGTGTACATAGATGTGTATTGCACATGAGCATATCTCTCTGTGTCCACAATGTCTGTCATTTGTGGATATATGTGTAAGTATGGAAATGACTATTTATACATTCATTCAGGTATCACTTATTGTATTTCTGTTATGTGGCAGGCACTGTGCTCTACAGTGGTTGCCTATCATAGATGAGACAGACTCAATTTCTGTCTTTATGAATACGACACTGTCATGGGTTAGACAGAAAGAGAAAAATGTACATAAATAAAATAATCGTAAGTATAACAAGCACTGAATTTGGTAGTGCAATATCTTTGGTGTCAGTAAAGATTTATTGTGGCGAGGTTCAGTATATCAGTTTCTCAGAAGGCAGAGCTGAGATATAAGTCTCCATTTTTAATCAATGCATGTTCTCAGGTACAAAACTGAGAAAATATAGAAGTTATGAAACAAACACCCTGCAAGGTGTTCTGTGAGCAAAAGAACCTAGCTTCTATGTGGTGACCAAAGCTCAGTTAAATTAATGATGTCCAAAGCTTAGAAAGTCTCTCAATCTGGACTGCTGCCATGGAACAAGAAAATGTACATGTTAGGAAAGGGGTCACTGTGTGCTAAACAATTAGAAATAGTGATTATGCCCCTGAATTTCAAGAGCAAAAAAACTCTTCTGGTGTTGTCACCACAGCAGACTAGTTTATTATTTTATATTTAATTACGTCTGGTTTTCTCTAATGAATGTTTTACCCAAAAGACAATGGCTGGCTCTCACCAGAGAGCTCAATAGTTAAAGCATAACACCCATACGCTAATGTCATAGGTTTGCTCCTGCGTCAAGGCACATACAAAAACAGATTGATGTTTCTGACTGTATGTCTGTCTTTTCCCCCCTTTATCCTGCCTCTAACATGAATAAATATATAAAAGAAAAAATGAGAATGGCTTTTTTGTTGTTGTTTTTGCAGCTTAAATTGCATAGAAGAATGAGCTATGTTTTACAAAATCTCACCCCAAGAGGAAATAAATGGTAAGATTGTAAAGTACCATATTTCCCCATGTATAAGCAGCTTCCCTGTATAAGGCGCACCTTATTTTGGGGACTCAAAGTTTGAGTAAATGATAGCAAAAGCGAATAAATGAGAAATGCAAGTAAAAAATTCTACAACCACTGTATAAGATGCACCCAGTTTTCTAACCCCACATTTTTCAAAAGATGAGTCTTATTCATGGGAAAATATGATAAATACCCAGCAAATGTCTCTGTGAACATTTATTTTTTATTTTTTATCACAGAGACAGGGAGAGAGTCAGAGAGAGGGATAGATAGGGACAGACAACAGAGAGAGAGTTCTTATTATGTGCCAGGTCACAGATCAATCATCAGTTTTTCATTGTGACCTCTTACTTGTTTATTGACTCCTAACTCATATGTGCCTTGACCAGGGGGCCATATCTCATAGAGTGACCGCCTGCTCTAGACAGCAACCTTGGGCTCAAGATGGTGAGCTTTTCTCAAACCACATGAGCCCATGCTCAAGATGGCACCCTTGGGATCTGAAACCTGAGTCCACCACATTCCAGTCAATTGCTCTAACCACTGCACCATCGCCTGCTCACGGTGTAAAAATTTTTTATTCTAGTTTATCTGGATTTTATTTAGTATCCTGGTTATTAGTACGGGTAGAAAGGCTCTGTGTTTTAAGGTTTTCTTGCCCTAAAATAGATTCATCACTACATTTTTCCGTAGCTTTCCTTATGTAGTATTAATTTCCATTAATTTTAAGGTATTTTTCAACTTGAGTAGTGATTTTGAGCTGAAAGAAGTTATTTAGGAGTTAATTTCCTCACCTTCAAAAAAGGGATTTTTAGTTAATTTGTATTACTGCTTACTATATTAAGTGTGAGGACAAAAAGAAACATGCTTTATATCATTTCTAAGGTTAGAGTTAGTTGAAACTTGCTTGAAAGAACATACAGGATTATCTGTGGTACATGTTTTCCAAGTGCATTTCCCTGCTGCCACCTCGTGTGCACCTTGGGAAAATCAGCTCAGATCAGTTTATCTAGATAAATACAACAGTTGGGTGTTGTGCGTTATCTATCAATGTTGAATCCAAGGCTATCTGGAAGATAATTTCATAACTTGTAAATATAAGGGAATCCTAGTTATTGTTTGCTACCTGTTTCAATGTTAACTGTAGTGTAAGCAAAAGATACACTTTATATCATTTCAATCTTCTGAAGTTTGCTGGAACTTGCTCCATAGCACATAAAATATTGGTCTCTGTTACATGTGCTTCTCTGCTGCCACCTTGTTTGCATCTTGGGAATCATGCTTCAGTTCAGGTCCAAAAGAAAGGTTTGGTAGATAAAATTGTCTACAAACAATGATTCCAATTAGCAGCTTCTGTGAAGTATTTCTGTATCCTTAGTGGGTTTTTTTTCTGGGAATCTATCGTTTCATCTTGTTTTACTTTTTTCCTTCCAGCCATGCTTTCATAAAACCTTTGAAAGTGCCCTTCATATACCAAGCACTGTGCTAAGAACTCATGTCCCTGCACTCAGTCACTTCCCATTCTACTATTTTTATATCTGTCTTTTGAACTTCTTTTATTTAAATCTACTTAATGTATTGTAAATTATGATGTGCTTTGATTTGACAAGTATATATTATTTTAACAGCTTTTTATTATAAAAACGGTATTCTTATTGCAGAAATGCAAAAAAAATGATAAGAAAACAAAACAACAAATTTTCATACATAGATGTCAACTGTTAACTTTAGCCATTTTTTTTCCATATTGTTTGTGTACCAATTATATTTCTCTATGTATATGTACTCAGGTACATTGGGTGCATGTACTCAATGTGTGCATAGATGTGCATTGCACATGAGCATACCTCTGTTTCGATAGTGTCTGTCATTTTTGGATATTTGTGTACGTATGCAAATGAATATTTAGTCACTCTTCCAGTAAAAACTTATTGATTTTTCATTATATGCCAGGCATTGTGCTCGACACTGGTTGCTATAGTGAATGGGAGAGACTCACTTTCTGTCTTTATGGATATTACACTGTCATGGAGTAGAAAGAGGAAGGAAAATATATACATAAAAAAATATAAGTTGTGACAAACACTGGATTTGGCAGTGCAATACCTTTGGTCCCAGTTGTGATTGATCATGGCATGGTTAAGTATATCAGTTTCTCCGAAGGCAAAGCTGAGACATAAGTCTTGGTTCTTCACAATGCGTGATCTCAGCTATAAAACTGAGAACATTTACAAGTGTTGCAACAAATAACCTGGGAGGTGCTCTGTGACCAAAAGAACCTATATTGTAACTGCTGACCAGGCTCAGATAAATTCTGAAAACCAAAGCTTGGGAGGTTTCTCAATCTGGACTGCTGCCACGGCACAAGATAAAGTGCATGTTAGAAAAGCTGTGAATTCGTGCCCAACAATCAGAAATACTAATTGTATATGCCCCTGACTGACAAAAGACTAGGAAAGTCTTCTGATGTTGTCACCACAGTAGACTAGATTATTATTTTAATTTTTATTTGCCTCAGGTTGTCTCTAGTAATTTTGTCTCCCAAGAGACAATGGCTTGCTTACACCAGAGAGCTCACTAGTTAGTGCATCACACTCATACAATAATGTCATAGGATTGGTCCTGGTTCAAGGCACATACAGAAACAGATTGATGTTTGTGACTATCTGTCTGTCTTTCCCCCCCACTTCCTCTCTCTAACATTAAAAATTAAATAAAAGAAAAAATGACAATGGCTATTTTTTTCTTATTTTTGGAGCTTAAATTGCATAGAAGAATGAATTATGTTATTCCAAATCTATCCACAAGAGAAAATAGGTAGTAAGTTTTTAAAGTACCATATTTCCCCATTCATAATATGACTCCCTGTAGAAGATGCACCTTAATTTTTGGGCACAAAATTTGAAAAAATGATAACAAATGCAAAGAAACAGGAAATGCATGTAAAATATACTACAACCACTGTATAAGACGCACCCAGTTTTCAAACCCCACATTTTTCTAAAAAGATGAGTCTTAAACGAGGAAAAATATGGTATACAGCCACCGAATTTCTCTGTGAACCCTTCTTTTCTTTCTTTCTTTCTTTCTTTCTTTCTTTCTTTCTTTCTTTCTTTCTTTCTTTCTTTCATTCTTTTTTTCTTTAATTCTTTTTTTCTTTCCTTCCTTCTTTCTTTCTTTTTTGTCTTTTATTTTTTACAGAGACAGTGAGAGAGTCAGAGAGAGGGAAAGATAGGGCTAACAGACAGGGAGGTAAAGAGTTTTTTTTTTTTATTATGTACAAGGTCACAGATCACTCATCAATTTTATGTTGTGACACCTTAGTTGCTCGTTGAAAGCTCTCTCATTGTGCCTTACACAGGGAACTACAGCTGACCGAGTAACCTCTTGCTCGAGCCAGTGAGCCCATTGGGCTAAAGCTGGTGAGCTTTGCTTAAACCAGATAAGCCCACTCTCAAGCTGGCAACCTTGGGATCTCAAACCTGGGTCCTCCGCATTCCAGTCAAATGCTCTATCCACCATGCCACGGCCTCCTCAGGCTGTAAAAATTTTTATCTTTTACTTTCTCTGGATTTTGTTTAGTATCCTGTTTCATAGTATGGGTGGTAACGTTGTGCATTTTAATGTTTTTTTTTTCACGAAAATTTATTCATCACAACATTTTATCATAGGATTTCTTATGTAGATTTTATTTCCATTAAGTTTAAAGTATTTTGTAACTTGAATTTTGATTTTGAGTAGGGGTTATTTAGGAGTGAATTTCTTAACTTAAAAAATGAAGAATTTTTTAGTAAGTGTTTATTACTGATTTCTAGAGTAAGTGTAATGACAAGAAGAAACATGCTTTATATCATTTCAAAGGTTTGAGGTAGTTGAAACTTGCTTGAAAGAAAATTCAGGATTGTCTGTGGGAAATGTTTTCCAAGTGCGCTTTTCTGCTGCCACCTCGTGATCACCTTGTGAATAACAGCTCAGAGCAGTTCACCTGAAAAAACACAGCAGTTGGGACTTGTGCATTATCTATCAATGTTGAAACCAAGACTATTTAGAAGACATTTTTATAACTTGTAAATATAAGGAATTTCCAGTTACTGTTTGTTACTTGTTTCAACGTTAACTCTAGTGAAAGCAATAGACATATTTGATATTATTTCAATCCTCTGAATTTGGCTGAAACTTGCTGCATATCACATACAATAATGGTCTCTGTTACATGTGCTTCTCTGCTGCCACCTCCTGTGCATCTTGGGAATCATGCCTCAGAACAGATCCAAAGGAAAGGAATAGTAGAGAAGATTGTCTACAAACGTTGATTCCAATTTGCCATTTCTGTAAATATTTTGTGTATTCTTAGTATTTTAATTTCTGGGAATCTATCAGTTCATCTTGTTTTTCTTCTTTCCTTCCAGCAATGCTTTCATAAAGCCCTTGTATGTTCCCATCATATACCAGGCACTGTGCTAGGAACTCTATGAGTAGTTGGTGCACTTAATATCTTCCCATTCTACTATTTTTACTTCTGCTTTTGGACTCCTTTATTTAAATCTCCTTAATGTATTGTAAAATAAGATGTGCTTTGATTTGAAAAGTATGTTGAATGTAACTGCTTTTTTATTATAAAAACTGTATTCTTATTGCAGAAGTGCAAGAAAAATGAATGAAATACAAAACAACAAATTTTCATCCGGAGATAACTACTGTTAATATTATGACATTATCTTTCCATATTCTTAGTGTACCTATTATATTTCTATATCTATACGTACTAAGGTACATTGGGTGTGCATACATCTGTGTGTATAGATGTGCATTGCATATGAGACTATCTCTCTAGGTCAACAGTTTCTAGTATTTGTGGATACATGTGTATGCATGCAAATTACTATTTATTCTTTCATTCACTAAACAACTTTTTGTGTTTTTATTATGTTCCAGGCACTGAGCTCTACACTGGTTGCCTATAGTTAAAGAGACAGAATGTCATATTATAGACAGAGGAAGAAAAATATACATAAATAAAATAATTATAAATGTGATAAGCACGCGATATAGTAGTGCAATGTCTTGTTCCTAGATTCCATTGATCGTGGCGATGTTCAGTATATCAGTTTCTTGAAAGGAAGAGCTGAGAGCTAAGTCTCAGGTCTTCAACAATGCATGTTCTCAGCTATAAAATGGAGAAAATTCTCAAGTACTTAAACAAAGACCCTGGGAGGTGTTTTGTGTGCAAAAGAACCTAGCTTGTAAGTGGTGATACAGGCTGAGATAATTTCTGATGTCCAATATTTAGGAGGTATCTCAGTCTGGACTGCTGCAACAGCACAAGAAAAAGTGCATGTTAAAAAAGGGGTCACATTGTGGTAAACAATCAGAAATATTTTTTATGCCCCTAACAGTCAAGAGCAAAGAAAAGTCTTCTGGTGTTTTCACCACAGCAGATTAGATTATTGTTTTATTTTAATTACCTCAGTTTTTCTCTAGTAATTTTTCCCCTTAAATACAATGGCTTGCGATAACCAGAGAGCTCAGTAGATACAGCATCACACACATACACTAATGTCATAGGTTTGGTCCTTGGTCTAGGCACATACTGAAACACATTGATGTTTCTGAGTATCTGTGTGTTTGTTTTTCCCCCTCTTTCTCACTCTAACATTAATAACTAAATAAAAGGAAAATGACAATGCCTTTTTTGGGGGGTTTTTTTTTGCAGCTTAAATTGCTTAGAGGAATGAATTACTTTTTTCAAAATCTCACTCCAAGAGGAAATAAGTGGTAACATTGTAAAGTACCATATATCCCCATGTATAAGTAGTCTCTTTTTATAAGTAGCACCTTAATTTTGGGGCACAAAATTTGAGAAAATGATAACAAATGCGAAGAAACAGGAAATGCAAGTAAAAATACAACAACCACTGTATACGATGCACCCAGGTTTCAAACCCTACATTTTTAAAAATGATAAGTTTTATATATAGGAAAATATGGATAGAAACTCCAAATGTCTCTGTTAACATTTCTTTCTTTCCTTTTTTTCTTTTTTCCAGAGTCATAGTGAGAGTGAGAAAGAGAAATAGATAGGGACAGACAGAGAAGAATGGAGAAAATTTTTTATTATGTGCCAGGTCACAGATCAATCATCTTTTTTTTGTAAAAACACCTTAGTTGTTCTTTGACTGCTTTCTCATATGTGCCTTGACCAGGGGGCTACAGCTGACTGAGTGACTCCTTGCTCATGACAACGTCATTGGGATGAAGATGTTGAGCTTTGCTAAAACGAGATGAGCCCAAGCTCAAGCTGGCGAATTTGGGATCTCAAATCTGGGTACTGCGCATTCCAGTCAAATGCTCTACCCACTGTGCCACCTCCTTGTCAGTCTGTGAACATTTTTTTTTTTACATTCTCTGGATTTTATTTAGTATCCTGGTTTTTAGTATTGGTGGAAAGGCAGTGTAATTTAAGGTTTTATTCCTCTAAAATATATTCTTTACTACATTTTTAATATATTTTCTTATGTAGTTTTTATTTTAATTAATTTTAAGGCATTTTGAAACTTGAATTGTGATTTTGAAGGGGGTTATTTAGGAGTGAATTTCATTACCTTAAAAAAAAGGGATTTTAGTTAATTTCTATTACTGTTTAGTATATTAAGTGTAATGACAACCAGAAACATGCTTTATATCATTTCTAATGTTAGAGGTAGTAGAAACTTGCTTGAAAGAACATACAGGATTATCTGTGGAAAATGTTTTCCAAGAGTGCTTCCTTGCTGCCACCTCATGTGCACCTTGGAAATAACAGCTCAGAGCAGTTCACCTGGAAAAACACAGCAGTTGGGTGTTGTGCATTATCTATCAATGATGAATCGAAGGCTATCTAGAAGATACTTTCATAACTTGTAAATATAAAAGAGTTCTAGTTACTGTTTGCTACCTGTTTCAATGTTAACTGTAGTGTAAGCAAGAGATACACTTCATATCATTTCAATCTTCTGAAGTTTGCTGGAACTTGCTCCATAGCACATAAAATATTGGTCTCTGTTACATGTGCTTCTCTTCTGCCACCTCGTTTGCATCTTGGGCATCACACTTCAGTACATGTCCAAAGGAAAGATTTGGTAGATAAGATTGTCTACAACCATTGATTCCAATTAGCCACTTCTGTGAAGTATTTCTGTATCCTTAGTGTTTTGTTTTCTGGGAATCTATCATTTCATCTTGTTTTTCTTTTTTCCTTCCAGCCATGCTTTCATAAAGCCTTTGAAAGTGCCCTTCATATACCAGGCACTGTGTTAAGAACTCATGCCCCTGCATTCAGTCACTTCCCATTATACTATTTTTACATCTGTCTTTTGAACTTCTTTTATTTAAATCTAGTTAATGTATTTAAAATATGATGTGCTTTGATTTGACAAGTATATAGTATTTTAACAGCTTTTTATTATATAAACGGTATTCTTATTGCAGAAATGCAAAGAAAATGATAATAAAAACAAAACAACAAATTTTCATACATAGGTATCAACTGTTAACTTTAGCCATTTTCTTTCCATATTCTTTGTGTACCAATTATATTTTTTTATGTATATGTACTCAGGTACATTAGCTGCTTGTACCCAATATGTGTATAGATGTGCATTGCACATGAGCATTCCTCTCTGTTTCAATAGTGTCTGTAATTTTTGGATATTTGTGTACATATTTAAAGGAGTATTTATTCACTCTTTTAATAAAACTTATTGAATTTTCATTTTATGCCAGGCACTGTGCTCAACACTGGTTGCCATAGTGAATGGGAGAGACTCACTTTCTGTCTTTATGGATATTACACTGTCATGGAGTAGAAAGAGGAAGGAAAAAATATACATAAAAAAATTAAAAGTTGTGACAAGCAGTGAATTTGGTAGTGCAATACCTTTGGTTCCAGTTGTGATTGATAGTGGCTTGGTTAAGTATATCAGTTTCTTGAAAGGCAGAGCTGAGACATAAGTCTCAATTCTTCAGGAATGCATGATCTCAGATATAAAACTTAGAAAATTTACAAGTGATGCAACATATAACCTGGGAGGTGCTCTGTGACCAAAAGAACCTAAATTGTAAGTGCTGACCAGGCTCAGATAAATTCTGAAAACCAAAGCTTAGGAGGTTTCTCAGTCTGGACTGCTGCCAACACTCAAGAAAAAGTGCATGTTAGAAAAGGTGTGAATTCATGCTCAACAATCAGAAATACTGATTGTATATGCCCCTGACTGACAAAAGCCTAGAAAAGACTTCTGATATTGTCACCACAGCAGACTAGATTATTATTTTATTTTTTATTTGCCTCAGGTTGCCTCTAGTAATTTTTTCCGCCTAGAGACAATGGCTTGCTTACACCAAAGAGCTCACTTGTTAGAGCATCACACTCATACAGTAATGTCATAGGATTGGTCCCGGTTCAAGGCACATACAGAAACAGATTGATGTTTCTGACTGTCTGTCTTTTTCCCCCCACTTCCTCTCTCTAACATTAAAAATTAATAAAAGAAAAAATGACAATGGCTATTTTTCTGTTGTTTTTGCAGCTTAAATTGCATAGAAGAATGAATTATATTTTTCAAAATCTCACCACAAGAGAAAGGAAGTTTGTAAAGTACCATATTTCCCCATGCATTATATGCCTCCTTGTAAAAGACGCACCTTGATTTTTGGGCTCAAAATTTGAGAAAATGATAACAAATACGAAGAAACAGGAAATGCAAGTAAAATATACTACAACCACTGTATAAGACACACCCAGTTTTCAAACCCCACATTTTTCAAAAAAGATGAGTCTTAAACGAGCGAAAATATGGTATACTCTTGCCGAATGTCTCTGTAAACCCTTTCTTTCTTTCTTTCTTTCTTTCTTTCTTTCTTTCTTTCTTTCTTTCTTTCTTTCTTTCTTTCTTTCTTTTCTTTTCTTTTTAACAGAGACAGTGAGAGAGTCAGAGAAAAGGATAGATAGGGACACACAGACAGGTAGGTAAAGAGATTTTTTTATTATGTGCCAGGTCACAGATCAATCATTAGTTTTTTGTTGTGACACCTTTGTTGCTCATTGACTGTTCTCTCATTGTGCCTTGACCAGGGAACTACAGCTGACCGAGTAACCTCTTACTCGAGCCAGTGAGCCCATTGGGCTGAAGCTGGTGAGCTTTGCTTAAACCAGATAAGCCCTTGCTCAAGCTGGCAACCTTGGGATCTCCAATCTGGGTCCTCCGCATTCCAGTCAAATGCTCTATCCACCACGCCACCACCTCTTCAGGCTATGAGAATTTTTATCTTTTACTTTCTCTGAATTTTGTTTAGTATCCTGTTTCATAGTATGGGTGGTAACATTGTGTATTTTAAAGTTTTTCCTCTGAAATGTATTCATCACAACATTTTCCCATAGGGTTTCTTATGTAGTTTTTATTTCCATTAAGTTTAAAGTATTTTGTAACTTGTATTTTGATTTTGAGCAGGGGTTATTGAGGAGTGAATTTCTTAACTTAAAAAGGAAGGGTTTTTTAGTTAGTTTTTATTACTGATTTCTAGAGTAAGTGTAATTACAAGAAGAAACATGCTTTATATCATTTCAAAGGTTTGAGGTAGTTGAAACTTGCTTGAAAGAAAATACAGGATTGTCTGTGGAAAATGTTTTCCAAGTGCGCTTCTCTGCTGCCACCTCCTGTTCACCTTGTGAATAACAGCTCAGAGCAGTTCACCTGAAAAAACACAGCAGTTGGGAGTTGTGCTTTATCTATCAATGTTGAAACCAAGACTATTTAGAAGATACTTTATAACTTGTAAATATAAGGAATTTCCAGTTACTGTTTGCTACTTGTTTCAACTTTAACTCTAGTGAAAGCAATAGACATATTTGATATTATTTCAATCCTCTGAAGTTGGCTGAAACTTGCTGCATAGCACATACAATAATGGTCTCTGTTACTTGTGCTTCTCTGCTGCCACCTCGTGTGCATTTGGGAATCACACCTCAGAACAGATCCAAAGGAAAGGAATAGTAGATAGGTTTGTCTACAAACGTTGATTCCAATTTGCCGGTTCTGTAAATATTTTGTGTATTCTTAGTGACTTGATTTCTGTGAATCTATCCGTTCACCTTATTTTTCTTCTTTCCTTCCAGCAATGCTTTCATAAAGCCTTTGAGTGTTCCCATCATATACCAGGCACTGTGCTAAGAACTGTATGAGTAGTTGGTGCACTCCATGTTTTTCCATTCTACTATTTTTACTTCTGCTTTTGGACTCCTTTATTTAAATCTTCTTAATGTATTGTAATATAAGATGTACTTTGATTTGAAAAGTATGTTGAATGTAACTGCTTTTTTATTATAAAAACTGTATTCTTACTGCAGAAGTGCAAGAAAAAATGAATAGAATACAAAACAACAAATTTTCATCCAGATATAACAACTGTTAATATTATGACATTATCTTTCCATAATTTTAGTGTTCCTATTATACTTGTATATCTCTATGTACTAAGGTACATTGGGTGTGCAATCATCTGTGTGTACAGATGTGCATTGCATATGAGCATATCTCTCTGTGTCCAAAGTTTCTATTATTTTTGGATACCTGTGTATGTATGCAAATTACTTTTTATTCTTTCATTCATTAAACACTTATTGTATTTCTATTATGTTCCAGGCACTGTGCTCTACACTGTTTGTGGTAGTGAAAGAGACAGACTGTCTATATGAATAATACACTGTAATGCTGTAGACAGAGGAAGAAAAATGTACATAAATAAATTAACTATAAGTTGTGACAAGCACTGGATATAGTAGTGCAATGTCTTGTTCCCAGTTTTCATTGATCGTGGCGATGTTCAGTATATCAGTTTCTCGAAAGGAAGAGCTGAGACCTAAGTCTCAGTTCTTCAGCAATGTATGTTTTCAGCTATAAAAATGAGAAAATTCTCAAGCGCTGAAACAAAGACCCTGGGAGGTTTTCTGTGAGCAAATGAACCTAGGTTGTAAGTGGTGACCCAGGCTCAGATATATTCTGATGTCGAAAGCTTAGGAGGTCTCTCAGTCTGGACTGCTGCAACAGCAGAAGAAAAAAGTGCATGTTACAAAAGAGATCGCATCGTGGTAAAAAAACAGAAATATTTTTTATGCCCCTAACAGTCAAGAGCAAAGAAAAGTCTTTTGGTGTTTTCACCACAACAGACTAGATTATTGTTTTATTTTTAATTACCTCAGTTTTTCTCTAGTAATTTTTCCCCCTAAATATAATGGCTTGGTATCACCAGAGAGCTCAGTATATAAAGCATTGCACACATACACTAATGTCATAAGTTTGGTCCTTGGTCTTGGCACATACAGAAACACATTGATGTTTCTGACTATCTGTCTGTTTTCCCCCCTCTTCCTCTCTCTAACATTAATAACTAAATAAAAGAAAAATGACAATAGCTTTTCTTTGGTGTTTTTTCAGCTTAAATTGCTTAGAGGAATGAATATTTTTTTCAAAATCTCACCCTAAGAGGAAATAAGTGGTAAGGTTGTAAAGTACCATATCTCCCCATGTATAAGTAGCCTCCCTCTATAAGTAGCACCTTAATTTTGGGGCACAAAATTTGAGAAAATGATAACAAATGCAAAGAAACAGAAAATGCAAGTAAAAATACAACAACCACTGTATAACATGCACCCAGGTTTCAAACCCCACATTTTTAAAAATGATGAAATTAATACATAGGAAAATATGGATAGAAACTCCAAATGTCTCTGTGAACATTTCTTTCTTTCTTTTATTCTTTATTCCAAAGTCATAGAGAGAGTGAGAGAGAGAGGAACAGATAGGGACACACAGACAAGAATGGAGAAAAATTTTTATTATATGCCAGGTCACAGATCAATCATCATTTTTTCATAAGGACACCTTAGTTGTTCATTGAATGCTCCCTCATATGTGCCTTGACCAGGGGGCTACAGCTGACCGAGTGATCCCTTGCTCGAGCCAGCAACATTGGGATCAAGTTGTTGAGCTTTGATAAAATGAGATGAGCCCACGCTTGAGCTGGCGAATATGGGATCTCAAATCTGGGTAATGCGCATTCCAGTCAAATGCTCTACCCACTGCACAACTCCCTTGTCAGTCTGTGAACATTTTGTTTCTTTTATATTCCCTGGATTTTATTTAATATCCTGGTTCTTAGTATGGGTGGAAAGGCTGTGTATTTTAAGGTTTTATTCCTCTAAAATGTATTCATCACTAAATTTTTTAATAGATTTTCTTATGTAGTTTTTATTTTCATTAATTTTTAGTTATTTTGCATCTTGATTTGTTATATTCAGGGGGGGTTATTCAGGAGTGATTTTCCTTACCTTTAAAAAAACAGATTTTAGTTAATTTCTATTTCTGTTTATTATGTTATATGTAATGACGACAAGAAACATGCTTTATATTATCTAAGGTTAGAGGTAGTTGAAACTTGCTTGAAAGAACATACAGGATTATCTGTGGAAAATGTTTTCCAAGAGCGCTTTTCTGCTGCCACCTCGTGTGCACCTTGGAAATAACATCTCAGAGCAGTTCACCTGGAAAACACTGCAGTTGGTGTTTTGCGTTACCTATCAATGTTGAATCGAAGGCTATCTAGAAGATACTTTCATAACTTGTAAATATAAGGGAGTTCTAGTTACTGTTTGCTACCTGTTTCAATGTTAACTGTAGTGTAAGCAAGAGATACAGTTCATATCATTTCAATCTTCTGAAGTTTGCTGGAACTTGCTCCATAGCACTGAAAATATTGGTCTCTGTTACATGTGCTTCTCTGCTGCCACCTCGTTTGCATCTTGGGAATCACACTTCAGTATAAGTCCAAAGAAAGAGTTTGGTAGATAAGATTGTCTACAACCATTGATTCCAATTAGCTGCTTCTGTGAAGTTTTTCTGTATCCTTAGTGGTTTTCTTTCTGGGAATCTATCGTTTCATCTTGTTTTTCTTTTTTCCTTTCAGCCATGCTTTCTTAAAGCCTTTGAAAGTGCCCTTCACATACCAGGCACTGTGCTAAGAGCTCATGTCCCTGCACTCAGTCACTTCCCATTCTACTATTTTTACATCTGTCTTTTGAACTTCTTTTATTTAAATCTACTTAATGTATTGTAAATTATGATGTGCTTTGATTTGACAAGTATTTAGAATTTTAACAGCTTTTTATTATAAAAATGGTATTCTTATTGCAGAAATGCAAAGAAAATGATAATAAAAACAAAACAACATATTTTCACACATAGATATCAACTGTTAACTTTAGCCATTTTCTTTCCATATTCTTTGTATATCAATTATATTTCTCTATGTATATGTGCTCAGGTACATTGGGTGCGTGTACACAATGTGTGTATAGATGTGCATTGCATTGAGCACACTTCTCTGATTCAAGTGCCTGTCATTTGTGGATATTTGTGTACGTATGCAAATGAATATTTAGTCACTCTTCCAGTAAAAACTTATTGAATTTTTATTATATTCCAGGCACTGTGCTCGACACTGGTTGCCAGTAGTGAATGGGACAGACTCACTTTCTGTCTTTATGGATATTACACTGTCATGGAGTATAAAGAGGAAGGAAAAATATACGTAGAAAAATTATAAGTTGTAAGAAACACTGGATTCGGTAGTGCAATACCTTTGGTCCCAGTTGTGATTGATCGTGGTATGGTTAAGTATATCAGTTTCTCAGAAGGCAGAGCTGAGACATAAGTCTCGGTTTTTCAGGAATGCATGATCTCAGGTATAAAACTGAGAAAATTTAAAAGTGATGCAACAAATAACCTGGGAGGTGTTCTGTGACCAAAGACCCTAACTTGTAATTGCAGATCCAGGCTCAGATAAATTCTGAAAACCAAAGCTTAGGAGGTTTCTCAGTCTGGACTGCTGCCAGGGGACAAGAAAAAGTGCATGTTAGGAAAGGTGTCAATTCGTGCTCAACAATCAGAAATACTGATTGTATATATTCCTGACTGTCATGAGACAAGAAAATCTTCTGGAGTTGTCACCACAGCAAACTAGATTATTATTTCATTTTTTATTTGCCTCAGGTTTTGTCTAGTAATTTTGTCCCCCTTGAGACAATGGCTTTCTTACACCAGAGATCTCACCAGTAGGAGCATCATACTCATACAGTAATGTCATAGGATTGGTCCTAGTTCAAGGCACATCCAGAAAGAGATTGATGTTTCTGACTATCTGTCTGTCTTTTTCCCCCAACTTCCTCTCTCTAACATTAAAAATTAAATAAAAGAATGACAATGGCTATTTTTTTGTTGTTTTTGCAGCTTAAATTGCATAGAAGCATGAATTATATTTTTCAAAATCTCACCACAAAAGAAAATAGGTAGTAAGGTTTTAAAGTACCATATTTCCCCATGCATAATATGCCTCACTGTAGAAGATGCACCTTCATTTTGGGCACAAAATTTGAGAAAATTTTAACAAATGCGATCCAACAGGAAATGCAAGTAAAATATACTACAACCACTGTATAAGATGCACACAATTTTCAAAACCGACATTTTTTAAAAAAGTTGAGTCTTAAATGAGGGCAAAGATGATATACACTCGCCAAATGTCTCTTTGAATGCTTTATTTCTTTCTTTCTTTTCTTTTCTTTTTTCTTTTTACAGAGACAGTGAGCGAGTCAGAAAAAGGATAGATAGGGACACACAGACAGGAAGGTAAAGAGTTTATTTTTTATTATGTGCCAGGTCACAGATCAATCATCAGTTTTTGTTGTGACACATTAGTTTCTCTTTGACTGCTCTCTCATTGTGCCTTGACCAGGGAACTACAGCTGACCGAGTAACCTCTTGTTCAAGCCACTGAGCCCATTGGGCTAAAGCTGGTGAGCTTTACTCAAACCAGATAAGCCCACACTCAAGCTGCTGACCTTGGGATCTCTACTGGGGTCCTCCGCATTCCAGTCAAATGTTTTATCCACCGCGCCACCGCCTCCTCAGGATGTGAATTTTTTTTTAATATTTTATTTATTGATTTTTAGAGAGAGAGGAGAGTGAGAGAGAGAGAGAGGGAGAGAGAAAGGGGAGGAGCAGGAAGCATCACCTTCCATATGTGCCTTGACCAGGCAAGCCTAGGGTTTCAAACCGGAAACCTCAGTGTTCCAGGTCGACGCTTTATCCACTGTGCCACCGCAAGTCAGGCGTGAAAATTTTTATCTTTTACTTTCTCTGGATTTTGTTTAGTATCCTGTTTAATACTATGGGTGGAAACGTTGTGTATTTTCAGTTTTTTTTCCACGAAAATGTATTCATCACAACATTTTTCCATAGGTTTTCTTATGTAATTTTTATTTCCATTAAGTTTAAAGTATTTTGTAACGTGAATTTTGATTTTCAGCAGGGGTTACATAGGAGTGAATTTCTTAACTTAAAAAAGGAAGAGTTTTTTAGTTTTTATTGCTGATTTCTAGAGTAAGAGTAATAGCAAGAAGAAACATGCTTTATATCATTTCAGAGGTTTGAGGTAGTTGAAACTTGTTTGAAAGAAAATATAGGATTGTTTGTGGGAAATGTTTTCCAAGTGCGCTTGTCTGCTGCCACCTCCTGTTTACTTTCGGAATAACAGCTCAGAGCAGTTTTCCTGAAAAAACACAGCAGTTGAGAGTTGTGCTTTTTCTATCAATGTTGAAACCAAGACTATTTAATAGATACTTTTATAACTTGTAAATATAAGGAATTTCCAGTTACTGTTTGCTACTTGTTTCAATGTTAACTCTAGTGAGACCAATAGACATATTTGATATTATTTCAATCCTCTGAAGTTGGCTGAAACTTGCTGCATAGCACATACAATAATGGTCTCTGTTACATGTGCTTTTCTGCTGCCACCTCGTGTGCATCTTGGGAATCACGCCTAAGAACAGATCCAAAGGAAAGAAATAGTAGAGAAGATGTCTACACACGTTGATTCCAATTTGCCGGATTTGTAAATTTTTTGTGTATACTTAGTGATTTGATTTCTGGGAATCTATCGATTCATCTCGTTTCTCTTCTTTTCTTCCAGCAATGCTTTCATAAAGCCTTTTAATGTTCCCATTATATACCAGGCACTGTGCTATGAAATACTTGAGTAGTTGGTGCATTCAATATCTTACGATTCTCTATTTTTACTTCTGCTTTTGGGCTCTTTTATTTAAATCTTCTTTTATGTATTGTAAAATAAGATGTGCTTTGATTTGAAAAGTATGTTGAATGTAACTGCTTTTTTATTATAAAAACTCTATTATTATTGCAGAAATGCAAGAAAAAATGAATAGAAAACAAAACAAATTTTCATACAGAGATAACCAGTTTTATTATTATGACATTATATTTCCATATTCTTAGCGTACCTATTATATTTCTATATCTATACGTACTAAGGTACATTGGGCGTGCATACATCTGTGTGTATGGATGTGCATTCCATATGAGCATATCTCTCTGAGTCCACAGTTTTTATCATTTGTGGATACCTGTGTATGCATGAAAATTACTATTTATTCTTTCATTCATTAAACACTTATTGTATTTCTATTATGTTCCAGTGTAGAGTACACACACTCTACTCTACATTGGTTGCCACTGTATAAGACGCACGCATTTTTTTAACCTAACATTTTTCAAAAAAGATGAGTCTTATACATGGAGAAATATGGTATACACCCTCCAAATGTCTCTGTGAAAATTTCTTTTTTTCCTTTTTTGTTTTTTTTACAGAGACTGGGAGAGAGTCTGATAAAGGAATAGATAGGGACAGACAGACAGAAATGGACATAGTTTTTATTATGTGCCATGTCACAAATGAATCATCAATATTTCGTTGTGACCCCTTACATGTTCATTGACTCCTGTCTCATATGTGACTTGACCAAGGGACGACAACTGTACGAGTGACCCATTGCTTGAGCCAGTGACCTTGGACTTAAGCTGGTGAGCTTTGCTCAAATCATATGAGCTTTTGGTCAAGCAGGCGACCCTGGAATCTCAAATCTGGGTTCCCTGCATTTCAGTAGAATGCTCTAACCACTGTACTATCGCCTACTGTGGCTGTGAACAGTTTTGTTTTTTTTTTACTTTCTCTGGATTTTATTTAGTATCCTGGTTCTTAATATAGGTAAAAAGGCTGTGTATTTTAAGGTTTTCTTGCCATAAAATATATTCATCACTACATTTTACAATAGGTTTCTTTCTGTAGTTTTTATTTCCAATAATATTAAGGTATTTTGCATCTTGAATTGTGATTTTGAGGGGGGGGGTTTATTTAGGAATAATTTCCTTACCATCAAAAAATGGAATTTTGGTTAATTTTTATTACTGCTTACTATATTATGTGTAATGACAACAAGAAGCATGTTTTATATCATTTCTAAGGTTAGAGGTAGTGGAAACTTGCTTGAAAGAACATACAGGATTATCTGTGAGAAATGTTGTCCAAGTGCGCTTCCCTGGCTCAACCTCATGTGCACCTTTGGAATAACAGCTCAGATGAATTCACCTGGAAAAATACATCAGTTGGGTGTTGTGTGTTATCTATCACTGTTGAATCCAAGGCTATCTAAAGAAACATTTATATCTTGTAAATATAAATAAATTCTAGTTACTGCTTGCTAGTTTTTTCAACGTTTATTGTAGTGAAAGCAAGAGATATACTTTGTATCATTTCAATCCTCTGAAGTTAGCTGGAACTTGCCCCATAGCACATACAATAATGATCTCTGTTACATGTACTTCTCTGCTGACACCTCATGTGCACCTTGGGAATCACGACTCATTACTGGTGCAAAGGAATATTTTGGTTGACAGCGTTGTCTATAAACTTTGATTCTAATTTTCACTTTCTGTAAATATTTTATGTATCCTTAGTGGTTTGTTTTCTGAAAATCTCTCGGTTCATCTTGTTTTTCTTTTTTCTTTCCAGCCATGCTTTCATAAAGCCTTTGAAAGTGCCCATCATATACCAGGCACTGTGCTAGGAACTCATGTACGTGCATTCAATGGATTCCATTACTACGCTTTTAACTTCTGTCTTTTTAACTTTTTTCTTTCCTGTATTTTTCTGAAGCTGGAAACGAGAGAGACAGTCAGATAGACTCCAGCATGCACCCAATCGAGATCCACTCGGCATGCCCACTAGGGGACAAAGCTCTGCCAACCAGGAGCGCATGCTCTGCACCCCCGGTTAGAAGCCTTGTTGTGACCAGAGCCACACTTGTGCCTGGGGCAGAACCAAGGAGCCATCTCCAGCGCCTGGGTTATCTTTCCTTTAATGGAGCCTCTGCTGCGGGAGGAAAAGGGAGAGACAGAAAGGAAGGAGAGGGGGAGAGGTGGAGAAGCAGGTAGTCGCTTCTCTTGTGTGCCATGGCCAGGAATCAAACCCAAAACTTTTGCACACGAGGCCGACACGCTAGCACTGTGCCAACCAGCCAGGGCTTAACTTCTTTTATATACAACTATTTCGTGTATTGTAAAATAGGATGTGCTTAAATTTAAAAAGTATGTTAAATTTTAACATCTTTTTTATTATAAAATATGAACTCTTATTGCAGAATTGCAAGAAAAATGATCTCTAAAACAACCAATTTTCATACAAATATATCAACTGTTATTATTATGACATTTTCTTTTCCTATTCTTTGGGTACTTCTTATATATCTTTATGTATATATACTCAGGTACATTGGGTTTTTGTACATCTGTATGCATAGATGTGCATTGCACATGAGCATATCTCTCTGTGTCCACAGTGTCTGTCATTTGTGGATACCTTTGTACATATGCAAATGATTATTTATTCATTCATTCATTCAAGAAACACTTATTGTATTTCTATTATGTTCCAGGCACTGTCCTCACTGCTGGCTCTCTATAGTAAATGAGACAGACTTTCTTTCTCTCTTTATGAATACTACACTGTCATGGGGTAGACAGAAAAAAATATACCTAAATAAAAAAATCATAATTTTAAGAAGCACTCAATTTGGTAGTGCAATATTTTTGGTGTCCGTTATGATTTATTTTGGCGAGGTTCAGTATATCAGTTCCTCAGAAGGCAGAGCTGAGACATAAGTCTCAGTTTTTAGCAATGCGTTTTCTCAGGTATAAAACTGAGAAAATATAGCAGTTGTGAAACAAAGACCCTGGGAGGTGTTCTGTGAGAAATAGGTCTTAACTTTTATGTTGTGGCCAAAGCTCAGATGAATTCTGATGTCCAAAGCATAAGAGGTCTCTCAGTCTGGACTACTGCAAAGGCACAAGAGAAAGTGCTTGTTAGGAAAGGGTTCACTTTGAGCTAAGCAAATAGAAATAGAGATTATGCCCCTGAAATCCAAGAGTAAAGAATTATTCAGGATCTGTAACCACAGAAGATTAGATTATCATTTTATTTCTTAATTACCTCTGGTTTTCTCTAGTAAATTTTTCCCCCAAAATACAATGGCTTACTCTCACCAGAGAGCTCAGTAGTTAAAGCATCACACCCATACACTAATGTCATAGGTTTGCTCCTGGGTCAAGGCATATACATAAACAGATTGATGTTTCTGACTCTCTGTCTGTCTTTTTTCCCCTTTATGTTGCCTCTAAAATAAATAATTAAATAAAATAAAAAATGACAATGGCTTTTTTGTTGTTGTTTTTGCAGCTTAAATTGCATAGAAAAATGAATTATGTTTTCCAAAATCTCACCCCAAGAGGAAATAAATGGTAATGTTGTAAAGTACCATATGTCCCCATGTGTAAGAAGCCTCCCTGTATAAGACGCACCTTAATTTTCGGAACACAAATTGTGTGAAAATGGTAACAAATTCCAATAATTGGGAAATGCAGGTAAAAATTATTACAACCACTGTATAAGACGCACCCAGTTTTCTAACTCCACATTTTTCAAAAGATATGAGTCTTTTACATGGGGAAATATGGTATACACTCTCCAAATGTCTCTGTGAATATTTCTTTTTTTTTTTTTTTACAAAAACAGGAAGAGAGTCAGAGAGAAGGATAGATAGGGACGGAGAGACAGAAATGGAGAAAATTTTTATTATGTGCCAGGACACAGATCAATCATCAGTTTTTCTTTGTGACCCTTTACGTGATCACTGACTCCTGTCTCATATGTGCATTGACCAGGGGACTACAGCTGATCAAGTGACCACTTGCTCGAGTCAGGACCTTGGACCAATGCTGGTGAGCTTTGCTCAAACCACAGGAGCCCATGCTCAAGCTGGAGCCCTTGGGATCACAAACCTGTGTCCTGCGCATTCCAGTTAAATACTCTAAACCCTGCGTCATTGCCTGTTCAGGCTGTGAACATTTTTTTTTTACTTTTTCTGAATTTTATTTAGTATCGTTTTTCTCAGAATGGGTGGAAAAGCTGTGTATTTTAAGGTTTTCTTGCCGTAAAATATATTCATCACTATATTTTTACATAGGCTTCCTTATGTAGTTTTTATTTCCATTAATTTTAAGGTATTTTGCAACTTGAATTATGATTTTAAGAAGAGGGTTATTTAGGAGTGAATTTCCTGACCTTCAGAAAAGGAATTTTTCATTCATTTCTATTACTATTTACTATATTATGTGTAATGACAACAGGAAACATGCTTTATATCATTTCTAACATTAGAGGTAGTTGAAACTTGCTTGAAAGAACATACAGAATTATCTGTGGTAAATGTTTTCCAAGTGCGCTTCCTTGCTGCCACCTCATGTGCACATTGGGAATAACAGCTCAGATCAGTTCACCTGGAAAAATACATCAGTTGTGTGTTGTTAATTATCTATCAATGTTGAAGACAAGTATAACTAAATTAAAGTATTATAACTTGTAATATAAGGAATTACTAGTTACTTCTTTTCTTTCTTTCAATGTTCATTGTAGTGAAAGCAAGAGATACACTCATTATCATTTCCATCCTATGAAGTTGGCTGGAACTTGCTCCATAGCACATACAATAATGGTCTCTGTTACATGTGCTTCCCTGCTGATATCTCGTGGGCATCTTGGGAATCACGTCTCAGTACAGGTCCAAAGAAATATTTTGTTAGAGAGCATTCTCTATAAACGTTGATTTCAATTTGCCGTTTCTGTCAATTTTTTGTGTATTTTTAGTGGTTTGTTTTCTGAAAATCTCTCGGTTCATCTTGTTTTTCAATTTTCCTTCCAGCCATGCTTTCATAAAGCCTTTGAAAGTGCCCATCATATACCAGGCAGGGTTCTAGGAACTCATGTCCCTGAACTCAATGACTTCCCATTCTACTCTTTTAAATTTTGTCTTTTGAACTTCCTTTATATAAATCTACTTCGTGTATTGTAAAATAGGTTGTGCTTTGATTTGACAAGTATGTTGAATTTTAACAGTTTTTTATTTTAAAAAAGGTATTCTTATTGCAGAAGTCAAGAAAAATGATCTCAAAAGCAACAACAACAAATTTTCATACAGATATATCTACTGTTAATATTAAGACATTTTCTTTCCATATTCTTTGTGTACCTATTATATTTCTTTATGTATATATACTCAGCTATATTGGGTGTGTGTACATCTGTGTGCCTAGATGTGCATCGCACATGAGCATATCTCTCTGTGTTTACAGTGTCAGTCATTTGTGGATATCTGTGTACATATGCAAATGATTACTTATTAATTCATTGGTGAACACTTATTGTATTTCAATTATGAGCCAGGCAGTGTGCTCGACACTTGTTGCCTATAGTGAGTGAGAGAGACTCACTTTCTGTTTTTATGAATACTACACTCTCATGGGGTAGAGAGAACAAAAAAAATATACATAAATATAATAATCATATGTTTAAGAAGCACTGAATTTAGTATTGCAATATTTTTGGTGTCAGTTATGATTTATTGTGGTGAGGTTCTGTATATCAGTTTCTCAGAAGGCTGAGCTGAGATATAAGTCTCAGTTTTTCAGCAATGCATGTTCACAGATGTAAAACTGAGAAAATATAGAAGTTATGAAAAAAAGACCCAGGGAGGTGTTCTGTGAACAAAAGAACCCAGCTTGAATGTGGTGACCAATGCTCAGATAATTTCTGATGTCCAAGGCTTAGGAGGTCTCTCAGTCTGTACTGCTGCCACGGCACAAGAGAAAGTGCATTTTAGGAACGGGGTCACTTTTTGCTAAAGAATTAGAAATAGTGATTATTCACCTGAATTTAAAGAGGAAAGATAAGTCTTCTGGTGTTGTCACCACAGCAGACTAAATAATCATTTTTATTTTTAATTACCTATGATTATTTCTATAAAAAATATTCCCAAATCAGAGCAGAAATAAATGAAATAGAGAACAGAAAAACTATAGAAAAAATCAATAAAACAAGGAGCTGGTTCTTTGAAAAGGTCAACAAAATTGACAAACCCTTGGCAAGACTCACCAAGGAAAAAAGGCACAGGACTCAAATAAATAAAATCCAAAATGAAAGAGGAGAGATCACCACAGACATCATAGATATACAAAGAATTATTGTAGAATACTATGAAAAATTATATGCCACCAAATACAACAATCTAGAAGAAATGGATAAATTCCTAGAACAATACAACCTTCCTAGACTGAGTCATGAAGAAGCAGAAAGCCTAAGCAGACCAATCAGCAGGGAGGAAATAGAAAAAACTATTAAAAACCTCCCGAAAAATAAAAGTCCAGGCCCAGACGGTTATACTAGTGAATTCTATCAAACATTCAAAGAAGACTTGGTTCCTATTCTACTCAAAGTCTTCCAAAAAATTGAAGAAGAAGCAATACTTCCGAACACATATTATGAGGCCAACATAACCCTCATACCAAAACCTGGCAAGGATGGCACAAAGAAAGAAAACTACAGACCAATATCTCTAATGAATACAGATGCTAAAATTCTAAACAAAATACTGGCAAACCGAATACAACAACATATTAAAAAAATAATACATCATGATCAAGTGGGATTCATCCCAGAATCTCAAGGATGGTTCAACATACGCAAAACGGTTAACGTAATACACCATATCAACAAAACAAAGAACAAAAACCACATGATCTTATCAATAGATGCAGAAAAGGCTTTTGATAAAATACAACACAATTTTATGTTTAAGACTCTCAACAAAATGGGTATAGAAGGAAAATATCTCAACATGATAAAGGCCATATATGATAAACCATCAGCTAACATCATATTAAATGGCACTAAACTGAAGGCTTTCCCCCTTAAATCAGGAACAAGACAGGGTTGTCCACTCTCTCCACTCTTATTTAACGTGGTGCTAGAAGTTCTGGGCAGAGCAATCAGACAAGACAAAGAAATAAAAGGCATCCATATTGGAAAAGAAGATGTAAAGGTATCACTTTTTGCTGATGATATGATCCTATACATCGAAAACCCGAAGGACTCCACAAAAAGATTATTAGAAACAATAAACCAATACAGTAAGGTCGCAGGATACAAAATTAACATACAGAAGTCCATAGCCTTTCTCTATGCCAACAATGAAATATTAGAAAACGAACTCAAAAAAATAATCCCCTTCACGATTGCAACAAAAAAAATAAAATACCTAGGAATAAACATAACAGAGAATGTAAAGGACCTATATAATGAAAATTACAAAGCATTGTTAAGGGAAATCAAAAAAGATACAATGAGATGGAAAAATATTCCTTGTTCTTGGATAGGAAGAATAAATATAATCAAAATGGCCATATTACCCAAAGCAATATACAAATTTAATGCAATTCCCATCAAAATTTCTATGAGATTTTTTTAAAGAAATGGAACAAAAAATCATCAGATTTATATGGAACTATAAAAAACCCCGAATAGCCAAAACAATCCTAAAGAAAAAGAATGAAGCTGGGGGCATTACAATACCTGACTTTAAACTATATTATAGGGCCACAATAATCAAAACAGCATGGTATTGGCAGAAAAATAGACACTCAGACCAATGGAACAGAATAGAAAGCCCAGAAATAAAACCACATATTTATGGTCAAATAATCTTTGATAAAGGGGCCAACAACACACAATGGAGAAAAGAAAGCCTCTTCAACAAATGGTGTTGGGAAAACTGGAAAGCCACATGCAAAAGAATGAAACTCGACTACAGCCTGTCCCCGTGTACTAAAATTAATTCAAAATGGATCAAAGACCTAAATATAAGACCTGAAACAATAAAGTACATAGAAGAAGACATAGGTACTAAACTCATGGACCTGGGTTTTAAAGAACATTTTCTGAACTTGACTCCAATGGCAAGAGAAGTGAAGGCAAAGATAAATGAATGGGACTACATCAGAATAAAAAGTTTTTGCTCAGCAAGAGAAACTGATATAAAAATAAACAGACAGCCAACTAAATGGGAAATGATATTTTCAAACAACAGCTCAGATAAGGGCCTAATTTCCAAAATTTACAAAGAACTCATAAAACTCAACAACAAACAAACAAACAATCCAATAAAAAAATGGGAAGAAGACATGAATAGACACTTCTCCCAGGAAGAGATACAAATGGCCAACAGATATATGAAAAAATGCTCAGCTTCATTAGTTATTAGGGAAATGCAAATCAAATCTACAATGAGATACCACCTCACCCCTGTTAGATTAGCTATGATCAACAAGACGGGTAATAGCAAATGTTGGAGAGGCTGTGGAGAAAAAGGAACCCTCATTCACTGTTGGTGGGACTGTAAAGTAGTACAACCATTATGGAGGAAAGTATGGTGGTTCCTCAAAAAACTGCAAATAGAACTACCTTATGACCCAGCAATCCCTCTACTGGGTATATACTCCAAAACCTCAGAAACATTGATACGTGAAGACACATGTAGCCCCATGTTCATTGCAGCACTGTTCACAGTGGCCAAGACATGGAAACAACCAAAAAGCCCTTCAATAGAAGACTGGATAAAGAAGATGTGGCACATATACACTATGGAATACTACTCAGCCATAAGAGACGATGACATCAGATCATTTACAGCAAAATGGTGGGATCTTGATAACATTATAAGGAGTGAAATAAGTAAATCAGAAAAAACAAGAACTACATGATTCCATACATTGGTGGAACATAAAAATGAGACTAAGAGACATGGACAAGAGTGTGGTGGTTACCAGGGGTGGGGGGAGGGAGGACAGGGGGAGAGTTAGGGGGAGGGGGAGGGGCACAGAGAACTAGATAGAGGGTGGCGAAGGACAATCTGACTTTGGGCGAGGGGTATGCAACATAATTTAATGACAAAATAACCTAGACATGTTTTCTTTGAATATATGTACCCTGATTTATTAATGTCATCCCATTACCATTAATAAAAATTTATTTAAAAAAAAAAAAAATTTCCCCAAAAGACAATGGCTTGCTCTCACCAGAAAGCTCAGTAGTAAAAACATCACACCCATATGCTAATGTCATAGGTTTGCACCTGGGTAAAGGCACATACTCTAACAGATTGATGTTTCTGACTATCTGTCTGTATTTTTTCCACTTTATCCTGCATCTAACATGAATAAATAAATGAAAGAAAAAATGACAATGGCTTTTTTGTTGTTGTTTTTTCAGCTTAAACTGCATAGAATAATCAATTTAATTTTTCAAAATCTCACCCCAAGAAGAAATAAATGGTAAGGTCTTAAACTCCCATATTTCCCCATGTATAAGAAGTCTCCTTGTATAACACGCACCTTAATTTTGGGGCACAAATTTTGAGAAAATGATAAAAAATGCAAATAAATGGGAAATGCAAGTAAAAAATACTACAACCACTGTATAAGATGCACCCAGTTTTCTAACCCCACATTTTTCAAAAAAAATGAGTCTTATACAATGGGAAATATGGTATACACCCTCCAAATGTCTCTGGGAACGTTTCTTTTTTTCCTTTTTTTTTTTTTTACGGAGACAGGGAGAGAGTCAGGGAGAGAGATAGATAGGAACAGAAAGACAGTAATGCGTAGAGTTTTAATTATGGGCCATGTCACAGATCAATCATCAGTTTTTCGTTGTGAGCGTTACGTGTTCACTGACTCCTGTCTCATATTTGCCTTGACGAGGGGGCTACAGCTGAATGAGTGACCATTAGCTCCAGCCAGCGACCTTGGGCACAAGCTGCTGAGCTTTGCTCAAACCACATGAGCCCATGCTCAAGCTGGCGCCCTTGGGATATCAAGCCTGGGTCCTCTGCCTTCCAGTCAAATGCTCTAACCACTGCGTAATCGCATGCTCAGTCTGTGAACATTTTTTTTTACTTTCTCTAGATTTTATTTAGTATCCTGGTTCTTAATATAGGTAGAAAGGCTGTGTATATTATGGTTTTCTTCTCATAAAATATATTATCACTACATTTTTTCAATAGGTTTCCTTATGTAGTTTTTATTTCCAATAATTTTGAGGTATTTTCAACTTGAATTGTGATTTTTAGGGAAGGGGTTATTTAGAAATACTTTTCTTACCATCAAAAAAGAAATTTTTAGTTAATTTCTATTACTGTTTACTATATTTAGTGTAATGACAACAAGAAAAATTCTTTATATCATTTCTAAGGTTAGAGGTAGTGGAAACTTGCTTGAAAGAACATACAGGATTATCTGTGGTAAATGTTTTCCAAGTACACTTACCTGCCTCCACCTCATGTGCACCTTTGGAATAACAGCTCAGATCAGTTCACCTGGAAAAATACATCTGTTGGGTGTTGTGCGTTATCTATCAATGTTGAATCCAAGGCTATATAAAAAAACTTTTATAACTTGTAAATATAAGTAAATTCTAGTTACTGCTTGCTACTGCTTTCAATGTTAATTGTAGTGAAAGCAAGAGATATACTTGGTATCATTTCAATCCTCTGAAGTTGGCTGGAACTTGCTCCATAGCACATACCATAATGGTCTCTGTTTCATGTGCTTCTCTGCTGACACCTCGTGTGCATCTTGGGAATCTCGGCTCATTAATGGTGCAAAGGAATATTTTGGTAGACAGCATTGTCTATAAACTTTGATTCTAATTTGCAGTTTCTGTAAAGATTTTATGTATCCTTAGTGGTTTGTTTTCTGAAAATCTCTCGGTTCATCTTGTTTTTCTCTTTTCCTTCCAACCATGCTTTCATAAGGCCTTTGAAAGTGCCCATCATATACTAAGCACTGTGCTAGGAACTCATGTACATTCATTCAATGACTTTCATTTCTACGCTTTTAACTTCTGTTTAACTTCTTTTTTTTCTGTATTTTTCTGAATCTGGAAACTAGAGAGATAGTGAGATGGATTCCCGCATGCACCCAACTGAGATCCACTTGGCATGCCCAGCAGGGGGCGATGTTCTGCCCACCAGGGGCCAATGCTCTGCAACCCCGGGTCATAGACCTCTTGCGACCAGAGCCACTCTTGTGCCTGGGGCAGAAGCCAAGGAGCCATCTCCAGCGCCCGGGTTATCTTTGCTTTAATGGAGCCTCTGTTGTGGGAGGGGAAGGAAGAGATAGAGAGGAAGGAGAGGGGGAGAGGTGGAGAAGCAGGTGGTCGCTTCTCCTGTGTGCCATGGCCGGGAATCAAACCCAGGACGTCTGGATGCAAGGCCGACAGTCTAGCATTGTGCCAACCAGCCAGGGCTTAACTTCTTTCATATACATCAACTTCATGTACTGTAAAATAGGATGCGCTTTGATTTGAAATATATGTTAAGTTTCAACATCTTTTTTATTATAAAATATAAATTCTTATTGCAGAATTGCAAGAAAAATGATCTCTAAAACAAGAACAACAAATTTTCATACAGATATATCAACTGTTAATATTATGACATTTTCTTTTCCTATTCTTTGTGTACTTCTTATATTTCTCTATGTATATATACTCAGGTACATTGGGTTTGTGTACATCTGTGTGCATAGATGTGCATTGCACATGAGCATATCTCTCTGTGTCCACAGTGTTGGTCATTTCTGGAAACCTCTGTATGTATGCAAATGATTATTTATTTATTTATTTATTCATTCATTCATTCATTCATTCATTCAAGAAACACTTATTGTATTTCTATTATGTGCAAGGCACTGTGCTCAAAACTGGCTGTCTATGGGGAATGAGACAGACTAACTTTCTGATTTTATGAATACTACACTGTCATGGGGCAGACAGAAAAAAAAAATATATACATAAATAAAAAATCATAAGTTTAACAAGCACTGAACTTGGTAGTGCAATATTTTTGGTGTCAGTTTTGATTTATTGTGGTGAGATTCAATATATCATTTCCTCAGAAGGCAGAGCTGAGATGTAAGTTTCAGTTTTTCAGCAATGCATGTTTTCAGGTATAAAACTGAGAAAATATAGAAGTTATGAAACAAAGACCCTGGGAGATGTTCTGTGAGCAATAGATCCTAGCTTTTATGTGGTGGACAAAGCTCAGATAAATTCTGATGTCCAAAGCATAGGAGTTCTCTCAGTCTGGACTAATGCCAAGGCACAAGAGAAAGTGCATGTTAGGAAAGGGGTCACTTTGTGCTAAGCAAATAGAAATAGTGATTATGCCCCTGAAATCCAAGAGTAAAGAGAATTCTTCAGGTGCTTTCACCACAGCAGATTAGATTATCATTTTATTTTTTAATTTCTCTGTTTTTTTCTAGAAAATTTTCTCCCCAAAAGACAATGGCTTGCTCTCACCAGATAGCTCAGTAGTTAAAGCAAAACACCCATATGCTAATGTCATAGGTTTGCTCCTGTGTCAAGGCATATACAGAAACAGATTGATGTTTCTTTCTGTCTTTTTCCCCCTTTATCTTGCTTCTAAAATAAATAAACAACTAAAAGAAAAAATGACAATTGCTTTTTTTCTTGTTGTTTTTGCAGCTTAAATTGCATAGAAAAATGAATTATGTTTTTCAAAATCTCACCCCAAGAGGAAATAAATGGTAAGGTTGTAACATACCATATTTCCCCATGTATAAGAAGCCTCCCTGTATAAGACGCAACTTAATTTTGGGGCACAAATTGTGAGAAAATGATAACAAATGCCAGTAAACGGAAAATGCAAGTAAAAAAATACTACAACCACTGTATCAGACGCACCAAGTTTTCTAACCCTACATTTTTGAAAATATATGAATCTTATACATGGGGAAATATGGTATATACTTTCCAAATGTATCTGTTAACATTTTGTTTTTCTTTTTCTTTTTTTTTTTACAAAGACAGGGAGAGAGTCAGAGAGAGGGATAGATAGGGACAGACAGACAGAAATGGAGAAAGTGTTTATAATGTGCCAGGACACAGATCAATCATCAGTTTTTGTTGTGACCCCTTACATGTTCATTGACTCCTGTCTCATATGTGACTTGACCAGGGGGCTACAACTGATTGAGTGACCAATTGCTTGAGCCATTGACCTTGGGCTTAAGCTGGTGAGCTTTGCTCAGATCATATGAGCCCACGGTATAGCTGACGCCCTTGGGATCTCAAACCTGGGTCCTCCGCATTTCAGTCAAATGCTCTAGCCACTGCCTATCGCCTGCTCAGGCTGTGAACTTTTTTTTTTTTTACTTTCTCTGGATTATAGTTAGTATTCTGGTTCTTAATATAGGTGGAAAGGCTGTGTATTTTAAAGTTTTCTTGCCATAAAATATATTCATCACTACCTATTTCCATAGGCTTTCTTTTGTAGTTAATATTTTCATTAATTTTAAGGTGCTTTACAACTTGAATTGTGATTTTGAGGGGGGGTTTATCTAGAAGTGAATTTCTTTTTTTTATTTATTTATTTTTATTTTTTATTTATTTTTTATTTTTTTTATAATAATTTTATTTTTTTAATGGGGTGACATCAATAAATCAGGATACATATATTCAAAGATAACAAGTCCAGGTTATCTTGTCATTCAATTATGTTGCATACCCATTACCCAAAGTCAGATTGTCCTCTGTCACCTTCTATCATGTTTTCTTTGTGCCCCTCCCCCTCCCCCTTCCCTCTTCCTTTTCCCCCTCCCCCCATAACCACCACACTCTTATCAATGTCTCTTAGTTTCACTTTTATGTTTCACCTACGTATGGAATAATGCAGTTCCTGTTTTTTTCTGACTTACTTATTTCGCTTCGTATCATGTTATCAAGATCCCACCATTTTGCTGTAAATGTTCCGATGTCATCATTTCTTATGGCTGAGTAGTATTCCATAGTGTGTATGTGCCACATCTTCTTTATCCAGTCATCTACTGACGGGCTTTTTGGTTGTTTCCATATCCTGGCCACTGTGAACAATGCTGCAATAAACATGGGGCTGCATGTGTCTTTATGTATCAATGTTTCTGAGTTTTGGGGGTATATACCAAGTAGAGGGATTGCTGGGTCATAAGGTAGTTCTATTTTCAGTTTTTTGAGGAACCACCATACTTTCTTCCATAATGGTTGTACTACTTTACATTCCCACAAACAGTAGATGAGGGTTCCTTTTTCTCCACAGCGTCTCCAATATTTGTTATTACCTGTCTTGCTAATAATAGCTAATCGAACAGGTGTGAGGTGGTATCTCATTGCCGTTTTGATTTGCATTTCTCTAATAGCTAAAGAAGATGAGCATCTTTTCATATATCTGTTGGCCATTTGTATTTCTTCCTGGGAGAAGTGTCTGTTCATATCCTCTTCCCATTTTTTTATTGGATTGTTTGTTTGTTGTTGAGTTTTATGAGTTCTTTGTATATTTTGGATATTAGTCCTTATCTGAGCTGTTGTTTGAAAATATCATTTCCCATTTAGTTGGCTTTCTGTTTATTTTGTTATCAGTTTCTCTTGCTGAGCAAAAACTTCTTAGTCTGATGTAGTCCCATTCATTAATTTTTGCCTTCACTTCTCTTGCCTGTGGAGCCAAATTCATAAAATGCTCTTTAAAACCCAGGTCCATGAGTTGAGTACCTATGTCTTCTTCTATGTACTTTATTGTTTCAGGTCTTATGTTTAGATCTTTGATCCATTTTGAGTTAATTTTTGTACAGGGGGAGGGACTGTAGTCCAGTTTCATTCTTTTGCATGTGGCTTTCCAGTTTTCCCAGCACCATTTATTGAAGAGGCTTTCTTTTCTCCATTGTGTGTTGTTGGCCCCTTTATCAAAAATTATTTGACTATATATATGTGGTTTTATTTCTGGACTTACTATTCTGTTCCATTGGTCTGAGTGTCTATTTTTCTGCCAATATCATGCTGTTTTGATTGTCGTGGCCCTACAATATAGTTTGAAGTCAGGTATTGTAATTCCCCCAGCTTCATTCTTTTTCTTTAGGATTGCTTTGGCTATTCCGGGTTTTTTATAGTTCCATATAAATCTGATGATTTTTTGCTCTATTTCTTTAAAAAACGTCATTGGAAGTTTGTTGGGAATTGCATTAAATTTGTATATTGCTTTGGGTAATATAGCCATCTTGATTATATTTATTCTTCCTAGCCAAGAACAAGGTATATTCTTCCATCTCATTATATCTTTTTCGATTTCCCTTAACAATGGTTTATAGTTTTCATTATATAAGTCCTTTACATTCTTTGTTATGTTTATTCCTAGGTATTTTATTTTTTTTGTTGCAATCGTGAAGGGGATTATTCTTTTGAGTTCCTTCTCAGTTGTTTCATTGTTGGCATATAGAAAGGCTATTGCCTTCTGTACGTTAATTTTGTATCCTGCGACCTTACTGTATTGGCATATTGTTTCCAGTAATCTTTTTGTGGATTCTTTGGGGTATTCGATGTATAGGATCATATCATCTGCAAAAAGTGATACCTTTACTTCTTCTTTTCCAATATGGATGCCTTTTATTTTTTTTGTCTTGTCTGATTGCTCTGGCTAGAACCTCTAGTACCACATTAAATAAGAGTGGAGAGAGTGGACAACCCTGTCTTGTTCCTGATTTAAGGGGGAAAGCCTTCAGTTTAGTGCCATTTAATATGATGTTAGCTGATGGTTTATCATATATGGCCTTTATCATGTTGAGATATTTTCCTTCTATACCCATTTTGTTGAGAGTCTTAAACATAAAATTGTGTTGTATTTTTTTGAAAGCCTTTTCTGAGTCTATTGATAAGATCATGTGGCTTTTGTTCTTTGTTTTGTTGATATGGTGTATTACGTTAACCGTTTTACGTATGTTGAACCATCCTTGAGATTCTGGGATGAATCCCACTTGATCATGATGTATTATTTTTTTAATATGTTGTTGTATTCGATTTGCCAGTATTTTGTTTAGTATTTTAGCATCTGTATTCATTAGAGATATTGGTCTGTAGTTTTCTTTTTTTGTGCCATCCTTGCCTGGTTTTGGTATGAGGGTTATGTTGGCCTCATAAAATGTGTTTGGAAGTATTGTTTCTTCTTCAATTTTTTGGAAGACTTTGAGTAGAATAGGAACCAAGTCTTCTTTGAATGTTTGATAAAATTCGCTGGTATAGTCGTCAGGGCCTGGACTTTTATTTTTGGGGAGGTTTTTAATAGTTTTTTCTATTTCTTCTCTACTGATAGGTCTGTTTAGGCTTTCTGCTTCTTCTTGACTCAGTCTAGGAAGGTTGTATTGTTCTAGGAATTTATCCATTTCTTCTAGGTTGTTGAATTTAGTGGCATAAAGTTTTTCATAGTATTCTACAATAATTCTTTGTATATCTACGGTGTCCGTGGTGATTTCTCCTCTTTCATATTGGATTTTGTTTATATGAGTTCTTTCTCTTTTTTCCTTGGTAAGTCTTGCCAAGGGTTTGTCAATTTTGTTGATCTTTTCAAAGAATCAGCTCCTTGTTCTATTAATTTTTTCTATAGTTATTCTGTTCTCTAATTCATTTATTTCTGCTCTGATTTTTATTATCTCCTTTCTTCGGCTGGTTTTGGGTTGTCTTTGTTCTTCTTTTTCTAGTTCCTTAAGGTGTGAAGTTAAGTGGTTTACTTCGGCTCTCTCTTGTTTGTTTATATAGGCCTGAAGTGATATGAACTTCCCTCTTATCACTGCTTTTGCTGCATCCCATAGATTCTGATATGTCGTATTGTCATTTTCATTAGTCTGTATATATCTTTTGATCTCTGCACTTATTTCTTCTTTGACCCATTCATTTTTTAAAAGTATGTTGTTTAGTTTCCACATTTTTGTGGGAATTTTTCCACTTTTTTGCAGTTGAATTCTAGTTTCAAGGCTTTATGATCAGAAAATATGCTTGGTACAACTTCGATTTTTCTGAATTTGCTGATGTTGTTTTTGTGGCCCAACATATGGTCAATTCTTGAGAATAATCCATGTACACTGGAGAAAGATGTATACTCAGTCACTTTTGGATGAAATGTTCTGTAGATGTCTATCATATCCAGGTGCTCTAGGGTTTTGTTTAAGGCCACTATATCTTTGTTGATTCTCTGTTTGGATGACAGATCTAGAGCCATGAGCGGTGTATTGAGGTCTCCAATATGATTGTATTTTTGTCAGTTTTTGTATTAAGATCAATAAGTAGCTGTCCTATATATTTGGTGCCCCTTGGTTTGGTGCATATATATTAAGAATTGTTATGTCTTCTTGACTCAGTGTCCCCTTAGCCATTATGAAATGGCCATTTTTGTCTCTGAGTACTTTTCCTGTCTTGTAGTCAGCATTATCCGATATAAGTATTGCTACACCTGCTTTTTTTTGGATGTTATTTGCTTGGAGTATTGTTTTCCAGCCTTTCACTTTGAATTTGTTTTAATCCTTGTTACTTAGATGAGTTTCCTGTAGGCAGCATACAGTTGGATTTTCTTTTTTAATCCATTCTGCTACTCTGTGTCTTTTTATTGGTGAGTTTAATCCGTTTACATTACTGTAATAATTGATACTTGTGAGTTCCCTATTGCCATTTTATATCTTGCTTTCTGTTAGTTTTGTGTCTTGTTTGATCCTTCTCTTTCGTTTTTCTATCTTTTGTTTTTATTTGGTTGTATTCCATACATCTTTCCTCTGTTGCTATCTTTTTTATCTCATGTGCTTCTGTGGTGGTTTTTTCAATGGTGGTTACCTTTGAGTAATGAAAACGGTCCCTACCCTGTTCATTGTAGCGAACTATTTTGTGAGTACTTTTGCACTCCATCGTCCTTTGCTACTGTTAATCTCTATCTTCTCCCCCTCTTTCTTTTTGTTGTTGTCACAGTTTAAATTTGGTTTTATTGTGTTCTTCTTGGAGCTTTTACTTGTGGCTCTGTTTTTTTTTTGTTCTTTGTATCTGATTGGAGAACCCCTTTTAGTAATTCCTGGAGTGGGGGTTTTCTGATGATAAATTCCCTCATCTTTTCTGTATCTGTGAATGTTTTTATTTCTCCTTCATATTTGAAGGATAGCTTTGATGGGTATAGTATTCGTGGCTGAAAGTTCCTCTCTTTCAGGATTTTAAATATTGGGGTCCACTCTCTTCTAGCTTGTAGAGTTTCTGCTGAGAAATCTGATGATAATCTAATGGGCCTTCCTTTATATGTTGTATTCTTCTTTTCCCTGGCTGCCTTGAGAATTTTTTCTTTGCTGTTGGTTTGTGTCAATTTCATTATGATATGCCTTGGAGTAGGTTTGTTGGGGTTAAGAAAACTCGGAGTTCTGTTTGCTTCTTGAACTTGAGGCTTTAGTTCTTTCCACAGGCTTGGGAAATTCTCATCTATTATTTGTTTGAGTATGTTCTCCATTCCATTTTCTCTCTCTTCTCCTTCTGATATACCTATTATTCTTATGTTATTCTTTCTGATGGAGTCAGATAATTCTTGTAGGGCTATCTCATTTTTTTAAATTTTTGAGTCTCTTTCTTCTCTCTGTTGTGCCTCAAGTTGCTTGTCTTCTATTTCACTTATTCTCTCTTCTATCTGACCTGTTTTATTAGCTAAGCTTGTTACTTCGTTTTTCAGCTCGTGAATTGAGTTTTTCATCTCTGTTTGATTTGTTTTTATAGTTTCATTTTCCTTGGACATATATTCTTTGTGTTCATTGAGTTGTTTTCTGAGCTCCCTAAATTGCCTTTCTGTGTTTTCTTGTATATCTCGGAGGATTTTTAGGATTTCTATCTTGAATTCTCTGTCATTTAGCTAAAAGGTTTCCAATATATTAAAGTTTTTCTCCATAGATTTTTCCTCATCTAGCTATGTTACCTCTCTTACTTTTGTATCCATGATATTCGATTTTCTCTTCCTTAATGGCATCTGAGGGTGGTTTTGTTGATAGTATTAATGAGATTTAATAAAGAATAAAAAGTTAAAAAAAATAAAATATATATCGAAAAGAGTTGTTTTTTTTAAAAAAAATTAATAATGAAATAAAGAAAAATAAAATAAAATAAAACTTAAAAAAAAAGAAATTATTCCCCCCCTCCTTTTTTTCTCTCCTCTCCTCTCCCCTCTTTCTTGAGAAAATCTTGTGGTGAACTGTGAATTATAACAAAGAATGCCTGTGATGTAGGGCCTGAATTGGGGAAAAGTAATAAAGGGGCAAAAAAAAAAAAAAAAAAAAAGAAAGAAAAGGGGGTATGGACCCACAAAAAGCAAATAAGGAAAAAATTTGGATCAAGAATAAAATGATTTGCATTTAGGTGTTGGTTTTCTAAGATTTATGATGAGAGGTATAAGAAGAAAACAGAAAAATGGGGGGACAAATTAAAAAATTAATATTCTATTTAGTGGAATAAGAACTAGATAAAATGGAGAGCCAGGGATGGGAGCACTGCTAGTGAGTTAAAAAGGTGAAGTAAAAATTCCCCAAAATGCCATAAACATAAGTTTGAGTCCCAGATAAGATAATTTGTTTGTTATTGAGGTTTGAATGAGAGGAGATGTAAAGGAGAAAGGAAGAAATTAATATAGAGGGAGAAAAGAAAGAGAGAGAAAAAAAGAGGGAACCACTAAAAGAAGAAAAAAGAAAGGAGAGAGAGAGAGAGAGAGAGAGAGAGAGAGAGTTAAGGGTTTTGGAGTGCAACCCTCATAGAGAGAAAGGAAGAGGAGAGAAAAGATAATGGGAGATGTAACACTTATGGGTATTGTAGTTCAAGGAGTGGAGAGAGTAAGACCGGCAGAGAGTTAATCGGCCAAATTGGAGGAGGAAAAAATGTATCAAGAATGAAGATAAGAGAAACAGATGAACAAATATAATAAAATGGGATAGGTTATAAAGTCTGCAGATTATTCTTGATTTTGAGAGGTTATCTTCTTGCTTTTTCTTTTCTCTCCCTCTTCCTGGTCGGTGACTCTGTACCCCGGGTTCTGCCCCTTTGGCATGCTCAGGTAGAGGTTTGCAGTTGATTAGTCTCTATGGCAATGTCATGTATTTTGCTTTAGTCTCGTTGGCAGTCGTGGCTCATTAGCATTTATAGGCTCCGACAGTGAGAGAGTCCGTGTTCCTGAAGCTTTTCTCCTAGTCTTTCCTTCCTCAATTAGTAGCCTGATAATCCAGCTATGGGGTTGCTGCTGCCTCTGCCTGGATAGTAAGAGGCTTAAAGAGCTGGCAACTCCCCACTCAGCACAGGGCTCTGGGTAAGGCTCAGTCAGTCAGAGCTGCTAGCATAATCAGGCGGGCTTTCCGCCCACTCAAAGACCTCTGGCTCTGCCACTCTGTCTGGTAACACAGGCGGGCGCCCACTTCCGGGGTGCTTGGAGGAAACTCTCGCTATCTGCGCACGCAGACCAGGATATCCGGCCAGCAGTCTCACGCTCTGAGTAAAACACCCAACCGCATGGAAAAGTTGGAGCGTTGGAATTGGCTCTCACTCCGTCCCCGTGCACGGCTTTTGCAAGGCGCTGGGGCAGCCCGAGATTCCGCTTTGGCCCACACAAAGGCCCTTGACTCTGCCCCTCTGTGCGATAACACGGGCGCGCATTGCCGAGGCACTCGGAGGAATCTCTCATTCACTATCTGCGTGCACTGACCAGGATATGAGTCCGGCCGTGTTTCCCTCTGAGTGAAACCCCCACCAGCACGGAAAATTTCCACCAGTGGAATTAGTTCTCGCTCCTTCCCATGTGCGGCTTTTCCATGGCGCTGGGGCTGCCCGGAGATTCTGATTTCGGCCCACAGAAAGGCCTCTGACTCTGCCTCTCTGTGGGGTAACACGGGCACCCACTTCCGGGGCTTAGGAAGAAATCTCTCGCCCACTAACTGCGCACCGACCAGGAGAACGGGTAAAATGGCTGCCCCGCTTGTCTTTCTTTGTTTGGGTTTGTCGCGAGTGTTAGCTTGTATTGCCCGGGTTTCCACAGGATCAGTTTTCCTTGGCTTGGATCTCCATGCCACAGCCTGGTTCGGCCATTTGTGCCACGGCCTGGATCTATTCACCCCCTTTGCCCGCCTCAGTTTCTATATTCACAGATCCCAGAGAAAGCTACCCTGTTTAGTTTAGTGAGGAAGGCGGAGCATTTCTTACTCCTTATTTACTTCGGGGTTTGGTTATATATTTACCCAATTTTTCACTCCACCATACCTTTAGGTGTATTGCGAATCATTTGGAGGCTCCAAGTATAGGTTTTTCTGTTTCTGGTTGAAGATCTTGTTGAGTTTTGGGGGAGATTTATCGGTATCGCTTCCTACCCTGCCATTACTCTGACGTCATCTAGGAGTGAATTTCTTTACCTTCAAAAAAGGGATTTTTAGTTAATTTCTATTACTGTTTACTATATTTAGTGTAATGACAACAATAAACATGCTTTATATCATTTCTAATGTTAGTGGTAGTGGAAACTTGCTTAAAAGAACATACAGGATTATCTGCTGTAACTGTTTTCCTAGTGCACTTCCCTGCTGCCACATCATGTGCACCTTGGGAATAACAGCTCAGATCAGTTCACCTAGAAATATATATCAGTTGGGTGTGGTGCATTATCTATCAATATTCAATCCAAGGCTATCTAAAAGAAACTTTTATAACTTTTAAATATAAGGAATTTCTAGTTAGTGCTTGCTACTTTTTTCAACATTAATTGTAGTGAAAGAAAGAGATATACTTAGTATCATTTCAATCCTCTGAAGTTGGCTGGAATTTGCTCCATAGAACATAGAGTAATGGTCTCTATTACATGTACTTCTCTGCTGCCACCTCGTGTGCATTTTGAAAATCATGCCTCAGTACAGGTCCAAAGGAATAGTTTGGTAGAGAGCATTGTCTATAAACTTTGATTCCAATTTGCCTTTTCTGTAAAGATTTTACATATCCTTCATGGTTTGTTTTCTGAATATCTCTTGGTTCATCTTGTTTTTCTTCTTTCCTTCCAGCCATGCTTTCATAAAGCTCTAGAAAGTGCCCATCATATACCAGTCAATGTGCTAGGAACTCATGTCTTTGCAGTCAATGACTTCCATTGCTATGCTTTAACCTCTGTCTTTTAAGTTTTTTTTTCTGTATTTTTTAGAAGCTAGAAACAGGGAGAGACAATCAGACAGACTCCCACATGCGCCCGACCGAGGTCTACTCGGTACGCCCACCAAGGGCGACGCTCTGCCCACCAGGGGTCTATGTTCTGCACGCCCAGGTCGTCACCCTGTTGTGATCAGAGCCACTCTACCGCTTGGGGCAGAAGCCAAAAAAAAATCCCCAGTGCCCAGGCCATCTTTGCTCCAATGATGCCTTGGTTGCAGGTGGGGTAGAGAGAGACAGAGAGGAAGGACAAGGGGAGGGGTGGAGAAGCAGATGGGCACTTCTCCTGTTTTCCCTGGCCAGGAATCAAACCTGGGACTTCTGCATGCGAGGCAGACGCTCTACCACTGAGCGAACCAGCCAGGGCTTAATTTTTTTTATATGTACCTACTTCGTGTATTGTAAAAGAAGGATGTGCTTTGATTTGACAAGTGTGTTTAATTTTAACAGGTTTTTCATTATATAAAATATATTCTTATTGTAATAGTGCACGAAAAATGATCTCAAAAACAACCACAACAAATTTTTATACAGATATATCTACAGTTAATATTAGGACATTTTTTTCCATATTCTTTGTGTACCTATTTTATTTCTTTATGTATATATACTCAGGTACATTGGGTGTGTGTCCATCTGTGTGCATAGATGTGCATTGCACATGAGCATATCTCTCTGTGTCCACAGTGTCTGTTATTTGTGGATATCTGTGTATGTATGCAAATGACTCTGTATTTATTCATTCAGGAAACATTTATTGTATTTCTATTATGTGCCAGGCACTATGCTCAACATTGGTTGCCTATAGTGAATATGTCAGACTCACTTCATGTCTTTATAAATACTACACTGTCATGGCGTAAACAGAAAAAATATATATACATAAATAAATAATCGTAAATTATACAAGCACCGAATTTGGTAGTGCAATAACTTTGGTGTGAGTTATGACTTATTGAGGCAAGGTTCAGTATATCAGTTTCTCAGAAGGCAGAACTGAGCTTGAACACAATGCGTGTTCTCAGATATAAAACTGAGAAAATATAGAATTTATGAAACAAAGACCCTGGGTTTTGTTCTGTGAGCAAAAGAACCTAGCTTGTATGTGGTGACCAATGCTCAGATAAATTTGATGTCGAAAGCTTAATCTCTCAGTCTGGATTGTTGCAACTGCACAAGAGAAAATGCATATTACAAAAGGGGTCATGTTGTGCTAAGCAATTAGGAATACTGATTATGCCCCTGAATTTCAAGAGCAAAGAAAGTCTTCTGGTGTTGTCACCACAGCAGATTAGTTTATCATTTTATTATTTAATTACCTCTGGTTTTCTCTAGTAAGTTTTTTTCCCAAAAGACAATGGCTTTCTCTCAGCACATAGCTCAGTAGATAAAGCAAAACACCCATACCCTAATGTCATAGGTTTGCTCCTTGGTCAAGGCATATACAGAAACAGATTGATGTTTCTGACTATCTGTCTGTCTTTTTCTCCCTTTATCTTGCCTCTAAAATAAATAAATAAATAAAAGAAAAAATTACAATGGCTTTTATGTTGTTGTTTTTGCAGCTTAAATTGCATTGAAGAATGAATTATGTTTTTCAAAATCTCACTCCAATAGGAAATAAATGGTAAGGTTGTAAAGTGCCATATTTCTCCATGTATAAGAAGCCTCCCTGTGTAAGACTCATCTTAATTTTGTGGCGCAAATTGTATGAAAATGATAACAAATGCCAATAAACTTGAAATGCAAGTAAAAAAATTCTACAACCACTGTATAAGACACACCAACATTTCTAACTCCACATTTTTCAAAAGATATGAATATTATACATGGGGAAATATAGTATACACTCTCCAAATGTCTCTGTGAACATTTTGTTTTTCTTTTTCTTTTTTTTTACAGAGACAGGGAGAGAGTCAGAGAGAGGGATAGATAGGGACAGACAGACAGAAATGGAGAAGGTGTTTATAATGTGCTAGGACATAGATCAGTCATCAGTTTTTCTTTCTGACCCCTGAGGTTTTCATTGACTCCTGTCTCATATGTGCCTTGACCCATAGGCTACAGCGGGTTCAGTGACTGCTTGCTCACGCCAGCAATTTTGGGCTCAAGATGGTGAGCTTTGTTAAAACCATAGGAGCCCTCGCTCAATCTGGCGCCCTTGGGATCTCAAACCTGGGTCCTGCGCATTGCAGTTAAATACTTTAACCCCTGCTTCATTGCCTGTTCAGGCTGTGAATATTTTTTCTTTTACTTTCTCTGGAATTGATTTAGTATCCTGTTTCTTAGTATGGATGGAAAGGCGGTGTATTTTAAGGTTTTCTTGCCCTAGAATATATTCCTCACTATATTTTTTCATAGGTTTTCTTATGTATTTTTTATTTACATTAATTGTAAAGTATTTTGTAACTGGAATTGTGATTTTAAGGGGAGGGTTTTTTAGGAGTGAATTTCCTAACATTCAAAGAGGGTATTTTTTGTTAATTTCTATTACTCTTTACTATATTATGTGTAATGAAAACAGAAAACATGCTTTATATCATTTTTTACATTAGAGATAGTTGAAAGTTTCTTGAAAGAACATACAAAAAGATCTGTAGGAAATGTTTTCCAAGTGTGCTTCCCTGCTGCCAACTTGTGTGCTCCTTGGGAATAACAGCTAAGGGTAGATCCCCTGGAAAAATACAGCAGTTGGGTGTTGTGTGTTATCTATCAATGTTGAATCCAAGGCTATCCAGAACATACTTTTATAACTTGTAAATATAAAAGAGTTCTAGTTACTGTTTGCTACCTGTTTCATCATTAATTGTAGTGAAAGCAAGAGATATACTTGATATAATTTCAATCTTTTGAAGTTGGCTGGAAATTGCTCCATACCACATACAATAATGGTCTCTGTTACATGTGCTTCTCTGCTGGCACCTCGTTTGCATCTTGGGAATCACGGATCAATACAAGTCTAAAGGAAATTTTTGGTATATAAGATTGTCTACAACCGTTCATTCCCATTAACTGGTTCTGTGAAGTTTTTATGTATCCTTAGTGGTTTGTTTTTCGGGAATCTACCATTGCATTTTGTTTTTCTTCTATTCTTTTAGCCATGCTTTCATAAAGCCTTTGAAAGTGCCCATCATATACCAGGCACTGTGCTCAGAAATCATTTCGCTGCACTCAATAACTTCCCAATATACTATTTTTAAATGTGTATTATTAACTACTGTCATTTAAATCTACTAAATGTATTTTAAAATATGATGTGCTTTGATTTGACATGTATATTGAATTTAAACAGATTTTATTATATAAATGGTATTCTAATTGCAGAAGGGCAAAATACTGATAAGAAAAATAAAACAACAAATTTTCATACAAAGATATCAGCTGTTAACTTTATGCCAATTTCTCTTTATATTCTTTGTGTACCAATTATATTTCTCTATGTATATGTACTCATGTGCATTGGGTGCATATACCCAAAGTATGCATAGATGTGCATTGCACATGAGCATACCTCTCTGTTTCAATAGTGTCTGTCCTTTGTGAATATATGTGTATGTATGCAAATGACTGTTCACTTTTTCAGTAAAAACTTATTGTATTTTTTTATATTCCAGGCACTGTGCTCAACAATGGTTGCCTATAGTGAATGAGACAGACTCATTTTCTGTCTTTATGCATATTACCCTGTCATGGAGTAAACAGAGAAAGGAAAATATACATAAAAAAATTAAAGTTGTGACAAACACTGGATTTGGTAGTGCAACTCCTATGGTCCCAGTTGTGATTGATCGTGGCAAGGTTTAGTATATCAGTTTCTCAGAAGGCAGACCTGAGACATAAGTCTCAGTTCTTCACTAATCCTTGATATCAGCTATAAAACTGAGAAAATGTACAAGTGATGAAACAATGAACCTGGGATGTGTTCTGTGACCAAAAGAACCTAACTTGTAAGTGCTGACCCAGGCTCAGATAAATTCTGAAAACCAAAGCTTAGGAGGTTTCTTAGTCTGGACTGCTGCCACGGCACAAGAAAAATTGCATGTTAGGAAAGGTATCAATGCGTGCTCTACAATCAGAAATACTGTTTATCACTGTTTATGCCCTTGACTATCACGAGCATAGAAAAGTCTTCTGTTGCTGTCACGTCCGCAAACTAGATTATTATATTATTTTTTAATATGCCTCAGGTTTTCTCTAGTAATTTTGTCCCCCTAGAGAGAATGGCTTGCTTACACCAGAGAGTTCAGTAGTTAGAGAATCTCACCTATATAATAATGTCATAGGTTTGGTCCTGTTTCAAGCCACATACAGAAACAGATTGATGTTTCTGACTATCTGTCTGTCCCCCCCCCACTTCCTTCCTCTACCATTAATAATTAAATAAAAGAAAGAATGACAATGGCTTTTTTGGTTGTTTTTGCAGCTTATATTGCATAGAGGAATGAATTATGTTTTTTAAAATCTCACCACAAGAAAAAATAGGTAGTAGAGTTGTAAAGTACCATATTTCCCCATGCATAACCTGTCTCCCTGTAGAAGACACACGTTCATTTTTAAACACATAATTTGAGGAAATGATAACAAATGCAAAGAAACAGGAAATGCAAGTAAAAAATACTACAACCACTGTATAAGATGCACCCTTTCAAACCGCACATTCTCTGTGAACATTTTTTCTTTCTATTTTCTTTCTTTTTTACAGAGACATAGAGAGAGTCAGAGAGAGGGATAGATAGGGACAGACAGACAGAAATGGAGAAGGTTTTTATTATGTGCCATGTTACAGATCAATCATCAGTTTTTCATTGGGACACCTTAGTTGTTCATTGACTGCTCTCTCATATGCGCCTTGACCAGGGGGCTACAGCTGAACAAGTGACCTCTTGCTCGAGCCATCGACCTTGGGCTCAGCTGTTGACCTTTGCTGAAAGAAGATGAGCCCACACTCAAACTGGCGACCTAGGTATCTAAAAACTGGGTACTGCACATTCCAGTCAAATGCTCTACCCACTGTGCCACTGCCTTGTCACTCTGTGAACATTTTTTTTTTACATTCCCTGGATTTTATTTAGTATCCTGGTTCTTAGTATGGGTGGAAAGACCATGTATTTTAAGGATTTTTCCCCTAAAATATATTCATCACTATATTTTTTCATAGATTTTTTTATGTAGTATTTATTTTCATTAATTTTAAAATATTTTGTCAGTTAAATTGTGAGTTTGAGGGGGGGTTATTTAGAATTGAATTTCTTAACTTAAAAAAGAAAGGCTTTGGCCCTGGCCGATTGTCTCAGTAGTAGAGCATCGGCCTGTCATGCAGAAGTCCCGGGTTTGATTCCCGGCCAGGGCACACATGAGAAGCGCCCATATGCTTCTCCACCCCTCCCCCTCTCCTTTCTCTCTGATTCTCTCTTCCCCCTCCTGCAGCCCAGGCTCCATTTGAGCAAAGATGGCCTGTGCGCAGGGGATGTCTACTTGGCCTCTGCCCCAGGCGCTAGTGTCGCTCTGGTTGCAACAGAGCAACACCCCAAAGGGGCAGAGCTTCGCCCCCTGGTCGGCAGAGCATCCCCCCTGTGTGGGCGTGCTGGGTGGATCCAGGATGGGCGCATGCGGAGTCTGTCTGACTTTCTTTCCCCGTTTACAGCTGCAGAAAAATTAAAAAAAAATATATATATATAATATGAATAAAAGAAAAAAATAAAAAAGAAAGGGTTTTTTAGTTAATTTCTTTTTTTTAATAAATTTTTATTAATGTTAATGGGATGACATTAATAAATCAGGGTACATATATTCAAAGAAAACATGTCCAGGTTATCTTGTCATTAAATTATGCTGCATACCCCTCGCCCAGAGACAGATTATCCTCCGTCACCTTCTATCTAGTCCTCTCTGTGCCCCTCCCCCTCCCCCTAACACCCTCCCTCCCTCCCTTTTTCGTCCTCCCTCCCCCCACACCTGGTAACCACCACACTCTTGTCCATGTCTCTTAGTCTCGTTTTTATGTTCCACAAATGTATGGAATCATGTAGTTCTTATTTTTTTCTGATTTACTTATTTCACTCCGTATAATGTTATCAAGATCCCACCATTTTGCTGTAAATGATCTGATGTCATCATTTCTTATGGCTGAGTAGTATTCCATAGTGTATATGTGCCACATCTTCTTTATCCAGTCTTCTATTGAAGGGCTTTTTGGTTGTTTCCATGTCCTGGCCACTGTGAACAATGCTGCAATAAACATGGGGCTGCATGTGTCTTTACTTATCAATGTTTCTGAGGTTTTGGGGTATATACCCAGTAGAGGGATTGCTGGGTCATAAAGTAGTTCTATTTGCAGTTTTTTGCAGAACCACCATACTTTCCTCCATAATGGTTGTACTACTTTACAGTTCCACCAACAGTGGATGAGAGTTCCCTTTTCTCCGCAGCCTCTCCAATATTTGCCATTACCCGTCTTGTTGATAATAGCTAATCTAACAGGGATGAGGTGATATTTCATTGTAGTTTTGATTTGCATTTCTCTTATAACTAATGAAGCTGAGCATCTTTTCATATATCTGTTGGCCATTTGTATTTCTTCCTGGGAGAAGTGTCTGTTTATGTCCTATTCCCGTTTTTTTATTGGATTGTTTGTTTGTTTGTTGTTGAGTTTTATGAGTTCTTTGTAAATTTTGGATATTAGGCCCTTATCTGAGCTGTTGTTTGAAAATATAATTTCCCATTTAGTTGGCTGTCTGTTTATTTTGATATCAGTTTCTCTTGCTGAGCAAAAACTTTTTATTCTGATGTAGTCCCATTCATTTATCTTTGCCTTCACTTCTCTTGCCATTGGAGTCAAGTTCATAAAATGTTCTTTAAAACCCAGGTCCATGATTTTAGTACCTATGTCTTCTTCTATGTACTTTATTGTTTCAGGTCTTATATTTAGGTCTTTGATCCATTTTGAATTAATTTTAGTACACGGGGACAGGCTGTAGTCGAGTTTCATTCTTTTGCATGTGGTTTTCCAGTTTTCCCAACACCATTTGTTGAAGAGGCTTTCTTTTCTCCATTGTGTGTTGTTGGCCCCTTTATCAAAAATTATTTGACCATATATATGTGGTTTTATTTCTGGGCTTTCTATTCTGTTTCATTGGTCTGAGTGTCTATTTTTCTGCCAATATCATGCTGTTTTGATTGTCATGGCCCTATAATATAGTTTGAAGTCAGGTATTGTAATTCCCGCAGCTTCATTTTTTTTCTTTAGGATTGCTTTGGCTATTCGGGGTTTTTTATAGTTCCATATAAATCTGATGATTTTTTGTTCCATTTCTTTAAAAAATGTCATAGGAATTTTGATGGGAATTGCATTAAATTTATATATTGCTTTGGGTAATATGGCCATTTTAATTATATTTATTCTTCCTATCCAAGAACAAGGAATATTTTTTCATATCATTGTGTCTTTTTCTATTTCTCTTAACAATGCCTTGTAGTTTTAATTATATAGGTCCTTTACATTCTTTGTTATGTTAATTCCTAGGTATTTTATTTTTTGGTTGCAATCGTGAATGTAATTATTTTTTTGAGTTTGTTTTCTAATATTTCATTGTTGGCATATAGAAAGGCTATGGACTTTTGTATGTTAATTTTGTATCCTGCGACCTTACTGTATTGGTTTATTGTTTCTAGTAATCTTTTTGTGGAGTCCTTCCGGTTTTCAATGTATAGGATCATATCATCAGCAAAAAGTGATACCTTTACTTCTTCTTTTCCACTATGGATGGCTTTTATTTCTTTGTCTTGTGATTGCTCTGGCCAGAACTTCTAGCACCACATTAAATAAGAGTGGAAAGAGTTGACAACCCTGCCTTGTTCCTGATTTAAGGTGGAAAGTCTTCAGTTTTATGCCATTTAATATGATGTTGGCTGATGGTTTATCATACATGGCCTTTATCATGTTAAGATATTTTCCTTCTATACCCATTTTGTTGAGAGTCTTAAACATAAAATTGTGTTGTATTTTATCGAAAGCCTTTTCTGCGTCTATTGATAAGATCATGTGGTTTTTGTTTTTTGTTTTGTTGATATGGTGTATTACGCTAACCGTTTTACGTATGTTGTACCATCCTTGAGATTCTGGGATGAATCCCACTTAATCATGATGTATTATTTTTTTAATATGTTGTTGTATTTGATTTGCCAGTATTTTGTTTAGTATTTTAGCATGTGTATTCTTTAGAGATATTGGTTTGTAGTTTTCTTTCTTTGTGGCATCCTTGCCAGGTTTTGGTATGGGGGTTATGTTGGCCTCATAAAATGTGTATGGAAGTATTGCTTCTTCTTCATTTTTTTGGAAGACTTTGAGTAGAATAGGAACCAAGTCTTCTTTGAATGTTTGATAGAATTCACTAGTATAACCGTCTGGGCCTGGACTTTTATTTTTGGGGAGGTTTTTAATAGTTTTTTCTATTTCCTCCCTGCTGATTGGTCTGTTTTGGTTTTCTGCTTCTCCATGACTCAGTCTAGGAAGGTTGTATTGTTCTAGGAATTTATCCATTTCTTCTAGATTGTTGTTTTGGTGGCATATAGTTTTTCATAGTATTCTACAATAATTCTTTGTATATCTACGGTGTCTGTGGTGATCTCTTCTCTTTCATTTTGGAATTTATTTATTTGAGTCCTGTGCCTTTTTTCCTTGGTGAGTCTTGCCAAGGGTTTGTCAAGTTTGTTGATCTTTTCAAAAACCAGCTCCTTGTTTTATTGATTTTTTCTATAGTTTTTCTGTTCTCTATTTTGTTTATTTCTGCTCTAATTTTTATTATCTCCTTTCTTCGGCTGGTTTTGGGTTGTCTTTGTTCTTCTTTTTCTAGTTCCTTAAGGTGTGAAGTTAAGTGGTTTACTTGGGCTCTCTCTTGTTTGTTCATATAGGCCTGAAGTGATATGAACTTTCCTCTTATTACTGCTTTTGCTGCATCCCAGAGATTCTGATATGTCTTATTGTCCTTTTCATTTGTCTGTATATATCTTTTGATCTCTGTGCTTATTTCTTCTTTGACCCATTCATTTTTTAGAAGTATGTTGTTTAGTTTCCACAATTTTGTGGGTATATCAACCTCTTTTTTACAGTTGAATTCTAATTTCAAGGCTTTATGATCAGAGAATATGCTTGGTACAATTTCAGTTTTTCTAAATTTGCTGATATTGTCTTTGTGGCCCAATATATGGTCAATTCTTGAGAATATTCCATGTACACTAGAGAAAAATGTATACTCTGTCGCTTTGGGATGAAGTGTCCTGTAGATGTCCATCATATCCAGTTGTTCTTGTATTTTATTTAAGGCCAGTATATCTTTATTGATTCTCTGTTTGGATGACCGATCTAGAGTCGTCAGCGGTGTATTGAGGTCTCCAAGTATGATTGTATTATTGTCAGTTTTTGTTTTAAGTCAATAAGTAGCTGTCTTATATATTTTGGTGCTCCTTGGTTTGGTGCATATATATTAAGGATTGTTATGTCTTCTTGATTCAGTGTCCCCTTAATCATTATGAAATGACCATTTTTGTCTCTGAGTATTTTTCTGTCTTGTAGTCAGCATTATTAGATATGAGTATTGCTACACCTGCTTTTTTTTGGGTGTTGTTTGCTTGGAGTATTTTTTTCCAGCCTTACACTTTGAATTTTTTTTTATCTTTGTTGCTTAGATGTGTTTCTTGTAGGCAGCATACAGTTGGATTTTCTTTTTTAATCCATTCTGCTACTCTGTGTCTTTTTATTGGTAAGTTTAATCCATTTACATTTAGTGTAATTATTGACACTTGTGAGTTCCCTATTGCCATTTTATAAATTGCTTTCTGTTAGTTTTGTATCTTGCTTGATTCTTCTATTTTGTTTTTCTATCATTAATTTTTGTTTGTTTGTATTCCATACTATTTTCCTCTGTTGCTACCTTTTTTAAGTCAAGTGTTTTTGTGGTGGTTTTTTCAAGGGTGGTTACCATTAAGTAATGAAAAGGGTACCTACCATATTCATTGTAGTACACTATCTTATGAGTATTTCTGTGCTTCATCGTCCTTTGCTACTGTTAATCTTCATCCTTTCCCCCCTTTTTTCCTTTTGTTGTCACAGTTTAAATTTGGTTTTATTGTTTTCTTGGTAATGCTGTTACTTGTGGTTTTGTTTTCTTTTGTTCTTTGAATCTGGTTGCAAAACCCCCTTTAGTATTTCCTGGAGTAGGGGCTTTCTGATGATAAATTCCCTCATCTTTTCTGTATTTTTGAATGTTTTTATATCTCCTTCGTACTTGAAGAATAGCTTTGATGGGTATAGTGTTCTTGGCTGAAAGTTCCTCTCTTTCAGGGTTTTAAATATTGGGGTCCACTCTCTTCTAGCTTGTAGAGTTTCTGCTGAGAAAACTGATGATAAACTAATAGGCCTTCCTTTATATGTTGTACTCATCTTTTCCCTGGCTGCCTTGAGAATTTTTTCTTTGTCATTGGTTTGTGTCATCTTCATTATGATGTGCCTTGGAGTGGGTTTGTTGGGGTTAAGAAAACTCGGTGTTCTGTTTGCTTCTTGAATTTGGGGCTTTAGTTCTTTCCACAGGCTTGGGAAATTCTCATCTATTATTTGTTTGAGTATATTCTCCATTCCATTTTCTTTCTCTTCTCCTTCTTATATACCTATTATTCTTATGTTATTCTTTCTGATGGAGTCAGACAATTCCTGTAGGGCTTTCTCGTTTTTTATTATTTTTGAGTCTCTTTCTTCTTCTCTCTCTTGTGCCTCAAGTTGCTTGTCTTCTATTTCACTAATCCTATCTTCTATCTGGGCTGTTCTATTAGCTAAGCTTGTTACCTCGTTTTTCAGCTCGTGAATTGAGTATTTCAATTCTGTTTGATTTGTTTTTATAGTTTCAATTTCCTTGGTAATATATTCTTTGTGATCGTTGAGTTGTTTTCTGATCTCCCTAAATTGCCTTTCTGTGTTTTCTTGTATATCTCTGAGTATTTTTAAGATTTCTATTTTAAATTCTCTGTCATTTGACTCCAAGGCTTCCAATATGTTAAATCTTTTCTCCATAGATTTTTCCACATCTATTTTTGTTACCTCTCTATCATTTTTATCCATAATATTCGATTTCCTTTTTCTTATTGGCATCTGAGGGTGGTCTTGTTGATAGTATTAATTAGAATTAATAAATAATAAAAAGGAAAAAAAAGGAAAACACCCCACAAATAAAAACAGTAATAATTTATTATTTTCCCCTTTTTTCTTTCTTCTCTTCCCCTCCTCTCCCCTCCTTAGGGAAATATCTTGATGACCTGTGAATTATATTATGCTAAATGGAACAAAAACTGCCTATAATGGAGGGCCTGATTTGGGGTGAAGAGTTCAAGCGGCAAAAAAGGGAGTAGGAAAAGAAGAAAAAAATAAAAATAATAAGTAAAAATCTGTTGTATTAAGTGGAGCGAAGACTAACTACAACGGAGACCTTGGGTTGGGAGGAATGCTGGTGAGTTAAAAAGTCATGTAAAAAGTACCCAAAATGCCACAAAAACAAACAAACAAAGGAAAAACAAAAACAAAAGCAAAAAAAAGAAAAGAAAAGAAAGAAAACCCAAAAAAACCCTTGCATCCCAAATTAAATAATTTGTTCATGACTGAGGATTGAATGGGAGGAAAAGTTAAAGGAGAAAAGAAGAAACGAATAGAAAGGAAAAAATAAGAAAAAGAGAGAAACGAAGGAAGAAAAAAAGGAAGAGAAAAAAAGACAAAAGTGAGAGAGTGAGAGTTAAGGGTTTTGGATTGTAAACCTAAAGGAGAGTAAGGATGAAGAAAAGAAATAAAATGTAACACTCATGGGTAGTGTAGTTCAAGAAAAGGGAAGCATAAGATGGGCAGAGAATAAAAGGACCGAAGTGAGGAAATAGAAATAATAATAAAGGCAATAAGATAGAAGAAAGAAACAACAACAACGAAGAATCAGTGGAACAAGATATAAAGCCTGTGGATTTTTTTTCATTTTGAGAGGTTAACTTCTTACTTTTTCTTTTCTCTCCCTCTTCCTGGTCAGTGACTCTGTACCCCAGGCTCTGCCCCTGTGTCACACTTAGGTAGGGATTTGCAGTTAATAGGATTCTATGGCAATGTCATATAATTGGCTTTAGTCTCGCTGGTAGTCAAGGCTTGTTGGCGTTTGCAGGGTCTAACAATGAGAGAGTTTGCTTTCTTGGAGTCTCTTTCCTAGTCTCCCCTTCCTCAATTAGCAGCCTGGTGATCCAGTTATGAGGCTGCCACTGCTTCTTTCTGGGGAGTAAGAGGCTCAAAGTGCTGGGAAATCCCCACTCTATCCCCACTCAGTGCAAGGCTCTGGGTAAGGCTCTGGCAGTCAGAGCCTCCAGCGTAATCAGGTGGGGCTGGGAGTCAATTGTTGTCAAGGTGACTGTTCAGTGCCTAGCATTCAGTTGGACCACTCAACCCAGGCTTTCCACACTTTGTAACCTATTTTGGCTGGGAAGAAGAGGCACTCATCGCTGCTTGCTATATAGATCTTAATATCTTCCAAGTCCCTCTTGTTAGCGTATATTCCAGAATATGGAGGCTCTGTCAATCAGAAGTTGCCCCCACCCCTTTAGCAAGAGGCACTGAAAAATATCACGCCTCTTGTCTTGGATCGCTGAACTGAAAGAGATCCTATCAATTAGAGCCCCGTGGGTGTGCAGATTTCATGGGTTAAGCTAATTTCAGTGATTGGATCCGTAGCTGTGCTCCAGAAAGTATTTCAGGTTGCCTGCGTGCCACTTCCCCAACGCTTGATTGTTAGCTTGAATGGCTGGGTGTGGTGCCCCGCCCACGGAGAGAATCTCCGGAATGTGGAAGACAGCCTTGGAGCTCCTCCCAGACCGGGGCATGGGGCACACGCAAGGTCTCTCAGGGCACGCTGGTGAGTGGGGACTCTCCGGACCGCAGAATGGGGCGCGCTCACGGTCTCTCAGGGAACGCCGGTGTTTGTGGACCCTCCGGACCATGGCACGGGGTGCGCACGTGGTTTCTCATGGCATGCCAGCGGCCACCAGCGCCCAGGCGGCCACTCCCCGAGTGTGGGTGGGCAGTTGCACGCGTGGGCTGTCTCACCACAGGCGTACTCCCTCCTTGGCTTGAATGAACAACCGCGCGGTAGTTAGCTTCCTTCACACTGTCAGTTCTGATCCGTCTCCCAGATTCAAGTGATAACAGTCCTTTCACTTTCAGTGTGTGTGGAACTCTGGAATGCTCCAAGGATAAATTTTTTTGTTTCTAGTTGATAAACTTGTTGAGATTTTGGAAAGATCTGTCGGACGTGCTGCTCATGGCACCATTTCCATGACATCACTCTAGTTAATTTCTAAGAATGATTACTAGAGTAAGTATAATGACAACAAGAAACATGCTTTATATGATTTAAAGGTTTGAGGTAGTTAAAACTTGCTTGAATGAACATACAGGAATGTCTGTGGTAAATGTTTCCCAAGTGCGCTACTCTGCTGACACCTCGTGTTAACCTTGGGAATAACAGCTCAGAGCAGTTCACCTTGAAAAATACAGCAGTTGAGTGTTGTGCATTATCTACCAACCTTGAATCCAAAACTAGAAGATACTTTTATAACTTGTAAATATAAGGGAGTTCTAGTTACCGTTTGCTACCTGTTTCAACATTAACTGTAGTGTAAGCAAGAGATATACTTGATATCATTTCAATCCTCTGAAGTTGGCTGGGACTTGCTGCATAGCACATACAATAATGGTCTCTGTTTCATGTGCTTCTCTGCTGCCACCTCGTGTGCATATTGGGAATCACACCTCAGTACAGATCCAAAAAAAAGGAATGGTAGAGCGGATTGTCTACAAACATGGATTCCAATTTGCCTTTTCTGTAATGTTTTTGTTTATTCTTTGTGGTTTTTTTCTGGGAGTCTATCATTTCATCTTGTTTTTCTTCTTTCCTTCCAGCCATGCTTTCATAAAACCTTTGAAAGTGCCCATCATATACCAGGCACTGTGGTAAGAACTCATGTCTCTGCACTCAGTCCCTTCCCATTCTACTATTTTTACATCTGTCTTTGGAACTTCTTTCATTTAAATCTACTTAATGTATTGTAAAACATGATGTGCTTTGATTTGACAAGTATTTAGAATTTTAACACCTTTTTTATTATAAAAATGGTACTCTTATAGAAGAAGTACAAAAAAAAACGATAAGAAAAACCAAACAAAAATTTTTTATACATAGATATCAACTGTTAACATTATACCATTTTCTTTCCATATTCTTCATGTACCAATTATATTTCTCTATGTATATGTACTCAGGTACATTGGGTGCGTGTACCCAATGTGTGCATAGATGTGCATCGCACATGAGCATACCTCTCTGTTTCAATAATGTCTGTCATTTGTGGATATTTGTGTATGTATGCAAATAAATATTTATTCACTCTTCCAGTAAAAACTTATTGAATTTTTATTATATGCCAGGCACTGTGCTCGGCACTGGTTGCCAATAGTGAGTGGGACAGATTCACTTTCCATCCTTATGGATATTACACTGTCATGGAGTAAAAAGAGGAAGGAAATATATACATAAAAATTATAAGTTGTGACAAACACTGGATTTGGTAGTGCAATACCTTTGGTCCCAGTTGTGATTGATCGTGGCATTGTTAAGTATATCAGTTTCTCAGAAGGCAGAGCTGAGACATAAGTCTTGGTTCTTCAGGAATGCATGATCTCAGCTATAAAACTGAGAAAATTTACAAGTGATGCAACAAATACCCTGGGAGGTGTTCAGTGACTTAAAGAACCTAACTTGTAAGTGCTGACCCAGGCTCAGATAAATTCTGAAAACCAAAGCTTAGGAGGTTTCTCAGTCTGGACTGCTGCCATAGCACAAGAAAAGTGCATGTTAAAAAAGGTGTCAATTCGTGCTCAACAATCAGAAATACTGTTTATGCCCATGACTGTCAAGAGCATATAAAAGTCTTCTGGTTTTGTCAACACAGAAGACTCAATTATTATTTTATAACTTAATTGCCTCAGGTTTTCTCAAGTAATTTATTCCCTCAAGAGACAATGGCTTGCTTACAGCAGAGAGCTCAGTAGTTAGAGCATCACACCCAAACAGTAATATCATAGGTTTGGTCCTGTTTAAGGCACATACATAAACAGATTGATGTTTCTGACTGTCTGTCTTTTTCCCCCCAATGCCTCCCTCTAACATTAATAATTAAATAAAAAAAAATGACAATGGCTATATTTTTGCTGTTTTTGCAGCTTAAATTGCATAGAGGAATGAATTATGTTTTTCAAAATCTCACCACAAGAGGAAATAGGTAGTAAGTTTGTAAAGTACCATATTTCCCCATGCATAATATGCCTCCCTGTAGAAGACGCACCTTCATTTTTGGGCACAAAATTTGAGAAAATGATAACAATTGCGAAGAAACAGGAAGTGCAATTAAAAAATACTACAACCTCTGTATAAGACGCACCCAGTGTTCTAACGCCAGATTTTCAAAAAAGATGAGTCTTATACATGGGGAAATATGGTATACATGCGCCAAAAGTCTCTGTGAACATTTCTTTAGTCTATTTTTTTTTACAGAGACAGGGAGAGAGTCAGAGAGAGGGATAGATAAAGACAGACAGACAGAAATGGAGAGAGTTTATATTATGTGCCAGGTCACAAATCAATCATCAGTTTTTCATTGTGACCCTTTACGTGTTCATTGACTCCTGTCTCACATGTGCCTTGACCAGGTGGCTACAGCTGATCAAGTGACCAATTGCTCGAGCCAGCAACTTTGGGCTGAAGCTGGTGAGCTTTGTCAAACCACATGAGCCCACACTCAAGCTGGGTCCCTTGGGATCTCAAACCGGGGTCCTCCACATTCCAGTCAAATGCTTTTACCACTGTGCCATCGCCTGCTCAGGCTGTGAACATTTATTTCTTTTATTTTCTAGATTTTATTTAGTATTGTGGTTCTTAGTATGGGTGGAAAGGCTGTGTATTTTAAGGTTTTCTTGCCCTAAAATATATTCAACACTACGTTTTTCCATAGTTTTCCTTATGTAGTTTTTATTTCCATTAATTTTAAGGTATTTTGCAACTGGAATTGTAGTTTTGAGGGGGGTGTTATTTAGGAGTGATTTTCCGTACCTTCAAAAAAGGGATTTTTAGTTAATTTCTATTACTGTTTACTATATTAACTGTAATGACAACAAGAAACATGCTTTATATCAATTCTAAGGTTAGAGGTAGTTGAAACTTGCTTGAAAGAACATACAGGATAATCTGTGGTAAATGTTTTCCAAGTGCAGTTCTTTGATGCCACCTCGTGTGCACCTTTTGAATAACAGCTCAGATAAATTCTCCTGGAAAAATGCATCAGTTGGGTGTTGTACGTTATCTATCAATGTTGAAACAAAGGCTATCTAAAAGGAGCTTTTATAACTTGTAAATATAAAAAATTTCTAGTTATTGCTTGCAATTTCTTTCACTGTTAATTGTAGTGAAAGCAAAAGATATAGTGGGTATTACTTCAATCCTCTGAATTTGGCAGGAACTTGCTCCATAGCACATACAATAATGGTCTCTGTTACATGTGCTTCTCTGCTGCCAACTCATGAGAATCTTGGGAATCAAGCCTCAGTAAACGTCCAAAAGAATACTTTGGTAGAGATAATTTTTTATAAACATTGATTCCAATTTGCCATTTCTGTAAAGGTTTTGTGTATCCTTAGTGGTTTTTTTCCTGAAAATTTTCCAGATCATCTTGTTTATCTTCTTTCCCTCCAGCCATGCTATCATAAAGCCTTTGAAAGTTCCCATCATATGCCAGGCACTGTGCTAGGAACTCATGTCCCTGAACTCAATGACTTCCCATTCTACTCTATTAACTTCTGTCTTTTGAACTTCTTTTATATAAAACAACTTCGTGTATTGTAAAATAAGATGTGCTTAGGCTTGAGAAGTATGTTGAATTTTAACAGCTTTTTTATTATAAAAAAAGTATTCTTATTGCAGAAGTGCAAGAAAAATGATCTCAAAAACAACACCAACAATTTTTCATACAGATATATCTACTGTTAATATTAGGATATTTTCTTTCCATATTCTTTGTGTACCTATTATATATCTGTATGTGTATATACTCAGGTTCATTGGGTGTGTGTATATCTGTGTGCATAGATGTGTATTGCATATGAGCATATTTCTCTGTGTCTACAGTGCCTGTCATTTGTGGATATCTGTGTATGTATGCAAATGACTATTTATTCATTCATTCAGAAAACACTTATTTTATTTCTATTATGTGCCAGGTACTGTGCTCAACACTGGTTGCCTGTCGTGAATGAGACAGACTCACTTTCTCTCTTTATGAATACGACACTATCATGGGGTAGACAGAAAGAGAACAATATACATAAAAAATTATCATAAATTTAACAAGCACTGAATTTGGTAGTGTAATATATTTGTTGTCAGTTATGATTTATTGTGGCAAGGTTCAGTATATTAGTTTCTCAGAAGGCAGAGCTGAGACATAAGTCTCGGTTTTTCAGCAATGCGTGTTCTTAGGTATAAAATGGAGAAAATATAGAAGTTATGAAACAAAGACCCAGGGAGGTGTTCTGTGAGCAAAGAACCTAGCTTGTATGTGGTGAGCAATGCTCAGTTAAATTAATGGTGTCCTAAATTATGAGGTTTCTCAGTCTGAACTGCTGCCATGGCACAAGAGAAAGTGCATGTTAGCAAAAGAGTCACTTTGTGCTAAACAATTAGAAATACTGATTATGCCCTTGAATTTCAAGAGCAAAAAATGTCTTCTGGTGTTGTCACCACAGCAGACTAGATTATCATTTTATTTTTAAATTACCTCTGGTTTTCTCTAGTAAATTTTTTCCCCAAAGACAATGGCTTGCTCTCACCAGAGAGCTCAGTTTTTAAAGCATCACACCCATACGCTAATGTCATAATTATGCTTCTGGGTCAAGGCACATACAAAAACAGATTGATGTTTCTGACTGTCTGTCTGTCTTTTCCCCCCTTTATCCTGCCTCTAACATGAATAAATAAATAAATAAATGAAAATGGCTCTTTTGTTTTTGTATTTGCAGCTTAAATTGCATAGAAGAATGAATTATGTTTATCAAACTTTCACCCCAAGAGGAAATAAATGATAACTTTATAAAGTATCATATTTCTTCATGTATAAAAATCCTCCCTGTATAAGACACACCTACTTTGGGGGCTCAAATTTTGCATAAATGATAACACATGCGAATAAATGAGAAATGCAAGAAAAAATACTACAATCACTGTATAAGACGCACCCAGTTTTCTAACCCCACATTTTTCAAAAAAGATGAGTCTTATTCATTGGAAAATATGGTATACACCCTCCAAATGTTTCTGTGAACATTTCTTTTTTTTTTTTATTGCAGAAAAAGGGAGAGAGTCAGAGAGAGAGAGAGATAGGGACAGACAGACCAAAATGGAGAGAGTTCTTATTATGTGCCAGGTCACAGATCAATCATCAGTTTTTTGTTGTGACTCCTAACTTGTTCATTGACTCCTGTCTCATATGTGCCTTGACCAGGGGGCTACAGCTCATAAAGTGACCGCTTGCTTGAGCCAGCTATCTTGGGCTCAAGCTGGTGAGCTTTTCTCAGACAATTTGAGCCCATGCTCAACCTGGCGCCCCTGGGATCTCAAACCTGTGTCCTACGCATTCCAGTCAATTGCTCTAACCACTGCGCCATCGCCTGCACAGGCTGTGAACATTTTTTTTCTTTTACTTTCTAGGGATTTTATTTAAAATCCTGATTCTTAGTATGGGTGGAATGGCTGTGTATTTTAAGGTTTTCTTGCCCTAAAATAGATTCATCCCTACATTTTTCCATAGGTTACCTTATGCAGTTTTTATTTCCATTAATTTTAAGGAATTTTGCAACTTGAATTGTGATTTAGAGTGGAAAGGGTTTATTTAGGAGTGAATTACGTTACCTTCAAAAAAAGATTTTTAGTTAATTTATATTTCTCTTTACTATATTAAGTGTGATGACAACAAGAAATATGCTTTATATTATTTCTAAAATTAGAGGTAGTTGAAACTTGCATGAAAATACATACAGGATAATCTGTGGTAAAAGTTTACCAAGTGTACTTTCCTGCTGTCCCCTCGTGTGAACCTTGGGGATAATAGCTATGATCAGTTCACCTGAATAAATACATCCGTTGGGTGTTGTGCGTTATCTATCAATGTTGAATCCAAGGCTATCTAAAAGAAACTTTTATAACTTGTAAATATAAGGAATTTTTAGTTTCTTTTTGCTAATTCTTTCAACGTTAATTGTAGTGAAAACAAGACATATAATTGGTATCATTTCAATCCTCTGATGTTGGCTGGAACTTTCTCCATATCTCATACAATAATGGTCTCTTTTACATGTGCTTCTCTGCTGCCACTTCATGTGCATCTTGTGAATCAAGCCTCAGTACAGGTCCAAAGGAATAGTTTGGTACAGAACATTTTCTATAAACGTTGATTCCAATTTGCCATTTCTGTAAAGTTTTTGTGTATCCTTAGTGGTTTTTTTCCTGAAAATTTCTCGGGTCCTCTTGTTTTTCTTTTTTTCTTCCAGGCATGCTTTCATAAACCCTTTGAAAGTGCCCACCATATACCAGGCACTGTGCTAGGAACTCATGTCCCTAAACTCAATGACTTCCCATTCTACTCTTAACTACTGTCTTTTGAACTTGTTTTATATAAATCAATTTTGTGTATTGTAAAATAGGATGTGCTTTGACTTGACAAATATGTTAAATTTTAACACCTTTTTTAGTATAAGAAAAGAATTCTTATTGCAGAAGTGCAAGAAAAATGATCTCAAAAACAACAACAACAAATTTTTATACAGATATATCTACTGTTAATATTAGGATATTTCTTTCCATATTCTTTGTGTACCTATTATATTTCTGTATGTATATATACTCAGGTATATTGGGTGTGTGTATATCTGTGTACATAGTTGTGCATTGCGCATAAGCATATCTCTCGGTGTCCACAGTGTCTGTCATTTGTGGATATATGTGTATGTATGCAAATGAATATTTATTCATTCATTCAGGAAACACTTATTGTATTTCTGTTATATGGCAGGCACTGTGCTCGACAGTGGTTGCCTATCCTACATGAGCAGACTCAATTTCTGTCTTTCTGAATATTATACTGTCGTGGCGTAGACAGAAAGAGAAAAATATACATAAATAAAATAATCATAAGTATAACAAGCACTAAATTTGGTAGTGCAATATATTTGGGGTCAGTAAAGATTTATTGTGGCGAGGTTCAGTATATGAGTTTCTCAGAAGGCAGAGCTGAGACATAAGTCGCCATTTTTTAGCAATGCGTGTTCTCAGGTACAAAACTGAGAAAATATAGAAGTTATGAAACAAAGACCCTGGAAGGTGTTCTGTGAGCAGAAGAACCTAGCTTTTATGTGGTGACCAAAGCTCACTAAATTAATGATGTCCAAAGCTTAAGAAGTCTCTCAATCTGGACTTCTGCCACAGAACAAGAAAAAGTGCATGTTAGGAAAGGGGTCACTGTTTGCGAAAAAATTAGCAATAGTGATTATGCCCCTGAATTTCAAGATCAAAAAAAAACTCTTCTGGTGTTGTCACCACAGCAGACTAGTTTATTATTTTATATTTAATTACCTAAGGTTTTCTCTAGTAAATATTTTACCCAAAAGAAAATGGCTGGCTCTCACCAGAGAGCTCAATAGTTAAGTCATACCACCCATATGCTAATGTCATAGGTTTGCTCCTGGTCAAGGAACATACAGAAACAGATTGATGTTTCTGATTGTCTGTCTGTCTTTTCCCCCCTTTATCCTGCCTCTAACATGAATAAATGAATAATAGAAAAAATGAAAATTACTTTTTTGTTTTTGTATTTGCAGCTTAAATTGCATAGAAGAATGAATTATGTATTTTAAAATCTCAGCAAAAGAGGAAATAAATGGTAAGTTTAAAAAGTTCCATATATCCCCATGTATAAGAAGCTTCCCTCTATAAGACACACCTTATTTGAAGGGCTCAAAGTTTGAATAAACATAGCAAAAGCAAATAAATGATAAATGCAAGTAAAAAATTCTACAACCACTGTATAAGATGCACCCAGTTTTCTAACCCCACATTTTCCAAAAATGATGAGTCTTATTCATGAGGAAATATGATATACACCCACCAAATGTCTCTGTGAACATTACTTATTTACTTTTTGTCCCCATAGACAGGGAGAGAGTCAGAGACAGGGATAGAAAGGGACAGACAGACAGACAGAGAGAGAGTTCTTATTATGTGCCAGGTCACAGATCAATCATCAGTTTTTCATTGTGACCCCTTACTTTTGCATTGACTCCGGTCTCATATGTGCCTTGACCAGGGGACTATATCTCATAGAGTGACCGCTTGCTCTAGACAGCGACCGTGGGCTCAAGATGATGAGCTCTGCTCAAACCACATGAACCCATGCCCAAATGGCACCCTTGGGATTTCAAACCTGAGTCCACCACATTCCAGTCAATTGCTCTAACCACTGCACTGTCGCCTGCTCACGCTGTGAACATTTTTTCTTTTACTTTCTCTGGATTTTATTTAGTATCCTGGTTCTTAGTATGGGTGGAAAGGCCCTGTTTTTTAAGGTTTTCTTGCCCTAAAATATATTCATCACTCCATTTTTCTATAGTTTTCTTTATGTAGTTTTTATTTCCATTAATTTTAAGGTATTTTGCAACTTGAATTGTGATTTTGAGTGAAAAGAGGTTATTTAGGAGTTAATTTTCTTACTTCAAAAAAGGGATTTTCAGTTAATTTGTATTACTTTGTTTACTATATTAAGTGTGAGGACAACAAGAAACATGCTTTATATCATTTCTAAGGTTGGAGGTAGTTGAAACTTGCTTGAAACAACATACAGGATTATCTGTGGTAAATGTTTTCCAAGTGCGATTCCCTGCTGCCACCTCGTGTGCACTTTGGGAATAACAGCTTAGATCAGTTCATCTGGATAAATACATCAGTTGGGTGTTGTGCGTTATCTATCTATGTTGAATCCAAGGCTATCTATAAGAAAGTTTTATAACTCGTAAACATAAGGAATTTCTAGATACAGCTACTACTTCTTTCCACGTTTATTGTCGTGAAAGCAAGAATTTTTCTTGGTATTATTTCAATTCTCTGATTTTGGCTGGAACTTGCACCATAGCACATACAATAATGGTCTCTGTTACATGTGCTTCTCTGCTGCCCCCTCATGTGCATCTTGGGAATCAAGCCTCAGTACAGGTCCAAAGGAATAGTTTGGTACAGAGGATTTTCTATAAACGTTGATTCCAATTTGCCATTTCTGTAAAGGTTTTGTGTATCCTTAGTGGTTTGTTTTCTGAAAATCCCTCGGATAACTTATTTTTCTTCTTTACTTCCAGCCATGCTTTCATAAAGCCTTTGAAAGTGTGCAACATATACAAGGCACTGTGCTATTAACTTATGTCTGTGCACTCCATGACTTCCCATTCTACTCTTTTAACTTCTGTCTTTTGAACTTCTTTTACAAAAATCAACTTCGTGTATTGTAAAATAGGATGTGCTTTGATTTCATAGGTATGTTGAATTTTAACAGTTTTTTTTTACTATAAATAAAGTATTCTTATAGCAGAAGTGCAAGAAAAATGATCTCAAAAACAACAACAACAAATTTTCATACAGGTATATCTACTGTTAATATTAGGACATTTTCTTTCCTTATTCTTTGTGTACGTATTATATTTCTGTATGTATATATACTCAGGTACATTGGGTGTGTGTACATCTTATCTGCATAAATGTTTATTGCACATAAGCATATCTCTCTGTGTCAACAGTGTCTGTGATTTGTGGATATCTGTGTACATATACAAATGACTATTTATTCGTTCATTCCGGAAACACTTATTGTATTTGATTAATTGCCAGGGACTGTGCATTACACTGGTTGCCTACAGTGAATGAGACAGTCTCACTTTCTGTCTTTAGAAATACTACACTGTAATGGGGTAGACAGAAAAAGAAAATTATTCATAAATAAATAACTGTAAGTTTAACAAGCACTTAATTTGGTAGTGCAATATCTTTGGTGTCCATTTTGATTTATTGTACTGAGTTTCTGTATATCAGTTACTCAGAAGGCAGAGCTGAGACATAAGCCTCGGTTTTTCAGTAATGCGTGTTCTTAGGTATAAAATGGAGAATATATAGAAGTAATAAAATAAAAACCCTGGGAGGTGTTCTGTCAGCAAAAGAACCTTGCTTCTATGTAGTGACCAATGCTCAGTTAAATTAATGATGTCCAAAGTTTAGGGGGTCTCTCAGTATGGATTGCTGCCACAGCAGAAGAGAAAGTGCATGTTGGGAAAGGGGTCACTTTGTGCTAAACAATTAGAAATTGTGTTTATGCCCCTGAATTTCAAGAGCAAAGAAATGTCTTCTGGTGTTGCCACCACAGAAGACTAAATTATAATTTTATTTTTTAATTACGTCTGGTTTTCTCTAGTAAATTTATTCACCAAATGACAATGGCTTGCTCTCACCACAGAGCTCAGTAGTTAAAGCATAGCACCCATACGCTAATATCATAGGTTTGCTCCTGCGTCAAAGCACATACGAAAACAGATTGATGTTTCTGACTGTCTGTTTTTCCCCCCTTTTTCCTGTTTCTGACATGAATAAATATGTAAAAGAAAAATGAGCATAGCTTTTTTGTTGTTGTTTTTGCAGCTTAAACTGCATAGAAGAATGAATTATGTTTTACAAAATCTCACCCCAAGAGGAAATAAGTGGTAAGGTTGTAGAGTTCCATATTTCCCCATGTATATGTAGTTTCCCTGTGTAAGACGCACCTTATTTGGGGGGCTCAAAGTTTGAGTAAATGATAGCAAATGTGAATAAAAGAAAAATGCAAGTAAAATATTCAACAACCACTGTATAAGATGCACCCAGTTTTCTAACCCCACATTTTTCGAAAAAGATGAGTCTCATTCATGGGAAAATATGATATACACCCACCAAATGTCTCTGTGAACATTTCTTTTTTTTTTCCAGAGCAGGGAGAGAGTCAGAGAGAGGGATAGATAGGGACAGACAGACAGAAAGAGAGTTTTTATTATGTGCCAGGTCACAGATCAATCATCAGAGTTTCGTTGTGACCCCTAACTTGTTCATCGACTCTTGTCTCATATGTGCCTTGACCTGGGGGCTATATCTCATAGAGTGACCGCTTGCTCTAGACAGCGACTTAGGGCTCAAGATGGTGAGCTTTGCTCAAACCACATGAGCCCACGCTCAAGATGGAACCCTTGGGATCTCAAAGCTGAGTCCACCACATTCCAGTCAATTGCTCTAACCACTGCACCATCTCCTGCTCATGCTGTGAACATTTTTTCTTTTACTTTTTCTGGATTTTATTTAGTATCCTGGTTTTTAGTATGGGTGGAAAGGCTCTATGTTTTAAGGTTTCCTTGCCCTAAAATAGATTCATCACTACATTTTTCCGTAGGTTTCCTTATGTAGTTTTCATTTCCATTGATTTTAAGGTATTTTGCAACTTGAATTGTGATTTTGAGCAGAAAGAGTTTATTTAGGAATTAATTGCCTTACCTTCAAAAAAGGGATTTTTAGTTATTTTTTATTACATTTAATGTATTAAGTGTGAGGACAACAAGAAACATGCTTTATATCATTTCTAAAGTTAGAGGTAGTTGAAACTTGCTTGAAAGAAAATACAGGATTGTCTGTGGGAAATGTTTTCCAAGTGTGCATCTCTGTTGCCTCCTCGTGTTCACCTTGGGAATAACAGCTCAGAGCAGTTCACCTGAAAAAACACAGCAGTTGGGAGTTGTGCTTTATCTATCCATTTTGAAACCAAGACTATTTAGAAGATACTTATGTCCCTGCACTTATTCACTTCCCTTTCTACTATTTTTACATCTGTCTTTTGAACTTCTTTTATTTAAATCTACTTAATGTATTGTAAATTATTATGTGCTTTGATTTGACAAGTATGTAGTATTTTAACAGCTCTTTATTATAAAAATGGTATTCTTATTGCAGAAATCCAAAAAAATGATAAGAAAAACAAAACAACAGATTTTCATACATAGATATCAACTGTTAACTTTAGCCATTTTCTTTCCATATTCTTCGTGTTCCAATTATATTTGTCTATGTATATGTACTCAGGTACATTGGAAGAGTGTACCCAATGTGTGCATAGATGTGCATTGCACATAGGCATACATCTCTGTTTCAATATTATCTGTCATTTGTGGATATTTGTGTATGTATGCAAATGAATATTTATTCACTCTTCTAGTAAAAACTTATTGAATTTTTATTATGTGCCAGGCACTGTGCTCGACACTAGTTTCCATACTGAATGGGAGAGACTCACTTTCTCTCTTTATGGATATTACACTGTCATGGAGTAGAAAGAGGAAGGAAAAAATATACATAAAAAATTAAAAGTTGTGACAAACACTGGATTTGGTAGTGCAATGCCTTTGGTCCCAGTTGCGATTGATCGTGGCATGGTTGAGTATATCAGTTTCTCGGAAGGCAGAGCTGAGGCATAAGTCTCGGTTCTTCAGGAATGCGTGATCTCAGCTATAAAAATGACAAAATTTACAAGGATGCAACAAATAACCTGGGAGGTGTTCTGTTATCAAAAGAACCTAAATTGTAAGTGCTGACCAGGCTCAGATAAATTCTGAAAACCAAAGCTTAGGAGGTTTCTCAGTCCGGACTGCAGCCAAGAGACAAGAAAAAGTGCATGTTAGGAAAGGTGAGAATTCGTGCTAAACAATCAGAAATACTGATTGTATATGCCCCTGACTGACAAGTGCCTAGGAAAGACTTCTGATGTTGTCACCACAGCAGACTAGATTATTATTATTTTTTTTATTTGCCTCAGGTTTTCTCTAGTAATTTTGTCCCCCTAGAGACAATGGCTTGCTTACACCAGAGAGCTCACTAGTTAGAGCATCACACTCATACAGTAATGTCATAGGATTGGTCCCGGTTCAAGGCACATACAGAAACAGATTGATGTTTCTGACTATCTGTCTGTCTTTTTCCCCCCACTTCCTCTCTTTAACATTAAAAATTAAATAAAAGAAAAAATGACAATGGCTATTTTTTTGTTGTTTTCGCAGCTTAAATTGCATAGAAGAATGAATTATGTTTTTCAAAATCTCACCACAAGAGGAAATAGGTAGTAAGGTTGTAAAGTACCATATTTCCCCATGCATAATATGCCTCCCTGTAGAAGACGCACCTTCATTTTTGGGCACAAAGTTTGAGAAAATGATAACAAGTGCAATGAGACTGGAAATACAAGTAAAATATACTACAACCACTGTATAAGACGCACCCATTTTTCAAACCCCAAATTTTTTAAAAAAGATGAGTCTAAAATGAGGGCAAATATGGTATACACCTGCCGAATATCTCTGTGAACCCTTTATTCTTTCTTTCTTTTTATTCTTTTTTTTTTTACAGAGACAGAGAGAGAGTCAGAGAGAGAGATAGACAGGGACACACAGACAGGAAGGTAAAGAGTGTTTTTTTTTAATTATGTGCCAGGTCACAGTTCAATCATCAGTATTTTGTTGTGACACCTTAGTTGCTCATTGACTGCTCTCTCATTGTGCCTTGACCAGGGAACTACAGCTGTCCGAGTAACCTCTTGCTCGAGCCAGTGAGCCCGTTGGGTTAAAGCTGGAGAGCTTTGCTTAAACCAGATAAGCCCACGCTCAAGGTGGCGACCTAGGGATCTCAAATTTGGGTCCTCCGCATTCCAATCAAATGCTCTATCCACCGCGCCACCGCCTCCTCAGGCTGTGAAAATTTTTATCTTTTACTTTCTCTGGATTTTGTTTAGTATCCTGTTTCATAGTATGGTGGTAACGTTGTGTATTTTAAGGTTTTTTTCCACTAAAATGTATTCATCACAACATTTTTCCATAGGTTTTCTTTTTTTTTTTTTTTTTAGTATTTTTTTTATTAAATTTAATGCAGTGACATTGATAAATCAGGGTACATATGTTGGAGAAAATATCTCTAGATTATTTTGACATTTGATTGTGCTGCATATCCCTCCCCCAAAGTTAAATTGTCTTTTGTCACCTTCTATCTGGTTTTCTTTGTGCCCCTCCCCTCCCCTAACCCCTCTCTCCTTCTTCACCCCCACCCCCCCCCCCCCAACCCCCACCCCTGTTGCCATCACCTTCTTGTTCATGTCTCTGAGTCTCATTTTTATGTCCCTTTTATGTATGGATTCATCTTAGTTTTTTTTTTTTCTGATTTACTTATTTCACTCCGTATAATGTTGTCAAGGTCCATCCATGTTATTGTAAATGATACGATGCCATCATTTCTTATGGCTGAGTAGTATTCCATAGTATATATGTACCAAACCTTTTCAATCCACTCGTCCTCTGAAGGACACTTGGGCTGTTTCCAGATATTCGCTATTGTGAACAATGCTGCCACAAACATGCGGGTGCATTTCTCCTTTTCGAGCCATTCTATGGTGTTCTTGGGGTATATTCCTAAAAGTGAGATAGCTGGGTCAAAAGGCAGTTCGATTTTCAGATTTTTGAGGAATCTCCATACTGTTTTCCACAGTGGCTGCACCAGTCTGCATTCCCACCAGCAGTGCAGGAGGGTTCCCTTTTCTCCACATCCTCGCCAGCACTTATTCTGTGTTGTTTTGTTGATAAGCGCCATTCTGACTGGTGTGAGGTGATATCTCATTGTGGTTTTAATTTTCATTTTTCTAATGATTAGTGATGTTGAGCATTTTTTCATATGCTTATTGGCCATCTGTATGCCCTCTTTGGAGAAGTGTCTATTCATCTCTTTTGCCCATTTTTGGATTAGGTTGTTTGTCTTTTTGGTGTTGAGTTTTACAAGTTCTTTATAAATTTTGGTTATTAACCCTTTATCAGACGTATTGTCAAATATGTTCTCCCATTGTGTAGTTTGTCTTTTTATTTTGTTCTTGTTGTCTTTAGCTGTGCAAAAGCTTTTTTTTTTTAATGAATTTTTATTAATGGTAATGGGATGACATTAATAAATCAGGGTACATATATTCAAAGAAAACATGTCTAGGTTATTTTGTCATTAAATTATGTTGCATACCCCTCGCCCAAATTCAGATTGTCCTTCGCCATCCTCTATCTAGTTCTCTGTGCCCCTCCCCCTCCCACTAACTTTCCCCCTGTCCTCACTCCCCCCACCCCTGGTAACCACCACACTCTTGTCCATGTCTCTTAGTCTCATTTTTATGTTCCACCAATGTATGGAATCATGTAGTTCTTGTTTTTTTCTGATTTACTTATTTCACTCCTTATAATGTTATCAAGATCCCACCATTTTGCTGTAAATGATCTGATGTCATCATTTCTTATGGCTGAGTAGTATTCCATAGTGTATATGTGCCACATCTTCTTTATCCAGTCTTCTATTGAAGGGCTTTTTGATTGTTTCCATGTCTTGGCCACTGTGAACAGTTCTGCAATGAACATAGGGCTACATGTGTCTTCACGTATCAATGTTTCTGAGGTTTTGGGGTATATACCCAGTAGAGGGATTGCTGGGTCATAAGGTAGTTCTATTTTCAGTTTTTTGAGGAACCACCATACTTTCCTCCATAATGGTTGTACTACTTTACAGTCCCACCAAAAGTGAATGAGGGTTCTTTTTTCTCCACAACCTCTCCAACATTTGCTATTACCCGTCTTGTTGATAATGGCTAATCTAACAGGGGTGAGGTGGTATCTCATTGTAGTTTTGATTTGCATTTCCCTAATAACTAATGAAGCTGAGCATCTTTTCATATATCTGTTGGCCATTTGTATCTCTTCCTGGGAGAAGTGTCTATTCATGTCCTCTTCCCATTTTTTTATTGGATTGTTTGTTTGTTTGTTGTTGAGTTTTATGAGTTCTTTGTAAATTTTGGATATTAGGCCCTTATCTGAGCTGTTGTTTGAAAATATCATTTCCCATTTAGTTGGCTGTCTGTTTATTTTTATATCAGTTTCTCTTGCTGAGCAAAAACTTTTTATTCTGATGTAGTCCCATTCATTTATCTTTGCCTTCACTTCTCTTGCCATTGGAGTCAAGTTCATAAAATGTTCTTTAAAACCCAGGTCCATGATTTTAGTACCTATGTCTTCTTCTATGTACTTTATTGTTTCAGGTCTTATATTTAGGTCTTTGATCCATTTTGAATTAATTTTAGTACACGGGGACAGGCTGTAGTCGAGTTTCATTCTTTTGCATGTGGCTTTCCAGTTTTCCCAACACCATTTGTTGAAGAGGCTTTCTTTTCTCCATTGTGTGTTGTTGCCCCTTTATCAAAGATTATTTGACCATATATATGTGGTTTTATTTCTGGGCTTTCTATTCTGTTTCATTGGTCTGAGTGTCTCTTTTTCTGCCAATACCATGCTGTTTTGATTATCGTGGCCCTATAATATAGTTTAAAGTCAGGTATTGTAATGCCCCCAGCTTCATTCTTTTTCCTTAGGATTGTTTTGGCTATTCGGGGTTTTTTATAGTTCCATATAAATCTGATGATTTTCTGTTCCATTTCTTTAAAAAATCTCATAGGGATTTTGATGGGAATTGCATTAAATTTGTATATTGCTTTGGGTAATATGGCCATTTTGATTATATTTATTCTTCCTATCCAAGAACAAGGAATATTTTTCCATCTCATTGTATCTTTTTCGATTTCCCTTAACAATGCTTTGTAATTTTCATTATATAGGTCCTTTACATTCTTTGTTATGTTTATTCCTAGGTATTTTATTTTTTTTGTTGCAATCGTGAAGGGGATTATTTTTTTGAGTTCGTTTTCGAATATTTCATTGTTGGCATAGAGAAAGGCTATGGACTTCTGTATGTTAATTTTGTATCCTGCGACCTTACTGTATTGGTTTATTGTTTCTAATAATCTTTTTGTGGAGTCCTTCGGGTTTTCGATGTATAGGATCATATCATCAGCAAAAAGTGATACCTATACTTCTTCTTTTCCGATATGGATGCCTTTTATTTCTTTGTCTTGTCTGATTGCTCTGGCCAGAACTTCTAGCACCACGTTAAATAAGAGTGGAGAGAGTGGACAACCCTGTCTTGTTCCTGATTTAAGGTAGAAAGTCCTCAGTTTTATGCCGTTTAAAATGATGTTGGCTGATGGTTTATCATATATGGCCTTTATCATATTGAGATATTTTCCTTCTATACCCATTTTGTTGAGAGTCTTAAACATAAAATTGTGTTGTATTTTATCAAAAGCCTTTTCTGCATCTATTGATAAGATCCTGTGGTTTTTGTTCTTTGTTTTGTTGATATGGTGTATTACGTTAACCGTTTTGCGTATGTTGAACCATCCTTGAGATTCTGGGATGAATCCCACTTGATCATGATGTATTATTTTTTTAATATGTTGTTGTATTCGGTTTGCCAGTATTTTGTTTAGAATTTTAGCATCTGTATTCATTAGAGATATTGATCTATAGTTTTCTTTCTTTGTGCCATCTTTGCCAGGTTTTGGTATGAGGGTTATATTGGCCTCATAAAATGTGTTTGGAAGTATTGCTTCTTCTTCAATTTTTTGGAAGACTTTGAGTAGAATAGGAACCAAGTCTTCTTTGAATGTTTGATAGAATTCACTAGTATAACCGTCTGGGCCTGGACTTTTATTTTTGGGGAGGTTTTTAATAGTTTTTTCTATTTCCTCCCTGCTGATTGGTCTGTTTAGGCTTTCTGCTTCTTCATGACTCAGTCTAGGAAGGTTGTATTGTTCTAGGAATTTATCCATTTCTTCTAGATTGTTGTATTAGGTGGCATATAATTTTTCATAGTATTCTACAATAATTCTTTGTATATCTATGATGTCTGTGGTGATCTCTCCTCTTTCATTTTGGATTTTATTTATTTGAGTCCTGTGCCTTTTTTCCTTGGTGAGTCTTGCCAAGGGTTTGTCAATTTTGTTGATCTTTTCAAAGAACCAGCTCCTTGTTTTATTGATTTTTTCTATAGTTTTTCTGTTCTCTATTTCATTTATTTCTGCTCTGATTTTTATTATCTCCTTTCTTCGGCCGGTTTTGGGTTGTCTTTGTTCTTCTTTTTCTAGTTCCTTAAGGTGTGAAGTTAAGTGGTTTACTTGGGCTCTCTCTTGTTTGTTCATATAGGCCTGAAGTGATATGAACTTTCCTCTTATTACTGCTTTTGCTGCATCCCAGAGATTCTGATATGTCGTATTTTCATTTTCATTTGTCTGTATATATCTTTTGATCTCTGCGCTTATTTCTTCTTTGACCCATTCATTTTTTAGAAGTATGTTGTTTAGTTTCCACATTTTTGTGGGTTTTTCCCCCTCTTTTTTGCAGTTGAATTCTAGTTTCAAGGCTTTATGATCAGAAAATATGCTTGGTACAATTTCAATTTTTCTAAATTTGCTGATATTGTCTTTGTGGCCCAACATATGGTCAATTCTTGAGAATGTTCCATGTACACTAGAGAAAAATGTATACTCTGTCACTTTGGGATGAAGTGTCCTGTATATGTCTATCATATCCAGTTGTTCTAGTATTTCATTTAAGGCCACTATATCTTTATTGATTCTCTGTTTGGATGACCGATCTAGAGCCGTCAGCGGAGTATTGAGGTCTCCAAGTATGATTGTATTTTTGTTAGTTTTTGTTTTAAGGTCAATTATTAGCTGTCTTATATATTTTGGTGCTCCTTGGTTTGGTGCATATATATTAAGGATTGTTATGTCTTCTTGATTCAGTGTCCCCTTAATCATTATGAAGTGACCATTTTTGTCTCTGAGTACTTTTTCTGTCTTGTAGTCAGCATTATCAGATATGAGTATTGCTACACCTGCTTTTTTTTGGGTGTTGTTTGCTTGGAGTATTGTTTTCCAGCCTTTCACTTTGAATTTGTTTTTATCCTTGTTGCTTAGATGTGTTTCTTGTAGGCAGCATATAGTTGGATTTTCTTTTTTAATCCATTCTGCTACTCTGTGTCTTTTTATTGGTAAGTTTAATCCATTTACATTTAGTGTAATTATTGACACTTGTGGGTTCCCTACTGCCATTTTATAAATTGCTTTCTGTTAGTTTTGTATCTAGTTTGATTCTTCTCTTTTGTTTTTCTATCATTTGTTTTTGTTTGTTTCTGTTCCATACTTCTTTCCTCTGTTGCTACCTTTTTTAAGTCATGTGTTTTTGTGGTGGTTTCTAGGGTGGTTACCATTAAGTAATGAAAAGGGTACCACCATATTCATTGTAGTACCCTATCTTATAAGTATTTCTGCACTTCATCGTCTTTTGCTACTGTTAATCTCCATTCTCTCCCCCCTTTTTTTCCTATGTTGTCACAGTTTAAGTTTGGTTTTATTGTGTTCTTGGTGGGGCTTTTACTTGTGGTGTTGTTTTCTTTTGTTCTTTGAATCTGGTTGGAAAACCCCCTTTAGTATTTCCTGGAGTGGGGGCTTTCTGTTGATAAATTCTCTCATCTTTTCTGTATTTGTGAATGTTTTTATATCTCCTTCATACTTGAAGGATAGCTTTGATGTGTATAGTATTGTTGGCTGAAAGTTCCTCTCTTTCAGGGCTTTAAATATTGGGGTCCACTCTCTTCTAGCTTGTAGAGTTTCTGCTGAGAAATCTGATGATAATCTAATAGGCCTTCCTTTATATGTTGTACTCTTCTTTTCCCTGGCTGCCTTGAGAATTTTTTCTTTGTCATTGGTTTGTATCATCTTTATTGTGATGTGCCTTGGAGTGGGTTTGTTGGGGTTAAGAAAACTCGGTGTTCTGTTTGCTTCTTGAATTTGAGGCTTTAGTTCTTTCCACAGGCTTGGGAAGTTCTCGTCTATTATTTGTTTGAGTATATTCTCCATTCCATTTTCTTTCTCTTCTCCCTCTGATATACCTGTTATTCTTATGTTATTCTTTCTGATGGAGTCAGACAATTCCTGTAGGGCTTTCTCGTTTTTTATTATTTTTGAGTCTCTTTCTTCTCTCTGTTGTGCCTCAAGTTGTTTGTCTTCTATTTCACTAATCCTATCTTCAATCTGGGCTGTTCTGCTAGCTAAGCTTGTTACCTCGTTTTTCAGCTCGTGAATTGAGTTTTTCATTTCTGTTTGATTTGTTTTTATAGTTTCAATTTCCTTGGTAATATATTCTTTGTGTTCATTGAGTTGTTTTCTGATCTACCTATATTGCCTTTCTGTGTTTTCTTGTATATCTCTGAGTATTTTTAAGATTTCTATTTTAAATTCTCTGTCATTTAGCTCCAAGTCTTCCAATATGTTAAGTCTTTTCTCCATAGATTTTTTCACATCTATTTGTGTTACCTCTCTTTCTTTTGTATCCATAATATTCGATTTCCTCTTTCTTATTGGCATCTGAGGGTGGTCTTGTTGATAGCACTAATTAGAATTAATAAAGAGTAAAAAGTAGAAAAAAAAATGTAAAACACCCCACAAAAAAAAGCAGTAATAATTTATTATTTCCCCCTTTTTTTTCTTTCTTCTCTTTCCCTCCTCTCCCCTCCTCCTGGAAATATCGTGCCTATAATGGAGGGTCTGATTTGCGGTGAAGAGTTCAAGGGGCAAAAAAAAAAGGGGAGTAGGGACCTACTAAATGCAAAAAAAAAAAAAAAAAAAAAAGGAAGAAAATCTTAGACAAGCATAAGATGATTTGCTTGTGGGTGATGGTCAACTAAGAGATATAATGAGAGGGATAAGAGGGAACCAAAAAAAAGGACAAAAAAAGAATAATAAAGAAGAAAAAAATAAAAATAATAAGTAAAAATCTGTTGTATTAAGTGGAGCGGAGACTAAATACAATGGAGACCTTGGGTTGGGAGGACCCAAAATGCCACAAACATAAACAAACAAGTAAAAAACAAAAACAAAAGCGAAAAAGAAAAATAAAGCCAAAAAAAAGCCTGGAGTCCCAAATTAACTAATTTGTTCATGATTGAGGATTAAATGAGAGGAAAGTAAAATGAGAAAAAAAAAGAAAAAACGAATAGAAAGGAAAAAAAGAAAAAGAGAAAAATGAAGGAAGAAATAAAAAAGGAAGAGAAAAAAACAAAATAAAGCAAAACAAATAAAATGGAGGAGAAAGTGAGAGTTAAGTGTTTTGGAGTATAATCTTAAAGGAGGGTGAGGATGAAGAAGAGAAATAAAATGTAACACTTATGGGTAGTGTAGATCAAGAAAAGGGAAGCATAAGATGGGCAGAGAATATAAGGACCGAGGTGGAGGAAATAAAGGCAATAAGATAGAAGAACAAAACAAAAAAAAAAATTAGTGGAACAAGTTGTAAAGTCTGTGGATTTTTCTTGATTTTGAGATGTTAACTTCTTCCTTTTTCTTTTCTCTCCCTCTTCCTGGTCGGTGACTCTGTACCCCAGGCTCTGCCCCTGTGTCACACTTAGGTAGGGATTTGCAGTTGATGGGATTCTATGGCAATGTCATATAATTGGCTTTAGTCTTGCTGGTAGTCAAGGCTTGTTGGCGTTTGCAGGGTCCAACGATGAGAGAGTTTGCTTTCCTGGATTCTCTCTCCTAGTCCCCCCTTCCTGAATTAGCAGCCTGGTGATCCAGCTATAAGGCTGCCACTGCTTCTGCCTGGGGAGTAAGAGGCTCAAAGAGCTGGGAAATCCCCACTCTATCCCCACTAAGTGCAAGGCTTTGGGAAAGGCTCTGGCAGTCAGGGCCTCCAGTGTAATCAGGCGGGGGTGGGAGTCAATTGTTGTCAAGGTGACTGTTCAGCACCTAGCACTCAGTTGGACCTCTCAACCCAGGCTTTCCACACTTTGTAGCCTGTTTCGCCTGGGAAGAAGAGGCACTAGTCTCTGCTTGCGACTAGTGTAGTATAGATCTTATTATCTGCCAAGTCCTTCTTGTTAGCGTTTATCCCTGAATATGGAGGCTCTATCAATTAGAAGTTGCCCCCGCCCCTTTAGCGAGAGGCATTAAAAAATATCACGCCTCTTGTCTTCGGTCGCTGAACTGAGGGAGATCTTATCAATTAGAACCGAGGGTGCGCAGATTTCACGGGTTAAGCTAATTTTAGTGATTGGGTCGCAGCTGTGCTCCCGAAGGTATTTCAGCCTGCCTGCGTGCGCCCCTCCCCCAACGCTTGATTGTTAGCTTGAATGGCTAGGTGAGGTGCCCCGCCCGCGGAGAGAATCTCCCAAGTAGGGAATACCGCCCTGGGGCCTCTCCCACTCCCCCCGCTGCTGGCGGCTGGGGCGCACCGGGCGCAGGAAGATGGGGCACCCTGGGTGTGCGGGCCAGCAGGGCGCTCTGGGCGCGTGGAATGCACAGTGTACACGCGCGAATGGGGTGCTCCGGGCACCGGTGGCTGGCGACTCTCACTCGCAGTGCGCGGGCCGCTGGGAACGTTAGGGGTGCTCGCTCTGCAACCGGACCGGGCGCGCCAGCGGTTGCTCGCCGCTCCGGAGTGTGGGCGGTGCTTGCTCTGCAACCGAACCGGGCACGCGCCTGCGGCTGCTCGCGGCGGCTGCTCGCGGCTGCCGCTCGCGGCTCCCGAGTGTGGGCTGACTCACCACAGGCGCACTTCCTCGCGGCTTGAATGAACGTCCCTGCGGTAGCTTCCTCCACACCCTCGTCTCTCAGATTCAAATGATAACAGTCCTTTCGCTTTCAGTTTGTGTGGAACTCTGGAATACTCCGAGGATAAATTTTCCTGTTTCTAGTTGATAAATTTGTTGTGATTTTGGGGACATCTGTCGGACGCGCTGCTCACGGCGCCATTTCCGTGACGTCACTCGGCAATTGTGCGCAAAAGCTTTTTAGTTTGATATAGTCCCATTTGTTTATCCTGTCTTTTATTTCACTTGCCTGTGGAGATAAATCAGCAAATATATTGCTGTGAGAGATGTCAGAGAGCTTACTGCCTATGTTTTCTTCTAAGATGCTTATGGTTTCACGGCCTACATTCAAGTCTTTTATCCATTTTGAGTTTATTTTTGTGAGTGGTGTAAGCTGGTGATCTAGTTTCATTTTTTTGCAGGTAGCTGTCCAATTTTCCCAACACCATTTGTTAAAGAGGCTGTCTTTACTCCATTGTATTTCCTTACCTCCTTTGTCAAATATCAGTTGTCCATAGAACTGTGGGTTTATTTCTGGGTTTTCTGTTCTGTTCCATTGATCTATATACCTGTTCTTATGCCAGTACCAGGCTGTTTTGAGTACAACGGCCTTGTAGTATAACTTGATATCAGGAAGTGTGATACCTCCCACTTTATTCTTCTTTTTTAAGATTGCTGAGGCTATTCGTGTCCTCTTTTGGTTCCATATAAATTTTTGGAATATGTGTTCTATATCTTTGAAGTATGTCATTGGTATTTTAATTGGTATTGCGTTGAATTTATAGATTGCTTTGGGTAATATAGACATTTTAATGATGTTTATTCTTCCTAACCATGAGCATGGTATATGCTTCTACTTGTTTGTATTTTCCTTGATTTTTTTACAATGCTTTGTAATTTTCTGAGTACAAGTCTTTAGTCTCCTTGGTTAAGTTTACTCCTAGGTACTTAATTTTTTTGGTTGTAATTGTGAAGGGGATTGTTTCCTTAATTTCTATTTCTGACTGATCATTGTTGGTGTATAAAAATGCTTCTGATTTCTGAGTATTGATTTTATATCCTGCCACTTTGCTGAATTTATTTATCAGGTCCAGTAGTTTTTTGACTGAGACTTTAAGGTTTTCTATATACAATATCATATCATCTGCAAATAATGATAGTTTTACTTCTTCTTTTCCAACTTGAATGCCTTTTATTTTTTCTTCTTGTCTGATTGCTGTGGCTAGGACTTCCAGGACTATGTTAAATAAGAGTGGTGAAAGGGGGCACCCCTGCCTTGTTCCTGATCTTAAGGGTATTGCTTTTAATTTTTCCCCATTGAGTATGATGTTGGCTGTGGGTTTCTCATAGATGGCTTTTATCATGTTGAGGTATGTTCCCTGTATTTCCACTTTGCTGAGAGTTTTGATCATGAATGGGTGCTGGATTTTATCAAATGCTTTTTCTGCATCTATTGAAATTATCATATGGTTTTTCTCCTTCTTTTTGTTTATGTGATGAATCACATTGATTGATTTACGAATATTGTTCCAGCCTTGCCTCCCCAGAATAAATCCCACTTGATCATGGTGTATGATTTTTTCCATATATTGTTGGATCCGGTTTGCTAATATTTTGTTGAGGATTTTAGCATCTATATTCATCAGAGATATTGGCCTATAATTTTCTTTCTTTGTGTTGTCTTTGCCTGGTTTTGGAATCAGAATTATGCTCGCCTCATAAAAGGAGCTTGGAAGTCTTCCTTCCTCTTGACTTTTTTGAAATAGTTTGAGAAGGATAGGAGTTATTTTTTCTTTGAATATTTGGTAGAATTCCGTTGTGAAGCCATCGGGCCCTGGACTTTTCTTTGTTGGGAGATTTTTGAAAACTGTTTCGATCTCCTTTGTTGTAATCGGTCTGTTTAGGTTTTCTGATTCTTCCAGATTGATTTTTGGAAGATTTTTTGTTTCAAGGAATTTGTCCATTTCATCTAGGTTGTCTAGTTTTTTGGCATACCGTTCTTCATAGTATTTTCTTACAATATTTTGTATTTCTGTTGTGTCAGTTGTTATTTCTCCTCTCTCATTTCTAATTTTATTTATTGGAGTCCTCTCTCTCTCTTTTTCTTTATGAGTCTACTTAAAGGTTCATCAATCTTGTTTACCTTTTCAAAGAACCAGCTCCTAGTTTTATTGATCCTCTGTATTGTTTCTTTAGCCTCTATGTCATTTATTCCTGCTCTGATCTTTATTATTTTCTTCCTTCTACTACATTTGGGCTTTACTTGCTGTTCTTTTTCTAATTCTTTTAGATGCACGGTTAAGTTGTTAATTTGAGCTTTTTCTAGCTTCTGAAAGTGTGCCTGTAGTGCTATGAACTTCCCTCTCAGCACTGCTTTCGCTGTGTCCCATAAATTTTGAGTTGTTGTATGTTCATTGTCATTCGTTTCTAGGAATTTTTTTATTTCTTCCCTTATCTCATTCTTAATCCATTCATGATTTAACACCCTGCTATTTAGTTTCCATGTGTTTGAGAATTTTTGAGCTTTTCTGCTGTGATTCATTTCTAGTTTCATGCCGTTGTGATTGGAGAAAGTGCTTGATATGATTTCAGTTTTCTTAAATTTGTTGAGAGCAGTTTTGTGCCCTAACATGTGGTCTATCCTAGAGAATGTACCATGAGCACTTGAAAAGAATGTATATTCTGCTGCTTTAGGGTGAAAGGATCTGAAGATATCTATTAAATCGAGTTGATCTAGTGTTTCCAATAAGTCTGTTGTTTCTTTGTTAATTTTCTTTCTTGAGGATCTATCTAGTGATGTTAGTGGGGTATTGAAATCCCCTACTATTATAGTATTGCTGTTGATCTCACCCTTTAAATCCATATAAGTCTGTTTTATATATTTGGGTGCTCCTATATTTGGTGCATAGATATTTATAATAGTTATATCTTTCTGTTGGATTACTCCCTTTATCATTATATAGTGACCTTCTTTATCTCTTACTATATCCTTTGTTTTAAAGTCCAATTTGTCTGATATAAGTATTGCTACCCCAGCTTTTTTTTCATTTCCGTTTGCATGAAATGTTTTTTTCCATCCTTTTACCTTCAATCTATGTGTGTCTTTTGTTCTAAGGTGTGTCTCTTGTAGACAACATATGTATGGGTCCTGTTTTCTTATCCACGCAGCTATCCTATGTCTTTTGATTGGATCATTTAATCCATTTACATTTAAGGTTATTACTGATATGTAGTTGTTTATTGCCATTTTCTTCTTTAAAGGTGTATTCCTTTTTTTGCTATATTCTTTTCCAACTTTGATCTGTTTACAACAGGCCCCTTAACATTTCTTGCAGCGTTGGTTTGGTTGTAATGAATTCCTTGAGTTGTTTTTTGTCTGGGAAGCTTTTTATTTCTCCTTCGATTTTAAATGATAGCCTTGCTGGATAAATTAGTCTTGGTTGTATGTTCTTGTTCTGCATTACTTTGAATATTTCTTGCCATTCCCTTCGGGCCTCAAGTGTTTCTGTTGAGAAGTCGGATGTCATCCTTATGGGGGCTCCTTTGTAGGTGATAACTTTTTTTTCTCTTGCAGCTTTTAATATTTTCTCTTTATCGCTTAGCTTTGGTATTTTAATTATGATGTGTCTTGGTGTAGGTTTCTTTGGGTTTCTCTTTAATGGAGTTTTCTGTGCTTCTTGGACTTGTGAGAGTTTCTCTTGCATTCATTTAGGGAAGTTTTCAGTTATGATGTGATTGAACAAAGTCTCTATCCCTTGTTCTTTTTCTTCTTCTACAGGAACCCCTATGATGTGGATGTTATTTCTCTTCATGTAGTCACAGAGATCTCTAAGTGTTTCCTCAGACTTTTTGAGTCTCTTTTCTCTTTTCTTCTCTGCTTTCATACCTTCATTCCAGTTGTCCTCCAACTCGCTGATTCGATCCTCAGCTGTATCCATCCTGTTTTTAATTCCTTCCATTGTGGTCTTCATTTCTGATATTGTATTTGTCATCTCTGACTGATTCTTTTTTAATATTTCAATATCCTTTTTTATACTTGCTATTTCTTTATTTAGGTTTTCAAACTGCCCCTCCTTTGTTGTTCTAAGATCCCTAAGCATCCTTACAATCATTATTTTGAACTCCGCATCTGGAAGTTTGATTATTTCCATATCACTCAGCTCATCTCTCAAAGGTGTCTCTTGTGGTTTCATTTGGGTTGCACTCCTTTGTCTTCTCATAATGGTGTTTTATTTGTAGAGTTGGTTGAGACTAGGCTTTGTGTTGTCTTCCTCCAGTTTTCAGTTGTGTTATTTCTAGGTCTTCTTGGGTTGGTATCAGCTATTATTTGTAATCTACTTTTGGGTTTGGGCAGCTTTGAAGTCTTGATTTTTTTGTTTTCTTAACAGGTGATAGTCTTGTTAACTGATCTCAGCAGGTGGCTTCCTTGAAACAGGATTATTGTGGCTTCCTCTTTGCTTCTTGGTTTTTGAGAGCTGTTCTTGCAGTTCAGTGTTGGTTTTTTATGCTGATTTTTCCTAAATTGATTTGTATTCCAGTTTGGTGTTGAGAGCTGGGCATCTGTGGGTCCGCCTACTCCGCTGCCATCTTCAAAAGCTGCAGGTCGATTCTTTATCCACCGCGCAACCCCAGGTCAGGCTAGTAAGTTGTTTTATAAAGATATATTTGATTTGACAGCTGCTTACTGCTCATCAACTGCGAGGGCCCATGAATCGGTGGCCATGGTGTGGAGGGAAGGAGGCCAACTCGCAAAACAATCACCGCACTGCACAGCAACAATCCATAGGTTTTCTTATGTACTTTTTATTTCCATTAAGTTTCAAGTATTTTGTAACTTGAATTTTGATTTTGAGCAGGGGTTATTTAGGAGTGAATTTCTTAACTTAAAAAAGGAAGGGTTTTGTAGTTAGGTTTTATTACTGATTTCTAGAGTAAGTGTGATGACAAGAAGAAACATGCTTTATATCATTTGAAAGGTTTGAGATAGTTGAAACTTGCTTGAAAGAAAATACAGGATTGTCTCTGGGAAATGTTTTCCAAGTGTGCTTCTCTGCTGCCACCTCTTGTTCACCTTGGGAATAACAGCTCAGAGCAGTTCACCTGAAAAAACACAGCAGTTGGGAGTTGTGCTTTATCTATCAATGTTGAAACCAAGACTATTTAGAAGATACTTTTATAACTTATAAATGTAAGGAATTTTCAGTTACTGTTTGCTACTTGTTTCAACGTTAACTCTATTGAAAGCAATAGACATATTTGATATTATTTCAATCCTCTGAAGTTGGCTGAAACTTTCTGCATAGCACATACAATAATGGTCTCTGTTACATGTGCTTCTCTGCTGCCACCTCATGTGCATTTGGGAATCACGCCTCAGAACAGATCCAAAGGAAAGAAATAGTAGAGAGGATTGTCTACAAACGTTGATTCCAATTTGCTGGTTCTGTAAATATTTTGTGTATTCTTAGTGACTTGATTTCTGTTTATCTATCCGTTCACCTTGTTTTTCTTCTTTCCTTCCAGCAATGCTTTCATAGAGTCCTTGAATGTTCCCATTACATACCAGGCACTGTGCGAGGAACTGTATGTGTATGTGGAGCACTCAATGTCTTCCAATTCTACTACTTTTACTTCTGCTTTTGGACTTCTTTATTTAAATCTTCTTAATATATTGTAAAATAAGATGTGCTTTGATTTGAAAATATGTTGAATGTAACTTCATTTTTATGATAAAACTGTATTCTTATTGCAGAAGTGCAAGAAAAAATGAATAGAATACAAAACTGCAAATTTTCATCCAGAGAATACTACTGTTAATATTATGACATATCTTTCCATTTTCTTAGTGTACCTATTATATTTCTATATCTATATGTACTGAGGTACATTGGGTGTGCATACATCTGTGTGCATGGATGTGCATTGCATATGGGCATATCTCTCTGTGTCCACAGTTTCTATCATTTGTTGATACCTGTGTATGCATGCAAATTACTATTTATTCTTTCATTCATTAAATACTTATTGTATTTCTATTATGTTCCAGGCACTGTGCTCTACACTGGTTGCCTATAGTAAAAGAGACAGACTGTCTATATAAATAATACACTGTCATGCTGTAGACAGAGGAAGAAAAATGTACAAAAATAAAATAATTATAAGTTGTGACAACCACTGGATATATTAGTGCAATGTCTTGTTCCCAGTTTTCATTGATCGTGGCGATGTTCAGTATATCTGTTTATCGAAAGTCAGAGCTGAGACCCAATTCTCAGGTCTTCAGCAATTGTCTTCTCAGCTATAAAACTGAGAAAATTCTCAAGCACTGAAACCATGTCCTTGGGTGGTGTTCTGTGTGCAAAAGAACCTAGCTTGTAAATTGTGACCCAGGCTCAGATAAATTCTGATGTCCAAAGCTTAGGAGGTCTCTCAATCTGGACTGCTGCACTGCAAAAGAAAAAGGTGCATGTTCAGAAAGTGGTCACATCATGGTAAACAATCAGAAATATTTTTTATGCCCCTAATAGTCAAGAGAAAAGACAAGTCTTCTGGTGATGTCACCACAGAAAACTAGATTATTGTTTTAATTTTAATTCCCTCAGTTTTTCCCTAGTAATTTTTCCCCCCTTAATACAATGGCTTGCTTTCACCAGAGAGCTCAGTAGATAGAGCATCACACACATACACTAATGTCATAGGTTTAGTCCTTGGTCTAGGCACATACAGAAACACATTGATGTTTCTGACTATCTGTGTGTCTATTTTCCCTCCTCTTCCTCCCTCTAACATTAATAACTAAATAAAAGAAAAATGACAGTGGCTTTTATTTTGGTGTTTTTTCAGTTTAAATTGCTTAGAGGAATGAATTATTTTTTTTCAAAATCTCACCCCAAGAGGAAATAAGTTGTAAGGTTATAAAGTACCATATCTCCCCATGTATAAATAACCTCCCTGTATAAATAGCACCTTAATATTGGGGCACAAAATTTTAGAAAATGATAACAAATGCAAAGAAACAGCAAATGCAAGTAAGAATGAAACAACCACTGTTTAAGATTCACCCAGATTTCAAACCCCACATATTTAAAAATGATGAGTTTTATACATTGAAAAATATTGATAGACACTCCAAATGTCTTTGTGAACATTTCTTTCTTTCATTTTTTTCTTTTTTTCAGAGTCATAGAGAATGTAAGAGAGAGGGATAGATAGGGACAGACAGACAAGAATGGAGAAAATTTTTTATTATGTGCCAGGTCACAGATCAATCATCATTTTTTCATAAGGACACCTTAGTTGTTCATTGACTGCTCTCTCATATGTGCCTTGACTAGGGGGCTCAGGTGACCGAGTGACCCCTTGCTTGGACAGCGACATTGGGATCAAGCTCTTGAGCTTTGCTAAAGCGAGATGAGCCCACGTTCAAGCTGGCAAATTTGGGATCTCAAATCTGGGTACTGAGCACTTTAGTCAAATGCTCTACCCACTGTGCCACTGCCTTGTCAGTCTGTGAACATTTTGTTTCTTTTACATTCTCTGGATTTTAGTTAGTAAACTCGTTCTTAGTAAGGTTGGAAAGGCTGTGTATTTTAAGGTTTTATTCCTCTAAAATGTATTTATCACTACATTTTTAATAGATTTTCTTATGTAGTTTTTCTTTTCATTAATTTTAAGGTATTTTGCAACTTGAATTGTGATTTTGAAGGGGGGTTATTTAAGAGTGTATTTCATTACCTTAAAAAAGGGATTTTAGTTAATTTATATTACTGTTTAGTATATTAAGTGTAATGACAACAAGAAACATGCTTTATATCATTTCTGAGCTGTGAGGTAGTTCAAACTTGCTTGAAAGAACATACAGGATTATCTGTGGAAAATGTTTTCCAAGAGCGCTTCCCTGCTGCCACCTCGTGTGCACCTTGGAAATAACAGCTCAGAGCAGTTCACCTGGAAAAACACAGCAGTTGAATGTTGTGCGTTATCTATCAATGTTGAATCGAAGGCTATTAGAAGATACTTTCATAACTTGTAAATATAAGGTAGTTCTAGTTACTGTTTGCTACCTGTTTCGATGTTAACTGTAGTGTAAGCAATAGATACACTTCATATCATTTCAATCATTAAAAGTTTGCTGGAAGTTGCTACATAACACATAAAATTGGTCTCTGTTACATGTGCTTCTCTGTTACCACCTCGTTTGCATCTTGGGAATCACGCTTCAGTACAGGTCCAAAAAAAAGTTTTGGTTGATTAGATTGTCTACAATCATTGATTCCAATTAGGCCCTTCTTTGAAGTGTTTCTGTATCTTTAGTGGTTTTGTTTCTGGGAATATATTGTTTCATCTTATTTTTCTTTTTTCCTTCCAGCCATGCTTTCATAAAGCCTTTGAAAGTGCCCTTCATATACCAGGCACTGTGCTAAGAGCTCCTGTCCCTGCACTCATTCACTTGCCTTTCTACTATTTTTACATCTGTGTTTTGAACTTCTTTTATTTAAATCTACTTAATGTATTGTAAATAATGATGTGCTTTGATTTGACAAGTATATAGTATTTTAACAGCTTTTTATTATAAAAACAGTATTCTTATTGCACAAATGCAAAAAAAATAAGAAAAACAAAACAACAGATTTTCATACATAGATATCAACTGTTAACTTTAGCCATTTTCTTTCCATATTCTTTGTGTTCCAATTATATTTGTCTATGTATATGTACTCAGGTACATTGGGTGAGTGTACTCAATGTGTGCATAGATGTGCATTGCACATGACCTTACCTCTCTGTTTCAATATGGTCTGTCATTTGTGGATATTTGTGTACATATGCAAATGAATATTTATTCACTCTTCCAGTAAAAACTTATTGAATTTTCATTATGTGCTAGGCACTGTGCTCGACACTAGTTGCCACAGTGAATGGGAGAGACGCACTTTCTGTCTTTATGGATATTACAATGTCATGGAGTAGAAAGAGGAAGGACAAAATATACATAAAAAATTATAAGTTGTGACAAATACTGGATTTGGTAGTGCAATACCTTTGGTCCCAGTTGCGATTGATCGTGGCATGGTTGAGTAAAATAGGTAGTAATGGCTTGCTTACACCAGAGAGCTCACTAGTTAGAGCATCACACTTATACAGTAATGTCATAGGATTGGTCCCAGTTCATGGCACATTCAGAAACAGATTGATGTTTCTGACTACCTGTTTGTCTTTTTCCCCCCATTTCCTATCTCTAACATTAAAAATTAAATAATAGAAAAAGTGACAATGGCTATTTTTTTGTAGTTTTCGCAGCTTAAATTGCAAAGAAGAATGAATCATCTTTTTCAAAATCTCACCACAAGAGAAAATAGGTAGTAAGTTTGTAAAGTACCATATTTTCCCATCCATAATATGCCTCCCTGTAGAAGACGCACCTTCATTTTTGGGCGCAAAGTTTGAGAAAATGATAACAAGTGCAATGAGATGGAAATGCAAGTAAAATATACTACAACCACTATATAAGATGCACCCATTTTTCAAACCCCACATTTTTCAAAATAGATGAGTCTAAAACGACGGGAATTATGGTATGCACCTGCCGAATATCTCTGTGAACCTTTTATTTCTTTCTTTCTTTCTTTCTTTTTTCTTTTCTTTATTACAGAGACAGAGAGAGAGTCAGAGAGAGAGATAGATAGTGACACACAGACAGGAAGGTAAAGAGTTTTTTTTTTTATTATGTGCCAGGTCACAGTTCAATCATCAGTATTTTGTTGTTACACCTTAGTTGCTCATTGACTGCTCTCTCATTGTGCCTTGACCAGGAAACTACAGCTGACCGAGTAACCTCTTGCTTGAACCAGTGAGCCCATTGGGCTAAAGCTGGTGAGCTTTGTTTAAACCAGATAAGCCCACGCTCAAGCTGGCGACCTTGGGATCTCAAATCTGGGTCCTCCGCATTCCAGTCAAATGCTCTATCCACCGCGCCACCGCCTCCTCAGGCTGTGAAAATTTTTATCTTTTACTTTCTCTGGATTTTGTTTAGCATCCTGTTTCATAGTATGGGTGGTAACGTTGTGTATTTTAAGGTTTTTTCCCACTAAAATGTATTCATCACAACATTTTTCCATAGGTTTTCTTGTGTAGTTTTTATTTCCATTAAGTTTCAAGTATTTTGTAACTTGAATTTTGATTTTGAGCAGGGGTTATTTAGGAGTGAATTTCTTAACTTAAAAAAGGAAGGGTTTTTTAGTTAGGTTTTATTACTGATTTCTAGAGTAAGTGTGATGACAAGAAGAAACATGCTTTATATCATTTCAAAGGTTTGAGGTAGTTGAAACTTGCTTGAAAGAAAATACAGGATTGTCTCTGGGAAATGTTTTCCAAGTGTGCTTCTCTGCTGCCACCTCTTGTTCACCTTGGGAATAACAGCTCAGAGCAGTTCACCTGAAAAAACACAGCAGTTGGGGGTTGTGCTTTATCTATCAATGTTGAAACCAAGACTATTTAGAAGATACTTTTATAACTTGTAAATATAAGGAATTTTCAGTTACTGTTTGCTACTTGTTTTAACGTTAACTCTATTGAAAGCAATAGACATATTTGATATTATTTCAATCCTCTGAAGTTGGCTGAAACTTTCTGCATAGCACATACAATAATGGTCTCTGTTACATGTGCTTCTCTGCTGCCACCTCGTGTGCATTTGGGAATCATGCCTCAGAACGGATCCAAAGGAAAGAAATAGTAGAGAGGATTGTCTACATACGTTGATTCCAATTTGCCGGTTTTGTAAATATTTTGTGTATTCTTAGTGACTTGATTTCTGTGAATCTATCCGTTCACCTTGTTTTTCTTCTTTCCTTCCAGCAATGCTTTCATAGAGTCCTTGAATGTTCACATCATATACCAGGCACTGTGCGAGGAACTGTATGTGTAGTTGGTGCACTCAATGTCTTCCCATTCTACTATTTTTACATCTGCATTTGGACTCCTTTATTAAAATCTTCTTAATATATTGTAAAATAAGATGTGCTTTGATTTGAAAAGTGTGTTGAATGTAACTGCATTTTTATTATAAAAACTGTATTCTTATTGCAGAAGTGCAAGAAAAAATGAATAGAATACAAAACTGCAAATTTTCATCCAGAGAATGCTACTGTTAATATTATGACATTATCTTTCCATATTCTTAGTGTACCTATTATATTTCTATATCTATATGTACTGAGGTACATTGGGTGTGCATACGTCTGTGTGTATGGATGAGCATTGCATATGGGCATATCTCCCTGGGTCCAAAGTTTCTATCATTTGTGGATACCTGTGTATGCATGGAAATTACTATTTATTCTTTCATTTACTAAACACTTATTGTATTTCTATTATGTTCCAGGCACTGTGCTATACACTGGTTGCCAATAGTGAAAGTGACAGACTGTCTATATGAATAATACACTGTCATGCTGTAGACAGAGGAAGCAAAATGTACATAAATAAAATAATTATTTTGTGACAAGCACTGGATATAGTAGTGCAATGTCTTGTTCCCAGTTTTTATTGATCGTGCCAATGTTCAGTATATCAGTTTCTCGAAAGTCAGAGCTGAGACTCAAGTCTCAGGTCTTCAGCAATGCTTGTTCTCAGCTATAAAACTGAGAAAATTTTCAACTCTGAAACCAAGACCCTGGGTGGTGTTCTGTGTGCAAATGAACCTAGGTTGTTAGTGGTGACCCAGGTTCAGATAAATTCTGATGTCCAAAACTTAGGAGGTCTCTCAGTCTGGACTGCTGCAACAGCACAAGAAAGAAGTGCATGTTATGAAAGGGATCACATCGTGATAAACAATCAGAAATAATTTTTATTCTCCTAACTGTCAAGAGCAAAGAAAAGTCTTCTGGTGTTGTCACCACAGCAGACTAGATTATTGTTTTATTTTTAATTACCTCAGTTTTTCTCTAGTAATTTTTCTTCCTAAATTCAATGGCTTGCTTTCACCAGAGAACTCAGTATATAGAGCATCATAACATACACTAATGTTATAGGTTTTGTCCTTGGTCTAGGCATATACAAAAACATATTGATGTTTCTGACTATCTGTGTGTCTGTTTTTCCCCCTCTTCCTCCCTTTAACATTGAAAACTAAATAGAAGAAAAATGACAATGGCTTTTTTTTGGTGTTTTTGCAGCTTAAATTGCTTAAAGGAATGAAGTATTTTTCCAAAATCTCACCCCAAGAGGAAATAAATGGTAAGGTTGTAAAGTACCATGTCTCCCCATGTATAAGTAGCCTCCCTCTATAAGTATCTCCTTAATTTTGGGGCACAAAATTTGAGAAAAAGATAACATAAGTGAATAAACAGCAAATGCATGTAAAATACAACAACCACTGTATAAGATGCACGCAGGTTTCAAACCCCACATTTTAAAAAATGATAAGTTTTATACATAGGAAAATAATGACAGAAACTCCAAATGTCTCTGTGAACATTTCTTTCTTTCCTTTTTTTCTGTTTTTTAGAGTCATAGAGAGAGTGAGGGAGAGGGATAGATAGGGACAGTCAGAAAAGAATGGAGAAAAATTTTTATTATGTGCCAGGTCACAGATCAATCATCATTTTCTTGTAAGGACACCTTAGTTGTTCTTTGACTGCTCTCTTATATGTGCCTTGACTAGTGGGCTACAGCTGACCTAGTGACCCCTTGCTCGAGACAGCGACATTGGGATCAATTTGTTGAGCTTTCCTAAAATGAGATGAGCCCATGCTCAATCTGGCGAATTTGGGATCTGAAATCTGGGTACTGCAAATTCCAGTCAAATGCTCTACTGACTGTGCCACTGCCTTGTCAGTCTGTGAACATTTTGTTTCTTTTGCATTCTCTGGATTTTATTCAGTAAATGTTCAAAGGAAAGGTTTGGTAGATAAGATTGTCTACAACCATTGATTCCAAGTAGCCGATTCTGTGAAGTGTTTCTGTATCTTTGGTGGTTTTTTCTGGGAATCGATTGTTTCATCTTGTTTTTCATTTTTTCTTTCAGCCATGCTTTCATAAAGCCTTTGAAAGTGCCCTTAATATACCAGGCACTGTGCTAAGGACTCATATTACTGCACTCAGTCACTTCCCATTCTACTATTTTTACATCTGTCTATTGAACTTCTTTTATTTAAATCTAATTAATGTATTGTAATGTATGATGTGCTTTGATTTGACAAGTATATAGTATTTTAACAGCTTTTTATTATAAAACAGTATTCTTATTGCACAAATGCAAAAAAGAGATAAGAAAAAGAAAACAACGAATTTTCATACATATATATCAACTGTTAATTTTAGCTATTTTCTTTCCATATTTTTTGTGTACCAATTATATTTCTCTATGTATATGTACTCACATACATTAGGTGCTTGTACCCAATGTTTGCATAGATGTGCATTGCACATGAGCATACCTCTCTGTTTTAATAGTGTCTGTCATTTGTGGATATTTGTTTACATATGCAAATGAATATTTATTCACTCTTCCAGTAAAAACTTATTGAATTTTTATTATATGCCAGGCACTGTGCTCAACACTGGTTTCATTAGTGAATGGGAGAGACTCACTTTCTCTCTTTATGGATATTACACTGTCATGGATTAGAAAGAGGAAGGAAAAATATGCATAAAAAATTATAAGTTGTGACAAACACTGTATTTGATAGTGCAATACCTTTCGTCCCAGTTGTGATGGATCGTGGCATGGTTAATTGTATCATTTTCTCACAAGGCAGAGCTGAGACATAAGTCTCGGTTCTTCAGGAATGCGTGATCTCAGCTATAAAACTGAGAAAATTTACAAGTGATGCAACAAATACACTGGGAGGAGTTCTGTGACCAAAAGAACCTAAATTGTAAGTGCTGACCAGGCTCAGATAAATTCTGAAAACCAAAGCTTAGGAGGTTTTTTAGTCTGGACTGCTGCCATGACACAAGAAAAAGTGCATGTTAGGAAAGGTGTGAATTCGTCCTCAACAATTCGAAATACTCATTGTATTTGTTCCTGACTGTCAAGAGCCTACAAAATCTTCTGTTGTTGTCACCACAGCAGACTAGATTATTATTTTATTTTTTATTTGCCTCAGGTTGTCTCTAGTAATTTTGTCCCCCTAGAGACAATGGCTTTCTTACACCAGAGATCTCACTAGTTAGAGTATCACACTCATACAGTAATGTCATAGGATTGGTCCCGGTTCAAGTCATATACAGAAACAGATTGATGTTTCTGACTATTTGTCTGTCTTTTTCCCCCCATTTCCTCTCTCTAACATAAAAAATTAAATTAAAGAAAAATGACAATGGCTATTTTTTTGTTGCTTTTGCAACTTGAATTGCATAGAAGAATGAATTATGTTTTTCAAAATCTCACCACAAGAAAAAATAGGTAGTAAGGTTGTAAAGTACCATATTTCCCCATGCATAATATGCCTCACTGTAGAAGACGCACCTTCATTTTTGGGCACAAAATTTGAGAAAATGATAACAAATGCGAAGAAACAGGAAATGCAAGTAAAATATACTACAACCACTGTATAAGATGCACCCAGTTTTCAAACCCCACATTTTTCAAAAAAGATGAGTCTTAAACGAGGGCAAAGATGATATATACCCGCCGAATGTCTGTGTGAACCTTTTATTTCTTTCTTTCTTTTCTTTTCTTTTTTTTATATTTACAGAGACAGTGAGAGAGTCAGAGAGAGGTATAAATAGGGACACACAGAAAGGAATGTAAGGAGTTTTTTTTTATTATGTGCAAGGTCACAAATCAATCATCAGTTTTTTGTTGTGACACCTTAGTTGCTCTTTGACTGCTCTCTCATTGTGCCTTGACCAGGGAACTACAACTGACTGAGTAACCTATTGCTCAAGCCAGTGAGCCCATTGGGCTTAAGCTGGTGAGCTTTGCTCAAACCAGAAAAGCCCACGCTCAAGCTGGCGTCTTTGGGATCTCAAACCTGGGTCCTCCGCATTTCAGTCAAATGCTCTATCCACCGCGACACCGCCTCCTCAGGCTGTGAAAATTTTTATCTTTTACTTTCTCTGGATTTTGTTTAGTATCCTGTTTCATAGTATGGGGGGAAACATTGTGTATTTTAAGGTTTTTTTACACTAAAATGTATTCATCACAACATTTTTTCGTAGATTTTCTTATGTAGTTTTTATTTCCATTAAGTTTCAAGTATTTTGTAACTTGAATTTTGATTTTGAGCAGGGGTTATATAGGAATGAATTTCTTAACTTAAAAAAGGTAGGGTTTTTTAGTTAGTTTTTATTACTGATTTCTAGAGTAAGAGTAATGACAAGAAGAAACATGCTTTATATCATTTCAAAGGTTTGAGGTAGTTGAAACTTGCTTGAAAGAAAATATAGGATTGTCTGTGGGAAATGTTTTCCAAGTGCGCTCGTCTGCTGCCACCTCGTGTTCACCTTGGGAATAACAACTCAGAGCAGTTCACCTGAAAAAACACAGCAGTTGGGAGTTGTTCTTTATTTATCAATGTTGAAACCAAGACTATTTAGAAGACACTTTTATAACTTTTAAATATAAAGAAATTCCAGTTAGTGTTTGCTACTTGTTTCAACGTTAACTCTAGTGAAAGCAATAGCCATATCTAATATTATTTCAATCCTCTGAAGTTGTATGAAACTTGCTGCATAGCACATACAATAATGGTCTCTGTTACATGCGCTTCTCTGCTGCCACCTCGTGTGCATCTTGGGAATCATGCCTCAATACAGATCCAAAGGAAAGAAATAGTAGAGAGGATTTTCTACACACTTTGATTCCAATTTGCCAGATTTGTAAATTTTCTGTGTGTTCTTAGTGATTTGATTTCTGGGAATCTATTGATATATCTCGTTTTTCTTTCCTTCTTCCATTGCTATCATAAATCCTTTTTTTTTTTTAAATTTATTTATTCATTTTTTAGAGAGGAGAGGGAGAGATGGAGAGATAGAGAGAGAGAAGGGGGGGAGGAGCTGGAAGCATCAACTCCCATATGTGCCTTGACAAGGCAAACCCAGGGTTTCAAACCGGCGACCTCAGCATTTCCAGGTCGACGCTTTATCCACTGCGCCACCACAGGTCAGGCCTATCATAAATCCTTTTAATGTTCCCATTATATACCAGGCACTGTGCGAGGAACTACATGAGTAGTTGGTGCATTCAATGTCTTCCGATTCTACTATTTTTACTTCTGCTTTTGGGCTGTTTTATTTAAATCTTATTAATGTATTGTATAATAAGATATGCTTTGATTTAAAAAGTATGTTGAATGTAACTGCTTTTTTATTATAAAAACTGTATTCTTATTGCAGAATTGCAAGAAAAAATGAATAGAAAAGAAAACAAATTTTCATCGAGAGATTACTACTGTTAATATTATGACATTATGTTTCCATATTCTTAGTGTACCTATTATATTTCTATATCTATACGTACTAAGGTACATTGGGTGTGCATACATCTGTGTGTATGGATGTGCATTTCATATGAGCATATTTCTCTGGTTCTACAGTTTATATCATTTGTGGATACCTGTGTATGCATGGAAATTACTATTTATTCTTTCATTCATTAAACACTTATTGTATTTTTATTATGTTCTAGGCACTGTGATCTACACTGGTTGCCACTATATAAGACGCACACATCTTTCTAACCTAACATTTTTCAAAACAGATGAGTCTTATACATAAAGAAATATGTTATACACCCTCCAAATATCTCTGTGAACATTACTTTTTTTTTTTTTACAGAGACTGTGAGAGAGTCTGAGAAAGGAATAGATAGCGACAGACAGACAGAAAGTGAGAGAGTTTTTATTATGTGCCATGTCACAGATCAATCATCAATTTTTCATTGTGACCCCTTACATGTTCATTGACTCCTGTCTCATATGTGACTTGACCAAGGGACTTCAACCGACTGAGTGACCGATTGCTTGAGCCAGTGACCTTGGGCTTAAGATGTTGAGCTTTGCTCAAATCATAAGAGTTCTCAGTCAAGCTGGCAACCTTGGAATCTCAAACCTGGGTTCCCTGCATTCCAGTAGAATGCTCTAACCACTGTACCATCACCTGCTCAGGCTGTGAACAGTCTTTTTTTTACATTCTCTGGATTTTATTTAGTATCCTCGTTCTTAATATAGGTAGAAAGGCTGTGTAATTTAAGGTTTCCTTGCCATAAAATATATTGGTCACTACATTTTACAATAAGTTTCTTTTTGTAGTTTTTATTTCCAGTAATATTAAGGTATTTTGCATCTTGAATTGTGATTTTGAGGGTGGGGTTTTTTAGGAATAATTTCCTTACCATCAAGAAATGGAATTTTTGGTTAATTTCTATTACTACTTACTATATTAAGTGTAATGACAACAAGAAACATGTTTTATATCATTTCTAAAGTGTGAGGTAGTGGAAACTTCCTTGAAAGAACATACAGGATTATCTGTGGTAAATGTTTTCCAAGTGCGCTTCCGTGGCTCAACCTTGTGTGCACATTTGGAATAACAGCTCAGATGAGTTCACCTGAAAAAATACATCAGTTTAGTGTTGTCTGTTATCTATCAGTGTTGAATCCAAGGCTATCTAAAAGAAACATTTATAACTTGTAAATATAAATAAATTCTAGTTACTGCTTGCTAGTTCTTTCAACGTTAATTGTAGTGAAAGCAAGAGATATACTTGGTATCATTTCAATCCTCTGAAGTTGGCTGGAACTTGTTCCATAGCACATACAATAATGGTCTCTGTTACATGTGCTTCTCTGCTGTCACCTCATGTGAACTTTCGGAATCACGCCTCATTACTGGTGCAAAAAAATATTTTGTTTGACATCGTTGTCTATAAACTTTGATTCTAATTTTCAGTTTCTGTAAAGATTTTATGTATCCTTAGTGGTTTATTTTCTGAAAATCTCTCGGTGCATCTTGTTTTTCTTCTTTCTTTCCAGCCATGCTTTCTTAAAGCCTTTGAAAGTGCCCATCATATACCAGCTGTGTGCTAGGAAGTGATGTATGTGCACTCAATGATTTCCATTTCTACGATTTTAACTTCTGTCTTTTTAACTTCTTTTTTTTCTGTATTTTTCTGAAGCTGGAAATGAGAGAGACAGTCAGACAGACTTCTGCATGCGCCTGACCGAGATCCACTCGGCACGCCCACTAGGGGCGAAGAACTGCCAACCAGGAGCGGATGCTCTGCACCCCCAGGTCATAGCCCTGTTGTTACCACAGCCACTGCAGCTCCCAGGGTTATCTTTGCTCCAATGGTGCCTCGGCTGTGGGAGGGGAGGGGAGAGACAGAGAGGAAGGAGAAGGCGAAGGGTTGAGAAGAAGATGGGGGCTTCTCCTGTATGCCTTGGCCAGAAATCAAACCCTGGACTTCTGCACGCATGGCTGATGCTCTACCACTAAGAGAACCAGCCAGGGCTTAACTTCTTTTACATACATCTACTTCGTGTATTTTAAAATAGGATGCACTTTGATTTGACAAGTACATTGAATTTTAACAGCTTTTTCATTATAAAAAATGTATTCTTATGGCAGGAGTGCAAGAAAAATGATCTCAAAAACAAGAACAACAACAAATTTTCATACAGGTATATCTACTGTTAATATTAGGATATTTTTTTTCCATATTTTTTGTGTACCTCTTATATTTCTCTGTGTATATATACTCTGGTATATTTGGTGTGTTTACATCTGTGTGCATAGATGTGAATTGCCCATGAGCATATCTCTCTGTGTCCACAGTGTCTGTCATTTGTGAATATCTGTGTCCATATGCAAATGAATATTTATTTAGTTATTCAGGAAAATTTTATTGTATTTCTATTATGTGCTAGGCACTGTGCTTGACACTGTTTGCTAATAGTAAATGAGACAGACTCACTTTTGTCTTTATGAATACTACACTGTCAAGGGGTGACAGAAAGAAAAAAATATACATAAATAAAGTAATCATAAGTTTATCAAGCACTGAATATGGTAGTGCAATATCTTTGGTGTCAGTTATGATTTATTGCGGCGAGGTTCAGTGTATTAGTTTCTCATAAGGCAGAGCTGAGACATAAGTCTCTGTTTTTTAGCAATGCATATTCTCAGGTACAAAAATAAGAAAATATAGAAGTTATAAAAAAAAGACCCTGGGAGGTGTTCTGTGAGGAAAAGCACCTACCTTGTATGTGGTGACCAATGCTCAGATAAATTCTGATGTCTAAAACTTAGGAGCTCTATTAGTCTGGACTGCTGCCATGGCACAAGAGAAAGTTCATGTTAGGAAAGGGGTCACTTTGTCTAAACAATTAGTAATAGTGATTATGCCCCTCAATTTCAAGAGTAAAGAAAAGTCTCCTGGTGTGGTCACCACAGCAGACCAGATTATCATTTTATTCTTTAATTTCCTCTGGTTTTCTCTATTAAGTTTTTTCCCCAAAAGACAAAGTCTTGCTCATACCAGAGAGCTCAGTAGTTAAAGCATCACACACATACACTAATGTCATAGGTTTGCTCCTGGGTCAAGGCACATACAGAAACAAATTCATGTTTCTGGATATCTGTCTGTATTTTCCACCCTTTATACTGCATTTACATGAATAACTGAATAAAAAAAATGACAATGGCTTTTTGTTGTTGTTTTTGCAGCTTAAATTGCAGAGAATAATGAGTTATGTTTTTCAAAATCTCACCCCAAGAGGAAATAAATGGTAAGGTCTTAAAGTCCCAGAGTTCCCCATGTATAAGAAGCCTCTCTGTATAAGACGCACCTTAATTTCGGGGCACATATTTTGTGAAAATGATAACTAATGCGAATAAATGGGAAATGCAAGTAAAAAATACTACAACCACTGTATAAGACGCATGCAGTTTTCAAATTCCACAATTTTCAAAAAAATGAGTCCTATACATGGATAAATATGGTATACACCGTCCAAATGTCCCTGTGAACATTTCTTTTTTTCCTTTTATTTTTACAGAGACAGGGAGAGTGTCAGAGAGAGAAATAGATAAGGACAGACAGACAGAAACGGACAAGAGTTTTTATTATGTGCCAAGTCACAGATAAATCATCAGTTTTTCGTTTTGACCCCGTACACGTTCATTGACTCCTGTATCATATGTGACTTGACCAGGGGGTACAACTGATTGAGAGACTGATTGCTTGGGCCAGTGACCTTGGGCTTAAGCTGGTGAGTTTTGCTCAAATCATATGAGCCCTTGGTCAAGCTGGAGACATTGGATTGTCAAACCTGGGTTCCCTGCATTCCAGTCGAAAGCTCTAATCACTGTGCGTCGCCTACTCAGGCTGTGAACAGTTTTTTTTTTACTTTCTCTGGATTTTATTTAGTATCCTGGTTCTTAATATAGGTAGAAAGGCTGTGTATTTTAAGGTTTTCTTGCCAAAAAATATTCTCATCACTACATTTTTCAATAGCTTTCTTCTTGTAGTTTTTATTTCTAATAATATTAATGTATTTTGCAACTTGAATTGTGATTTTGAGGGGGGGGTTATTTAGGAATAATTTCCTTACCATCAAAAAATGGAATTTTTGGTTAATTTTTATTATTGCTTACTATATTAAGTGAAATGACAACAAGAAACATATTTTATATCATTTCTAAGTTTAGAGGGAGTGAAAACTTCCTTGAAAGAACATACAGGATTATCTGTGGTAAATGTTTTCCAAGTGTGCTTCCCTGCCTCAACCTTGTGTGCACCTTTGGAATAACAGCTCACATGAGTTCACCTGGAAAAATACATCAGTTGGGTGTTGTGCGTTATCTATCAATGTTGAATCCAAGGCTATCTAAAAGAAACTTTTATAACTTGTAAATATAAGGAAATTCTTGTGACTGGTTGCTAGTTCTTTTAACGTTAATTGTAGTGAAAGCAAGAGATATACTTTGTATCATTTCAATCCTCTGAAGTTGGCTGTAACTTGCTCCATAGCACATACAATAATCGTCTCTGTTACATGTGCGTCTCTGCTGACACCTCGTGTGCATCTTGAGAATTACGCCTCATTACTGGTGCAAAAAAATATTTTGGTTGACAGCATTGTCTATAAACTTTGATTCTAATTTGCAGTTTCTGTAAAGATTTTATGTATCCTTAGTGGTTTGTTTTCTGAAAATGTCTCGGTGCATTTGTTTTTCTCCTTTCTTTATAACCATGCTTTCATAGAGCCTTTGAAAGTGCCCATCATATACCAGGCACTGTGCTAAGAACTCATGTACATGCACTCAATGACTTCCATTTCTATGCTTTTAACTTCTGTCTTTTTAACTTCTTTTTTCTGTATTTTTCTGAAGCTGGAAACAAGAGAGAAAGTCAGAAAGACTCTCGCTTGTGCCAGACCGAGATCCACTCGGCCCGCCCACCAGGGGACAAAGCACATTCAACCAGGGGAGGATGCTCTGCACCACCAGGTCATAGCCCTGTTGCGACCAGAGCCACTGCAGCACACGAGTTTTCTTTGTTCCAATGGTGCCTCGGTTCTGGAAGGGGAAGGGAGAGACAGAGAGGAAGGAGAGGGGGAGAGGTGGAGAAGCAGATGGGCGCTTCTTCTGTATGACCTGGCCGGGAAACGAGCCCTGTACTTCTGCACGCGAGGCTTACGCTCTACCACTGAACCAACCAATGAGGGCTTAACTTCTTTTATATACACCTACTTCGTGTACTGTAAAATAGGATGTGCTTTAATTTGACAGGTATGTTGAATTTTAACAGCTCTTTTATTGTAAAAAAGTGTATTCTTATTGCAAAAATGCAAGAAAAATGATCTCAAAAACAACAACCACAACAAATTTTTATACAGATATATCTACTATTAAAATTAGGACATTTTTCCCCCATATTTTGTGTGTACCTCATATTTCTCTATGTATATATATACTCTGGTACATTGCATGTGTTTACATCAATGTGCATAGATGTGTATTGCACATGAGCATATCTCTCTGTGTCCACAGTATCTGTCATTTGTGCATATCTGTGTCCATATGCAAATGAATATATATTCATTCATTCAGGAAACATTTATAGTATTTCTATTATGTGCCAGGCACTCTGCTCAACACTCTGCCTATAGTGAATGAGACAGACTCACTTTTTGTCTTTATGAATACTACACTGTCATGGGGTGACATAAAGAAAAAAATATACATAAATAAAATAATCGTAAGTTTATCAAGCACTGTATTTGGTAGTGGAATATCTTTGGTGTCAGTTATGATTTATTGTGGTGAGGTTCAGTATATTGTTTCTCATAAGGCAGAGCTGAGAAATCAGTCTCAGTTTTTCAGCAATGCGTATTCCCAGTTATAAAACTACAAAAATATAGAAGTTATGAAACAAAGACCCTGGGAGGTGTTAAGTGAGAAAAAGAACATAGCTTGTATGTGGTGTCCAATGCTCAGATAAATTCTGATGTGCAAACTTAGGAGATGTATTAGTCTGAACTGCTGCCATGGCACAAGAGAAAGTGCATGTTAGCAAAGGGGTCATTTTGTCTAAACAATTAGTAATAGTGATTATGCCTCTCAATTTCAAGAGCAAAGAAAAGTCTTCTGGTATGTTCACCACAGCAGACCAGATTATCATTTTATTACTTAATTACCTCTGGTTTTCTCTAGTAAATTTTTTTGAAAAAGACAATGGCTTCCTTTCACCAGAGAGATCATTATTTAAAGCATGACACCCATATGCTAATATCATAGGTTTGCTCCTGGGTGAAGGCACATACAGTAACAAATTGATGTTTCTGACTATCTGTCTGTCATTCCCCCCCTTTATCCTGTCTCTAACATGAATAAAAAAATAAAAGAAAAGATGACAATGGCTTTTTTGTTGTTGTTTTTGCAGATTAAATTGCATAGAAGAATGAGTATGTTTTTCAAAATCTCACTCCAAGAAGAAATAAATGGTAAGGTCTTAAAGTATCATATTTCCCCATGTATAAGAAACCTGCCTTTATAAGACGCACTTTAGTTTGGGGGCACAAAGTTTGAGAAAATGATAACAAATGCCAATAAATGGAAAATTCATGTCAAAAATACTGCAACCACTTTATAAGACACAAACAGTTTTCTAAACCCACATTTTTTAAACAAGATGAGTCTTATACATGGGGTGATATGGTATACACCCTTGAAAAGTCTCCATGAATATTTCTATTTTTTTTCTTTATTTTCTTTTACAGAAACAGGAAGAGAGTCAGAGACAGGGATAGATAGGGACAGACAGAAAAAATGGATATTTTTTTATTTTGTGCCTGGTCACATATCAATATTCAGTTTTTTGTTGTGACCCCTTATATGTTCATTGACTCCTGTCTCATATGTGACTTGGCCAGGAGACTACAACTGATCGAGTGACCAATTGCTTGAGCCAGTGTCCTTGGTCGCAAGGTGGTGAGCTTTGCTCAAATCATATGAGCCCATGGTTAAGCTGGCGCCCTTGGGATCTCAAACCTGGGTTCCCCGCATTCCAGTTGAATGGTCTAACCACTGTGCCATTGCCTGCTCAGGCTGTGAAAATTTATTTCTTTTATTATCTCTAAATTTCATTCAGTATCCTGGTTCTTAGTAAGGGTTGAAAGGCTGAGTATTTTAAGTTTTTCTTGTGACATCTTGTGTGCATCTTGGGAATCACGCCTCATTACTGGTGCAAAGGAATATTTTGGTAGACAGTGTTGTCTCTAAATTTTGATTCTAATTTGCAGTTTTTGTAAAGATTTTATGTATCCTTAGTGGTTGTTTTCTGAAAATCTCTCGGTTCATCTTGTTTTTCTCTTTTCCTTCCAACCATGATTTCATAAAGCTTTTGAAAGTGCCCGTCATATACCAGGCACTGTGCTAGGAACTCATGTACGTGCTTTCAATGACTTCAATTTCTACGCTTTTTACTTCTGCCTTTTTAACTTCTTTTTTTTCCCTGTATTTTTCTGAAGCTGGAAATGAGAGAGACAGTCAGACAGACTCCCGCATGTGCCTGACTTAGGTCCACTAGGAACGCCCACCAGAGAGCGAAGCTCTGCCACCAGGGGTCAATGCTCTGCACTCCTGTGTCATAGCCTTGTTGTGACCAAAGCTACTCTAGCACCTTTGGCAGAGGCCAAGGAGCCATATCCAGCTCCCGGATTATCATTGTTCCAATGGTGACTTGGCTGCGGGAGGGGAAGAGAGAGACAGAGAGAAAGAAGAGGTTTAGAGGTGGAGAAGCAGATGAGTCATCTCCTGTATGCCCTGGCCGGGATTCGAACCTGGGATCTGCACACGAGGCTGACACTCTATCACTGAGCCAACCACACAGGGCTTAACTTCTTTTATATACATCTAATTCGTGTATTTTAAAATAGGATGTCCTTTGCTTTGAAAAGAATGTTGAATATTAACAGCTTTTGCATTATAAAAAATGTATTCTTATTGCAGGAGTGCAAGAAATATGATCTCAAAAGCAATCACAACAAATTTTCATACAGATATATCTACAGTTAATATTAGTACATTTTCTTTCCATATTCTTGGTGTACCTCTTATATTTCTCTATGTATATATACTCAGGTACATTGGGTGTGTATTCATTAGTGTGCATAGATGTGAATTGCACATGAGCATATCTCTCTGTGTCCACAGTGTATGTTATTTGTGGATATCTGTTTATGTATGCAAATGACTATTTATTCATTCATTCAGGAAACATTAATTGTATTTCTATTATGTGCCAGGCACTGCTCAACATTGATTGCCTATAGTAAATGAGTCCAACTCACTTTCTGTCTCTATGAATACTACACTGTCATGGTGTAGACAGAAAAAAAATATATACATGAATAAAATAATCGTAAGTTTAACAAGCTCTGAATTTGGTAGTGCAATATCTTTGGTGTCATTTATGATTTATTGTGACAAGGTTCAGTATATCAGTTTCTCAGAAGGCAGATCTGAGACATAAGTCTCGGTATTTCAGCAATGTGTGTTCTCAGATATAAAACAGAAAATATAGAGGTTTTGAAACAAAGACCCTGGGAGGTGTTCTGTGAGCAAAAGTACCCAGCTTGTATGTGGTGACCAATGCTCAGATAAATTCTGATGTCCAAGGCTTAGGAGGTCTCTCAGTCTGGACTGCTGCCATGGCAAAAGAGAAAGTGCATGTTAGGAAAGAGGTCACTTTGTGCTAAAAAATTAGAAATAGTGATTATGCACCTGAATTTCAAGAGCAAAGAAAAAAGTCTTCTGGTGTTGTCACCACAGCAGACTAGATTATCATTTTATTTTATTTATCTCTGTTTTTTTCCAGAAAAATTTTTTCCCAAAAGAAAATGACTTGCTCTCACCAGAGAGCTCAATAGTGAAAGCATCACACCCATACGCTAATGTCATAGGTTTGATCCTGGGTCAAGGCACATACAGAAAGAAATTGATGTTTCTGACTATCTGTCTGTCTTTTTCTCTCTTTATCCTGCCTTTACCATGAATAAATAAATAAAAGAGAAAATGACAATGGCTTTTTTGTTGTTGTTTTTTGCAGCTTAAATTGCATAGAAGAATGAATTATGTTTTTCAAAATCTCACCCAAAGGGGAAATAATTGGTAAAGTTGTAAAGTACCACATTTCCCCATGTATAACAATCCTCCCTGTATAAGACACACCTTAATTTTGGGTCACAAATTTTGAAAAAATGATAACAAATGCAAATAAATGGGAAATGCAAGTAAAATATACTCAATCAGTGTATAAGGCGCTCCTAGTTTTCTAACCCCCCATTTTTCAAAAACGATGAGTCTTATACATTGGGAAATATGGTATATACCCTCCAAATATGTCTGTGAACATTTCTTTTTACCTTTTTTTTTAAGAGACAGGGAGAGAGTCAGAAAGAGGGATAGATTGGGACAGAGAGACAAAAATGGAGAGAGTTTTTTATGTGCCAGGTCAGAAATCAATCATCTGTTTTTTGTTGTTAACCCTTATATGTTCATTGACTCCTGTCTCATATGTGCCTTGACCAGGGGGCTACAGCTGATTGAGTGACCGCTTCCTCGATCCAGCAACCTTGGGCTCAAGCTGGTGAGCTTTGCTCAAACCACATGAGCCCACGCTCAAGCTGGCTCCATTGGGATCTCAAACCTGTGTCCTTTGCATTCCAGTCAAATGCTCTAACCACTGTGACATTGCCTGCTCAGGCTGTGAAGATCATTTTCTTTTACATTCTCAGGATTTCATTTAGTATTCTGGTGTTTAGTATGGGTGGAAATTCTGTGTATTTTAAGGTTCTCTTGCCCTAAAATATATTGATCACTACATTTTCCCATAGGTTTCCTTATGTAGTTTTTATATCCATTAATTTTAAGATATTTTGCAACTTGAATTGTGATTTTGAGGTGGGTGTTATTTAGGAGTTAATTTCCTTACCTTCAAAAAAATTTTTTTACTTAATTTCTATTACTGTTTACTATATTAAGTGTAATGACAACAAGAAACATGCTTTATATCATTTCTAAGGTTAGGGGTAATTGAAACTTGCTTGAAAGAACATACAGGATTATCTGTGGTAAATGTTTTCCAAGTGTGCTTCCCTGCTACCACCTCGTGTGCACCTTGGGAATAACAGCTCAGATCAGTTCACCTAGAAAAATACATCAGTTGGCAGTTGTGCGTTATCTATCAATGTTGAATCCAAGTGTAACTAAAAGAAACTTTTAAAACTTGTAAATATAAAAAATTTCTAGTTAGTGCTTGCTACTTCTTTCAATGTTAATTGCCGTGAAAGCAAAAAATATACTTGGTATCATTTTAATCCTCTGAAGTTGGCTGGAACGTGCTCTATAGCACATACAATAATGGTCTCTGTTACATGTGCTTCTTTGCTGTCACCTCGTATTCATTTTGAAAATCACACCTCAGTACAGTTCGAAAGGAATAGTTTGGTAGAGAGTATTGTCTATAAACTTTGATTACAATTTGCCTTTTCTGTAAAGATTTTATATATCCTTAGTGGTTTTTTTTCTGAAAATCTCTCGGTTCATCTTGTTTTTCTCTTTCCTTCCAGCCATACTTTCATAAAGCCTTTGAAAGTGCCCATTATATACCAAGCACTGTGCTAGGAACTCATGTCTCTGCACTCAATGACTTCCATTTCTATGTTTTTATCTTATCTTTTAACTTCTTTTTTTTATTTTTCTGAAGCTAGAATCAGGGATAGGCAGTCAGACAGATTCCCACATGCGCCCGACCGAGATCGACTCGGTATGCCCACCAAGGTTGATGCTCTGCGCACCAGGGGTCGATGCTCTGCACCCCCATGTTGTCACCCTGTTGCAACCAGAGCCACTCTAGTGCCTCGGGAAGAAGGCAAGAAGCCATCTCTAGTGCCCAGGCCATCTTTTCTCCAATGGTACCTTGGCTGCAGGAGGGGAAGACAGAGACAGAGAGGAAGGAGAGGGCGAGGGGTGCAGAAGCAGATGGTAGCTTCTCCTGTGTGCCCTGGCCAGGAATCAATCCCGGGACTTCTGCACACAAGGCCGATGATCTACACTAAGCCAATCAGCCAGGGCTTACCTTCTTTTACATGTATCTACTTCGTGTATTGTAAAATAGGATGTACTTTGATTTGACAAGTACGTTGAATTTTAATTACTTTTTCATTATATAAAATGTATTCTTATTGCAGCAGTGCACGAAAAATGATCTGAAAAACAACCACAACATATTTTCATACAGATATAACTACAGTTAATATTAGGACATTTTCTTTCCATATTCATTTTTACCTATTTTATTTCTCTATGTGTATATACTCAGGTACATCAGGTGTGTGTACATCTGTGTGCATAGATGTGCATTGCACATGAGCGTATCTCTCTGTGTCCAAAGTGTCTGCTATTTTTGGATACTTGTGTATGTATGCAAATGACTATATATTCATTCATTCAGAAACATTTATTGTATTTCTATTATGTGTCAGGCACTGTGCTCGACATTGGTTGCCTATAGTGAATGAGTCAGACTCAATTTCTGTCTTTATAAATACTACACTGTCATGGCATAGAAAGAAAAAAATATATATACATTAATAAAATAATTGTAAATTAAATGAGCACCGAATTTGGTAGTGTAATATCTTTGGTGTTAGTTATAACTTATTGAGGATAGGTTCAGTATATCAGTTTCTCAGAAGGCAGAGCTCAGACATAAGACTCGGTTTTTCAGCAATGCATGTTTACAGATGTAAAACTGAGAAAATATAGAAGTTATTAATCAAAGACCCTAGGAGGTGTTCTGTGAACTAAAGAACCCAGCTTGTATGAGGTGACCAATGCTCAGATAAATTTTGATGTCCAAGGCTTAGGAGGTTTCTCAATCTGGACTGCTGCCATGGCACAATAGAAAATGCATGTTAGGAAAGGGGTCCATTTGTGCTAAAGATTTAGAAATAGGGATTATGCACCTGAATTTAAAGAGCAAAGAAAAGTCTTCTGGTGTTCTCACCACAGCAGACTAGATAATCATTTTATATTTAATTACCTCTGATTTTTTCTAGAAAAATTTTTCCCCAAAAGACAATGGCTTGCTCTCACCAGAGAGCTCAGTAGTAAAAGCGTCACACCCATACACTAAAGTCATAGATTTGCTCCTGGGTCAAGGCACATACAGTAACAGACTGATGTTTCTGACTATCTGTCTGTATTTTCCCCACATTTTCCTGCATCTAACATGAATAAATAAATAAAAGAAAAAATGACAATGGCTTTTTTGTTGTTGTTTTTGCAGCTTAAACTGCATAGAATAATGAATTATATTTTTCAAAATCTCACCCCAAGAGTGAATAAATGGTAAGGTCTTAAAGTCCCATATTTCCCCATGTATAAGAAGCCTCCTTGTACAAGACGCACCTTAATTTTGGGGCACAAATTGTACGAAAATGATAACAAATGCCAATAAACGGGATATGCAAGTAAAAAATACTACAACCACTTTATAAGATGCACCCAGTTTTCTAACCCCACATTTTTCAAAAATGATGAGTCTTATACATAGGGAAATGTGATATACCCCCTCCAAATGTCTCTGTGAATATTTCTTTTTTTCCTTTTTTTTTATGGAGACAGGGAGAGATTCAGAGAGAGAGAGATAGATAGGGACAGACAGACAGAAATGGGCAGAATTTTCATTATGGACCATGTCACAGATCAATCATCAGTTTTTCGTTGTGAGCCCTTATGTCTTCACTGACTCCTGTCTCATATGTGCCTTGACAAAGGGGCTACAGCTGAATGAGTGACCACTGGCTCGAGTCAGCGACATTGAGCTCAAGCTGGTGAGCTTTTCTCAAACCGCATGATCCCACGCTCAAGCTGGCACCCTTGGGATCTCAAAACAGGGTCCTACGCATTCAAGTCAAATGCTCTAACCACTGCACAATCACCTGCTCAGGCTGAGAACATTTTTTTCTTTACTTTCTCTTGATTTTATTTAGTATCCTGGTTCTTACTATCGGTGAAAAGTCTGTGTATTTTAAGGTTTTCTTTCCCAAAAATATTTTCATCATTACATTTTTGCAATATGTCTCCTTATGTAGATTTATTTCCATTAATTTTAAAGTATTTTGTAAATTGAATTGTGATTTTGAAGGGGGGTTATTTAGGAGTTAATTTTCTTACCTTAAAAAAAGGGATTTTTAGTTAATTTCTATTACTATTTACCATATTAAGAGTAATGACAACAAGAAACACGCTTTATATAATTTCTAAGGTTAGAGGTAGTTGAAACTTGCTTGAAAGAACATACAGGATTATATGTGGTAAATATTTTCGAAGTGCGCATTTCTGCTGTCACCTCGTTTGCACCTTGGGAATTATAGCTCAGATCAGTTCACCTGAAAAAGACATCAGTTTTCTGCTGTGCATTATCTGTCAATGTTGAATCCAAGGCTATCCTAAAGAAAGTTTTATAATTTATAAATATAAGAAATTTGTAGTTACTGCTTGCTAATTCTTTCAATGTTAACTGTAGTAAAAAAAGAGATATACTTGGTATCATATCAATACTCTGAAGTTTTCTAGAACTTGCTCCATAGCACATACAATAATAGTCTCTGTTCCATGTGCTTCACTTATGGCACCTCTTGTGCATCTTGTAAATCAAGCCGCAGTACAGGTCCAAAGGAAAAGTTTGGTAAAAAAGATTGTCTATAAATGGTGATTTCAATATGCCATTTTTGTTTACACTTAGTGCTTTGCTTTCTGAAAACCTATTGGTTCATCTTGTTTTCCTTCTTTCCTTCCAGCCATGCTTTTATATAGCATTTTAAAGTGCCGATCAAAAATACCAGGCACTGTACTAGGAACTCATGTCCCTGCACACAATGACTTCCCATTCTACTCTTTTAACTACTGTCTTTTTCACTTCTTTATATAAATCTACTTCGTGTATTTTAACATGGAATGTGCTTTGATATGACAAGTATGTTGAATTTCAACAGCTTATTTATTATAAAAAAGTATTCTTATTGCAGAAGAGCAAGAAAAATGATCCCAAAACAACAACAGCATAATTTCATACAGATATAACTACTATTAATATTAGGACATTTTCTTTCTATATTCTTTGTGTACCTATTATATTTCTCTATGTATATATATGCAGGTACATTGGGTTTGTGTACATTTGTGTACATAGATGTGCATTGCCCATGAGCATATGTTTTTTTGTCTACAGTGTCTCTCATTTGTGGATACCTATGTATGTATGCAAATGATTACTTATTCATTCATTTATTCAAGAAACACTTATTGTATTTCAATTATGTGCCAGGCACTGTGCTCGACACTGATTGCCTATAGTGAATGAGACAGACTCACTTTCTGTCTTTATGAATACTACACTGTCATGGCATGACAGAAAGAAAAAAATATACATAAATAAAATAATCATAAGTTTATCAAGCACTGAATTTGGTAGTGTAATATCTTTGGTGTCAGTTATGATTTATTGTGGCCAGGTTCAGTATTTCAGTTTCTCAGAAGGCAGAGCTGAGAAATAAGTCGCAGTTTTTCAGCAATGCGTGTTCTCAGGTATAAAACTGAGAAAATATAGAAGTTATGAAACAAAGATTCTGAGAGGTGTTCTGTGAGCAAAAGAACATAGCTTTTATGTGGTTACCGATGCTCAGATAAATTCTGATGTCCAAAACTTAGGAGGTCTCTCAGTCTGGACTGCTGTCATGGCACAAGAGAAAGTACATGTTACAAAAAAGGTCACTTTGTGTGAAGCAATTAGAAATAGTGATAATGCCCCTGAATTTCAAGAGGAAAGAAAAGTCTTCTGGTGTTGTCACCACAGCAGACTAGATTATCGTTTAATTTTTTAATTACCTCTGCTTTTCTCTAGTAAATTTCATCCCCAAAAGAGAATGGCTTGCTCTAACCAGAGAGCTCCATAGTTAAAGCATCACACTCATATGCAATTGTCATAGGTTTGGTCCTGGGTCAAGGCACATACAGAAAAAGATTGCTGTTTCTGACTATCTGTCTGTCTTTTTCCTTCTTTATCCTGCCTCTAACATGAATAAATAAATAAAAGAAAAAATGACAGTGGCTTTTTTCTTGTTGTTTTTGCAGCTTAAATTGCATAGAAGAATGAATTATGTTTTCCAAAATCTCACCCCAAGAGGAAATAAATGGTAAATTTGTAAAATACCATATTTCCCCATGTAAAAGAAGCCTCCCTATATAAGACGCACCTTAATTTTGGGGAACGTATTTCGAGAAAATCATAACAAATGCAAATGAATGAAAAATGTAAGTAAAAAATATTACAACCATGGTATAAGATGAACCCAGTGTTCTAATTCCACATTTTCAAAAAAGATGAGTCTTATACATGGGGAAATATGGTATACACATGCCAAAAGTCTCTGTGAACATTTTTTTTCTTTTCTTTTTTTTTTTACAGAGACAGGGAGAGAGTCAGAGAGAGGGATAGATAAAGACAGACAGACAGAAATGGAGAGAGTTTATATTATGTGCCAGGTCACAAATCAAGCATCAGTTTTTCGTTGTGACCCTCTATGTGTTCATTGACTCCTGTCTCACATGTGCCTTGACCAGGGGGCTACAGCTGATCAAGTAACCAATTGCTCATGCCAGCAACCTTGGGCTCAAGCTGGTGAGCTTTGTCAAACCACATGAGCCCACACTCAAGCTGGGTCCCTTGGGATCTCAAAACGGGGTCCTCCACATTCCAGTCAAATGCTCTTACCACTGCACCATTGCCTGCTCAGGCTGTGAACATTTTTTTCTTTTATTTTTCTAGATTTTATTTAGTATCGTGGTTCTTAGTATGGGTGGAAAGGCTGTGTATTTTAATGTTTTCTTGCCCTAAAATATATTCATCACTACCTTTTCCTATAGTTTTCCTTATGTAGTTTTTATTTCCATTAATTTTAAGGTATTTTGCAACTGGAATTGTAGTTTTGAGGGGGGTGTTATTTAGGAGTGATTTTCCGTACCTTCAAAAAAGGGATTTTTAGTTAATTTCTATTACTGTTTACTATATTAAATGTAATGACAACAAGAAACATGCTTTATATCATTTCTAAGGTTAGAGGTAGTTGAAACTTGCTTCAAAGAACATACAGGATAATCTGTGGTAAATGTTTTCCAAGAGCGGTTCCTTGATGCCACCTCGTGTGCATCTTTTGAATAACAGCTCAGATAAATTCTCCTGGAAAAATTCATCAGTTGGGTGTTGTATGTTATCTATCAATGTTGAAACAAAGGCTATCTAAAAGGAGCTTTTGTAACTTGTAAATATAAGGAATTTCTAGTTACTGCTTACTACTTCTTTCAACATTAATTGCAGTTATAGGAAGAGATATAATTGTTATCATTTCAATCCTCTAAATTTGGCTGGAACTTGCTCCATGGCACATATACTAATGTTCTCTGTTACATGTGCTTCTCTTATGCCACCTCGAGTGCATCTTGGAAATCATGCCTCAGTAAAGGTCAAAAGGAATAATTTGTTAGCGAGCATTGCTATAAACATTGATTCCAATTTTCCATTTCTGTCAAGTTTTTGTGTATCCTTAGTGGGTTTTTTTCTGAAAATCTCTCTGTTCATCTTGTTTTTCTTCTTTCATTCCAAACATGATTTCATAAAGCCTTTGAAAGTTCCCAACTTATACCAGGCACTGTGCTAGAAACTCATGTCCCTGCATTCAATGACTTCTCATTCTACTCTTTTAACTTCTGTCTTTTGAACTTCTTTTATATAAATCTACTTCCTGTATTGTAAAATAGCATTTGCTTTGATTTGACTAGTATGTTGAATTTTAACAGCTATTTATTATAAAAAGTTATTCTTATTGCAGAAGTGCAAGAAAAAAGATCTCAAAAACAACAACAACAAATTTTCATAGACACATGTGTACTGTTAATATTAGGACATGTTCTTTTCATATTCCTTTTGTACCTATTATATTTCTCTATGTATATATACTCAGGTACATTGGGTGTGTGTACATCTCTGTGCATAGATGTGCATTGAACATGAGCATATCTCTCTGTGTCCACAGTGTCTGTCATTTGTGGATATCTGTGTATGTATGCAAATGACTATTTGTTCATTCATTTAGGAAATGCTTATTGTATTTCTATTATGTGCCAGGGACTGTGCTTGACACTGGTTGCCTATCATGAATGAGACAGTCTCACTTTCTGTCTTTATGAATACGACACTGTCATGGGGTAGACAGAAATAGAAAAATATACATAAATAAAATAATAATAAGTTTAACAAGCACTGAATTTGGTAGTGCAATATCTTTGGTGTCAGTTATGATTTATTCAGTATATCAGTTTCTCAGAAGGCAGAGCTGAGATATAAGTCTTGGTTATTCAGCAATGCATGTTCTCAGGTATAAAATGGAGAAAATATAGAAGTTATGAAACAAAGACCCTGGGAGTTGTTTTGTGAGCAAAAAAATCTAGCTTGTATGTGGTGACCAATGCTCAGTTAAATTAATGATGTACAAACCTTAGGAGGTCTCTCAGTCTGGACTGCTGCCACGGCACAAGAGAAAGTGCATGTTCAGAGAGGAGTCACTTTGTGCTATACAATTAGAAGTAGTGATTCTGCCCCTGAAATTCAAGAGCAAAAAAAACTCTTCGAGTGTTTTCACCACAGCAGACTAGATTATCATTTTATTTTTTAACTACCTCTGGTTTTCTCTAGTAAATTTTTCCCCCAAAGTAAATGGCTTGCTCTAACCAGAGAGCTCTGTAGTTAAAGCATTACACCCATACGCTAATGTCATAGGTTTGCTCCTGTGTCAAGGCACATACAGAAACAGATTGATGTTTCTGACTGTCTGTCTATCTTTTACCCCCTTTATCCTGCCTCTAATATGAATAATTAAATAAAAGAAAAAATGAAAATTGCTTTTTTTTTCTATTTGCAGCTTAAATTGCATAAAAGAATGAAATATGTATTTCAAAATCTCACCCCAAGAAATGGTAACTTTGTAAAATACCATATTTTCACATGTATAAGAAGCATCCCTATATAAGACGCACCTTATTGTGAAGGGTCAAAGTTTGAGTAAATGATAACAAATGCGAGTAAATGAGAAATGCAAGGAAAAAATACTACAACCATTGTACAAGATGCACCCAGTTTTCTAACCCCACATTTTTTAAAAAAGATGAGTCTTATACATGGAGAAATATGGTATATACCCTCCAAATGTCTCTGTGAACATTTCCTTTGTTCTCTTTTTTTTTTTACAGAGACTGGAAGTGAGTCAGACAGAGGTATAGATAAAGACAGACAGACAGAAATGGAGAGTTTTTATTATGTGCCAGGTCACAGATGGATCATCAGTGTTTTGTTGTGACCCCTTAAGTGTTCATTGACTCCTGTCTCATATGTGCCTTGACCAGGGGGCTGCAGCTCAGAGAGTGACCGCTTGCTCGAGCCGGCTACCTTGGGCTCAATCTGGTGAGCTTTGCTCAAATGACATGAGCCCACGCTCAAGCTGGTGGCCTTGGGATATCACCCGGGTCCTCCGCATTCCAGTCAATTGCTCTAACCAATGTGCCATCGCCTGCTCAGGCTGTGAATTTTTTTTTTTTACTTTCTCAGAATTTTATGTAGTATCCTGGTTCTTAGTATGGGTGGAATGGCTGTGTATTTTATGGTTTCTTTCCCTAAAATATATTCATCACTACATTATTCTGTAGGTTTCCTTATGTAGTTTTTATTTCCATTAATTTTAAGGTATTTCCAACTTGAATTGTGATTTTGAGTGGAAAGGGGTTATTTAGGAGTCAATTTTCTTATGTTCAAAAAAGGAATTTTTAGTTAATTTCTATTACTCTTTAATATATTAAGTGTAATAACAACAAGAAACATGCTTTATATCATTTCTAAGGTTAGAGGTAGTAGAAACTTGCTTGAAAGAACATACAGGATTATCTGTGGTAAATGTTTTTCAGGTGCGCTTTCCTGCTGCCACCTCGTGTGCAACTTGAAATAACAGCTCAGTTCAGTTCATTTGGATAAATGCATCAGTTGGGTGTTGTGCGTTATCTATCAATGTTCAATCCTAGGCTATCTATAAGAAAGTTTTATAACTTGTAAAAATAATAAATTTCTAGTTACAGCTACTACTTCTTTCAAAGTTAATTGTCGTGAAAGCAAGAATTATTCTTGGTATAATTTCAATCCCTTGATTTTGGCTGGAACTTGCTCCTTAGCACATACAGTAATGGTCTCCATTACATGTGCTTCTCTGCTGCCACCTCGTGGGCATCTTGGGAATCAAGCCGCAGTACAGGTCCAAAGGAATAGTTTGGAAAAAGCATTTTCTATAAACGTTGATTTCAATTTGATGTTTCTTTAAAGGTTTTGTGTATCCTTAGTATTTTATTTTCTGAAAATCTCTCGGTTCAAATTATTTTTCTTCTTTACTTCCAGCCATGCTTTCATTAAGCCTTTGAAAGTGCCCATCATATACCGGGCACTGTGCTAGGAACTCATGTCCGTGCACTCAATGACTTCCCATTCTACTCTCTTAACTTCTGTCTTTTGAACTTCTTTTACATAAATCAACTTCGTGTATTGTAAAATAAGATTTGCTTTGATTTGACAAGTATGTTAAATTTTAACAGCTTTTTTATTATAAAAAATATTCTTATAGCTGAAGTGCAAGAAAAATGATCTCAAAAACAACAACAACAAATTTTCATACAGATATATCTACTGTTAATATTAGGACATTTTCGGGGGTGATGTCACGGAAATAGCGCCGTGAGCAGCATGTCCAACAGATCTCCCCCAAATCACAACAAATTTATCAACTAGAAACAGAAAAATTTATCCTCGGAGCATTCCGGAGTTCCACATAAACTGAAAGCGAAAGGACTGTTATCACTTGAATCTGAGAAACGAGGCTGTAGAGGAAGCTATCGCAGGGACGTTCATTCAAGCCGCGGAGGGAGTGCGCCTGTGGTGAGTCAGCCCACACTCGGGAGAGGCGAGCAGCCGCTGGCGCGCGCCCGGTCCGGTTGCAGAGCGAGTACTGCCCACACTCGGGAGCCGCGGAGGGAGTGCGCCTGCGGTGAGTCGGCCCACACTCGGGAGCGGCGAGCAGCCACCAGCGCATGCCCGGTCCGGTTGCAGAGCGAGCACCGCTAACGTTCCCAGCGGCCCACGCACTGCAAGTGAGAGTCCCCAGCCACCGGTACCCGGAGCACCCCATTCGCGCGTGTGCCCTGGGCATTCCACGTGCCCAGAGCACCCTACTGGCCCGCACACCCAGGGTGCCCCATTATCCTGCGCCCGGTGTGTCCCAGCCGCCAGCAGTGGGGTGAGCGGAAGAGGCACCAAGGCGGTCTTCCCTACTTGGGAGATTCTCTCCGTGGGTGGGGCACCTCACCCAGGCAGTCAAGCTAACAATCAAGCGTTGGGGGAGGGGCGCTCAGGCAGCCTGAAATACCTTCGGGAGCACAGCTGCGGACCCAAGCACTGAAATTAGCTTAACCCATGAAATCTGCGCACCCACGGGTTCTAATATATAAGATCTCTCTCAGTTCAGCAATCCAAGACAAGAGGCGTGATATTTTTTAGTGCCTCTCACTAAAGGGGCGGGGGCAACTTCTGATTGATAGAGCCTCCATATTCAGGGATAATCGCTAACAAGAGGGACTTGGCAGATAATAAGATCTATACTACACTATTCGCAAGCAGAGACTAGTGCCTAACCTTCCCAGCCAAAACAAGCTACAAAGTGTGGAAAGCCTGGGTTGAGTGGTCCAACTGAATGCTAGGCGCTAAACAGTCATCTTGACAACAATTGACTCCCACTCCTGCCTGCCTGATTACACTGGAGGCTCTGACTGCCAGAGCCTTTCCCAAAGCCTTGTGCTGAGTGGGGATAGAGTGGGGATTTCCCAGCTCTTTGAGCCTCTTACTCCCCAGGTAGAAGCAGTTGCAGCCTTATAGCTGGATCACCAGCCTGCTAATTCAGGAAGGGGGGACTAGGAGAGAGACTCCAGGAAAGCAAACTCTCTAATCGTTGGACCCTGCAAACGCCAACAAGCCTTGACTATCAGCAAGACTAAAGCCAATTATATGACATTGCCATAGAATCCCATCAACTACAAATCCCTACCTAAGTGTGACACAGGGGCAGAGCCTGGGGTACAGAGTCACCGACCAGGAAGAGGGAGAGAAAAGAAAAAGGAAGAAGTTAACCTCTCAAAATCAAGAAAAATCCACAGACTTTACAACTTGTTCCACTAATTTTTTTGTTGTTGTTGTTTGTTTCTTCTATCTTATTGCCTTTATTATTATTATTTCTATTTCCTCCACCTCGGTCCTTCTATTCTCTGACCATCTTATGCTTCCCTTTTCTTGAACTACACTACCCATGAGTGTTACATTTTATTTCTCTTCTTCATCCTCACCCTCCTTTAAGGTTATACTCCAAAACACTTAACTCTCACTCTCTCCTCTTTTGTTTTTTTTTGTTTTGCTTTATTTTGTTTTTTCTCTTCCTTTTTGTTTCTTCCTTCATTTTTCTCTTTTTCTTATTTTTTCCTTTCTATTTGTTTTTTCTTTTCTCATTTTACTTTCCTCCCATTTAATCCTAAATCACGAACAAATTAGTTAATCTGGGACTCAAGGGTTTTTTTTGGCTTTATTTTTCTTTTTCGCTTTTGTTTTTGTTCTTTTCCTGTTTGTTTGTTTATTTTTTTGGCATTTTGGATACATTTTACGTTGCTTTTTAACTCACTAGCATTCCTCCCAATGCAAGGTCTCCATTGTATTTAGTCTTTGCTCCACTTAATAAAACAGATTTTTACTTATTATTTTTATTTTTTTCTTCTTTATTATTCTTTTTTTTCCCTCGTTTTTTCTTGTTCCCTCTTATCCCTCTCATTATATCTCTTAGTCGACCATCACTTACAAGCAAATCATCTTATGCTTGTCTAAGATTTTCTTCCTTTTTTTTTTTTTTAATTTAGTAGGTCCTTACTCCCTTTTTTTGCCTCTTGAACTCTTCACCCCAAATCAGGCGCTCCATTATAGGCAGTTTTTGTTCCATTTAGCATAATATAATTCACAGGTCATCATGTTATTTCCCTGAGGAGGGGAGAGGAGGGAAAGAGAAGAAAGAAAAAAGGGGGAAATAATAAATTATTACTGATTTTTTTTTTGTGGGCTGTTTTACCTTTTTTTTTTTTTAACTTTTTACTCTTTATTAATTCTAATTAGTGCTATCAACAAGACCACCCTCAGATGCCAATAAGAAAGAGGAAATAGAATATTATGGATATAAAAGAAAGAAAGGTAACACAAATATATGTGGAAAAATCTATGGAGAAAGGACTTAACATATTGGAAGCCTTGGAGCAAAATGACAGAGAATTTAAAATAGAAATCTTAAAAATACTCAGAGATATACAAGAAAACACAGAAAGGCAACTTAGGGAGATCAGAAAACAACTCAATGAACACAAAGAATATATTACCAAGGAAATTGAAACTATAAAAACAAATCAAACAGAAATGAAAAACTCAATTCACGAGCTGAAAAGCGAGGTAACAAGCTTAGCTAACAGAACAGCCCAGATTGAAGATAGGATTAGTGAAATAGAAGACAAACAACTTGAGGCACAACAGAGAGAAGAAGAAAGATACTTAAAAATAATAAAAAACGAGAAAGCCCTACAGGAATTGTCTGACTCCATCAGAAAGAAGAACATAAGAATAATAGGTATATCAGAGGGAGAAGAGAAAGAAAATCGAATGGAGAATATACTCAAACAAATAATAGATGAGAACCTCCCAAGCCTGTGGAAAGAACTAAAGCCTCAAATTCAAGAAGCAAACAGAACACCGAGTTTTCTTAACCCCAACAAACCCACTCCAAGGCACATCACAATAAAGATGACACAAACCAATGACAAAGAAAAAATTCTCAAGGCAGCCAGGGAAAAGAAGAGTACAACATATAAAGGAAGGCCTATTAGATTACCATCAGATTTCTCAGCAGAAACTCTACAAGCTAGAAGAGAGTGGACCCCAATATTTAAAGCCCTGAAAGAGAGGAACTTTCAGCCAAGAATACTATACCCATCAAAGCCATCCTTCAAATATGAAGGAGATATAAAAACATTCACAAATACAGAAAAGATTAGAGAATTAATCAGCAGAAAGCCCCCACTCCAGGAAATACTAAAGGGGGTTTTCCAACCAGATTCAAAGAACAAAAGAAAACAACACCACAAGTAACAGCTCCACCAAGAACACAATAAAACCAAACTTAAACTGTGACAACAAAGGAAAAAAAGGGGGGAGAGGATGGAGATTAACAGTAGCAAAGGACGATGAAGTGCAGAAATACTCATAAGATAGGGTACTACAATGAATATGGTAGGTACCCTTTTTATTACTTAATGGTAAACACCCTTGAAAAAACCACCACAAAAACACTTGACTTAAAAAAGGTAGCAACAGAGGAAAGAAGTATGGAACACAAACAAACAAAAACAAATGATAGAAAAACAAAAGAAAAGAATCAAACAAGATACAAAACGAACAGAAAGCAATTTATAAAATGGCAGTAGGGAACCCACAAGTGTCAATAACTACACTAAATGTAAATGGATTAAACTTACCAATAAAAAGACACAGAGTAGCAGAATGGATTAAAAAAGAAAATCCAACTATATGATACCTACAAGAAACACATCTAAGCAACAAGGATAAAAACAAATTCAAAGTGAAAGGCTGGAAAACAATACTCCAAGCAAACAACACCCAAAAAAAAAGCAGGTGTAGCAATACTCATATCTAATAATGCTAACTACAAGACAGAAAAATTACTCAGAGACAAAAATGGTCATTTCATAATGATTAAGGGGAAGTTGAATCAAGAAGACATAACAATACTTAATATATACACACCAAACCAAGGAGCACCAAAATATATAAGACAGCTACTTATTGACCTTAAAACAAAAACTAACAAAAATACAATCATACTTGGAGACCTCAATACTCCGCTGACGGCTCTAGATCGGTCATCCAAACAGAGAATCAATAACGATATAGTGGCCTTAAATGAAATACTAGAACACCTGGATATGATAGACATCTACAGGACACTTCATCCCAAAGCGACAGAGTATACATTTTTCTCTAGTGTACATGGAACATTCTCAAGAATTGACCATATGTTGGGCCACAAAGACAATATCAGCAAATTTAGAAAAATTGAAATTGTACCAAGCATATTTTCTGATCATAAAGCCTTGAAACTAGAATTCAACTGCAAAAAGAGGGGGAAAAACCCACAAAAATGTGGAAACTAAACAACATACTTCTAAAAAATGAATGGGTCAAAGAAGAAATAAGCGCAGAGATCAAAAGATATATACAGACAAATGAAAATGACAATACGACATATCAGAATCTCTGGGATGCAGCAAAAGCAGTAATAAGAGGAAAGTTCATATCACTTCAGGCCTATATGAACAAACAAGAGAGAACCCAAGTAAACCACTTAACTTCACACCTTAAGGAACTAGAAAAAGAAGAACAAAGACAACCCAAAACCAGCCGAAGAAAGGAGATAATAAAAATCAGAGCAGAAATAAATGAAATAGAGAACAGAAAAACTATAGAAAAAATCAATAAAACAAGGAGCTGGTTCTTTGAAAAGATCAATAAAATTTGCAAACCCTTGGCAAGACTCACTAAGGAAAAAAGGCACAAGACTCAAATAAATAAAATCCAAAATGAAAGAGGAGAGATCACCACAGACATCATAGATATACAAAGAATTATTGTAGAATACTATGAAAAACTATATGCCACCAAATACAACAATCTAGAAGAAATGGATAAATTCCTAGATCAATACAACCTTCCTAGACTGAGTCATGAAGAAGCAGAAAGCCTAAACAGACCAGTCAGCAGGGAGGAAATAGAAAAAACTATTAAAAACCTCCCCAAAAATAAAATTCCAGGCCCAGATGGTTATACTAGTGAATTCTATCAAACATTCAAAGAACACTTGGTTCCTATTCTACTGAAAGTCTTCCAAAAAATTGAAGAAGAAGCAATACTTCCAAACACATTTTATGAGGCCAACATAACCCTCAACCAAAACCTGGCAAGGATGGCACAAAGAAAGAAAACTACAGACCAATATCTCTAATGAATACAGATGTTAAAAAACTAAACAAAATACTGGCAAACCTAATACAACAACATATTAAAAAAATAACACATCATGATCAAGTGGGATTCATCCCAGAATCTCAAGGATGGTTCAACATACGCAAAACGGTTAACATAATACACCATATCAACAAAACAAAGAACAAAAACCACATGATCTTATCAATAGATGCAGAAAAGGCTTTTGATAAAATACAACACAATTTTATGTTTAAGACTCTCAACAAAATGGGTATAGAAGGAAAATATCTCAACATGATAAAGGCCATATATGATAAACCATCAGCCAGCATCATATTAAACGGCATAAAACTGAGGACTTTCTACCTTAAATCAGGAACAAGACAGGGTTGTCCACTCTCTCCACTCTTATTTAACGTGGTGCTAGAAGTTCTGGCCAGAGCAATCAGACAAGACAAAGAAATAAAAGGCATCCATATCAGAAAAGAAGAAGTAAAGGTATTACTTTTTGCTGATGATATGATCCTATACATCGAAAACACGAAGGACTCCACAAAAAGATTATTAGAAACAATAAACCAATACAGTAAGGTCGCAGGATACAAAATTAACATACAAAAGTCCATAGCCTTTCTATATGCCAACAATGAAATATTAGAAAACGAACTCAAAAAAATAATCCCCTTCACGATTGCAACAAAAAAAATAAAATACCTAGGAATAAACATAACAAAGAATGTAAAGAACCTATATAATGAAAATTACAAAGCATTGTTAAGGGAAATCCAAAAAGATACAATGAGATGAAAAAATATTCCCTGTTCTTGGATAGGAAGAATAAATATAATCAAAATGGCCATATTACCCAAAGCAATATACAAATTTAATGCAATTCCCATCAAAATCCCTATGAGATTTTTTAAAGAAATGGAACAAAAAATCATCAGATTTATATGGAACTATAAAAAACCCCGAATAGCCAAAACAATCCTAAGGAAAAAGAATGAAGCTGGGGGCATTACAATACCTGACTTTAAATTATATTATAGGGCCATGATAATCAAAACAGCATGGTATTGGCAGAAAAATAGACACTCAGACCAATGGAATAGAATAGAAAGCCCAGAAATAAAACCACATATATATGGTCAAATAATCTTTGATAAAGGGGCCAACAACACACAATGGAGAAAAGAAAGCCTCTTCAACAAATGGTGTTGGGAAAACTGGAAAGCCACATGCAAAAGAATGAAACTCGACTACAGCCTGTCCCCGTGTACTAAAATTAATTCAAAATGGATCAAAGACCTAAATATAAGACCTGAAACAATAAAGTACATAGAAGAAGACATAGGTACTAAACTCATGGACCTGGGTTTTAAAGAACATTTTATGAACTTGACTCCAATGGCAAGAGAAGTGAAGGCAAAGATAAATGAATGGGACTACATCAGAATAAAAAGTTTTTGCTCAGCAAGAGAAACTGATATAAAAATAAACAGACAGCCAACTAAATGGGAAATGATATTTTCAAACAACAGCTCAGATAAGGGCCTAATATCCAAACTTTACAAAGAACTCATAAAACTCAACAACAAAAAAACAAACAATCCAATAAAAAAATGGGAAGAGGACATGAACAGACACTTCTTTCAGGAAGAGATACAAATGGCCAACAGATATATGAAAAGATGCTCAGATTCATTAGTTATTAGAGAAATGCAAATCAAAACTACAATGAGATACCACCTCACCCCTGTTAGATTAGCTATTATCAGATACAAGACGGGTAATAGCAAATGTTGGAGAGGCTGTGGAGAAAAAGGAACCCTCATTCACTGTTGGTGGGACTGTAAAATAGTACAACCATTATGGAGGAAAGTATGGTGGTTCCTCAAAAAACTGCAAATAGAACTACCTTATGATCCAGCAATCCCTCTACTGGGTATATACCCCAAAACCTCAGAAACATTGATACGTGAAGACACATGTAGCCCCATGTTCATTGCAGCACTGTTCACAGTGGCCAAGACATGGAAACAACCAAAAAGCCCTTCAATAGAAGACTGGATAAAGAAGATGTGGCACATATACACTATGGAATAGTACTCAGCCATAAGAAATGATGACATCAGATCATTTACAGCAAAATGGTGTGAACTTGATAACATTATACGGAGTGAAATAAATAAAACAGAAAAAAACAAGAACTATATGATTCCATACATTGGTGGAACATAAAAACGAGACTAAGAGACATGGACAAGAGTGTGGTGGTTACCAGGGGTGGGGGGAGGGAGGACATGGGAGGGAGGGAGGGAGAGAGTTAGGGGGAGGGGGAGCGGCACAGAGAACTAGATAGAGGGTGGTGGAGGACAATCTGACTTTGGGTGAGGGGTATGCAACAAAATTTAATGACTAAATAACCTAGACATGTTTTCTTTGAATATATGTACCCTGATTTATTAATGTCATCCCATTACCATTAATGAAAATTTATTTTAAAAAAAATATTAGGACATTTTCTTTCCATATTCTTTGTGAACATATTATATTTCTGTATGTATATATACTCAGGTACATGGGGTGTGTGTACATCTGTGTGCATAAATGTGCATTGCACACGAGCATATCTCTCTGTGTCAACAGTGTCTGTGATTTGTGATTATCTGTATACATATGTAAATGATTTTTTATTCGTTCATTCAGGAAACACTTATTGTATTTGATTAATTGCCTGAGACTATGCTCTACATTGGTTGCCTATAGTGAATGAGACAGTCTCACTTTCTGTCTTTATAAATACTACACTGTAATGGGATAGACAAAAAGAGAAAAATATACATAAATAATATAAACATATGTTTTACAAGCACTTAATTTCGTAGTGCAATATCTTTAGTGTCAGTTATGATTTATTGTGGAGATGTTCAGTATAACAGTTTCTCAGAAGGCAGAGCTGAGACATAAGTCTCGGTTTTTCAGCAATGCGTGTTCTCAGGTATAAAACAGAGAAAATATAGAAGTAAGGAAACAAAGACCCTGGGAGGTGTTTTTTGAGCAAAAGAACCTAGCTTCTATGTAGTGACCAATTTTCAGTTAAATTAATGATGTCCAAAGCTTAGGAGGTCTCTCAGTCTGGATTGCTGCCATGGCACAAGAGAAAGTGCATGTTGGGAAAGGGATCACTTTGTGCTAAACAATTAGAAATACTAATTATGCCCTTGATTTTCAAGAGCAAATAAAAGTCTTCGGGTGTTTGCAACACAACAGACAAGATTATCATTTTTTTTAAATACCTCTGGTTTTCTCTAGTAAATTTATTCACCAAAAGACAATGGCTTGCTCTCACCAGAGAGCTCAGTAGATAAAGCATCACACCCATACACTTATATCATAGGTTTGGCCCTGCGTCAAGGCACATAAAAAACAGATTGATATTTCTGACTGTCTGTCTGTCTTTTCCTTCCTTTATCCTGCCTCTGACATGAATAAATATATAAAAGAAAAAATGAGAATGGCTTTTTTGTTGTTGTTTTGCCGATTAAATTGCATAGAAAAATGAATTATGTTTTACAATATCTCACTCCAAGAGTGAATAAATGGTAAGTTTGTAAAGTATTATATTTCCTTATGTATAAGAAGCTTCCATGTATAAGACGCACCTCATTTGGGGAGCTCAAAGTTTGAGTAAATGATAGCAAATGCGAATAAACAAGAAATGCAAGTAAAAAATTCCACAACCAATGTATAAGACGCACCCAGTTTTCTAACCCCACATTTTTTAAAAAAAATGAGTCTCATTCATGTGAAAATATGATATACACACACCAAAAGTCTCTGTGAACATTCCTTTTTTTCTTTTTTTCCCCAGAGACAGGGAGAGAGTCAGAGTGAGGGTTAGATAGGGACAGACAGAGAGAGAGAGTGTTCTTATTATGTGCCAGGTCACAGATCAATCATCACTTTTTTGTTGTGACCCCTTAATTGTTCATTGACTCCTGTCTCATATGTGCTTTGCCCTGGGGGCTATATCTCATAGAGTGACTGCTTGCTCTAGACAGGGACCTTGGGCTCAAGATGGTGAGCTTTGCTCAAACGACATGAGCCCATGCTCAAGAGGGCACCCTTAGGATCTCAAACTTGAGTCCACCACATTCCAGTCAATTGCCCTAACCACTGCACCATCGCCTGCTCATGCTGTGAATATTTTTTCTTTTACTTTCTCTGGATTTTATTTAGTATCCTGGTTATTAGTACAAGTGGAAAGACTGTGTGTTCTAAGATTTTCTTGCCCTAAAATAGATCCATCACTACATTTTTTATAGGATTTTTATGTAGTTTTTATTTCCATTAATTTAAGGTATTTTGCAACTTGAATTGTGATTTTGAGCAGAAAGAGTTTATTTAGGAGTAAATTTCCTTACCTTCAAAAAAGGGATTTTTAGTTAGTTTGTATTACTGTTTACTATATTAAGTGTAATGACAAGAAGAAACATGCTTTATATCATTTCCAAAGTTAGAGGTTGAAGAAACTTGCTTGAAAGAACATACAGTATTATCTGTAGTAAATGTTTTCCAAGTGCGCTTCTCTTCTGCCACCTCCTGTGCACCTTGAAAATAACAGTTCAGGTCAGTTCATCTGGATAAATACATCAGTTGGGTGTTGTGCGTTATCTAGCAATGTTGAATCCAAGGCTATCTATAAGAAAGTTTTATAACTTGTAAATATAATGAATTTCTAGTTACACCTACTACTTCTTTCAATGTTAATTGTCGTGAAAGCAAGAATTATTCTTGGTATCATTTCAATCTTTTGATTTTGGGTGGATCTTGCTCCATAGCACATACAATAGTGGTCTCTGTTATATGTGCTTCTCTGCTGCCACCTCGTTTGCATCTTTGGAATCAAGCCTCAGTACAGGTCCAAAGGAATAGTTTGGTACAGAACATTTTCTATAAACGTTGATTTTAATTTGCCGTTTCTGTAAAGGTTTTGTGTATCATTAGTGGTTTGTTTTCTGAAAATCTCTCAGTTCAAATTATTTTTCTTCTTTACTTCCAGCCATGCTTTCATTAAGCCTTTGAAAGTGTCCATTATATACCGGGCACTTGCTAGGAATTCATGTCGGCACACTCTATGACATCCCCTTCTACTCCCTTAACTTCTGTCTTTTGAACTTCTTTTACATAAATCAACTTCGTGTATTGTAAAATAGGATGTGCTATGATTTGACAAGTATGTTGAATTTTAACATCTTTTTTATTATAAAAAATATTCTTATAGCTGAAGTGCAATAAAAATGATCTCAAAAACAACAACAACAAATTTTCATACAGATATATCTACTGTTAATATTAGGACATTTTCTTTCCATATTCTTTTTGTACGTATTATATTTCTGTATGTATATATACTCAGGTACATTGGGTGTGTGTACATCTGTGTGCATAAATGTGCATTGCACTTGACCATATCTCTCTGTGTCAACAGTGTCTGTGATTTGTGGATATCTGTGTACATATGCAAATGACTATTTATTTGTTCATTCAGGATACACTTATTGTATTTGATTAATTTCCAGGGACTGTGCTCGACACTGGTTGCCTATAGTGAATGAGACAGTCTCACTTTCTGTCTTTAGAAATACTACAGTGTAATGGGGTAGACAGTAAGAAAAAATATACATAAATAAAATAAACATAAGTTTAACAAGCACTTAATTTGGTAGTGCAATATCTTTAGTGTCAGTTATGATTTATTGTCGTGAGGTTCAGTATATCAGTTTCTCAGAAGGCATAGCTGAGGCATAAGTCTAGGTTTTTCAGCAATGCTTGTTCTCAGTTATAAAACTGAGAAAATATAGCATTAATGAAATAAAGACCCTGGGAGGTGTTCTGTTAGCAAAAGAACCTAGCTTCTATGTAGTGACCAATGCTCAGTTAAATTAATGATATCCAAAGCTTAGGAGGTCTCTCAGTCTGGATTGCTGCCATGGCACAAGAGAAAGTGCATGTTAGGAAAGGGGTCACTTTGTGCTAAACAATTAGAAATACTGATTATGCCCTTGAATTTCAAGAGCAAATAAAAGTCTTCTTGTGTTGGCACTACCACTGATTGGATTATCATTTTATTTTTTAATTACTTATGGTTTTCTATAGTAAATTTATTCACCAAATTACAATGGCTTGCTCTCACCAGAGAGCTCAGTAGTTAAAGCATCACACCCATACGCTAATATCATAAGCTTGCTTCTGCGTCAAGGCACATACAAAAACAGATTGATATTTCTGATTGTCTGTCTGTCTTTTACCCCCTTTATTCTGCCTCTAACATGAATAAATATATAAAAGAAAAAATGAGAATGGCTTTTTTGTTGTTGTTTTTGCAGCTTAAATTGCACAGAAGAATGAATTATATTTTACAAAATCTCACCCCAAAACGAAATAAATGGTAAGGTTGTAAAGTACCATATTTCCCATGTATTAGAAGCTTCCCTGTATAAGACGCACCTTATTTGGGGGGCTCAAAGTTTGAGTAAATGATAGCAAATGTGAATAAAGAAGAAATGCAAGTAGTAAATTTTACAACCACTGTATAAGACGCACCCAGTTTTCTAACCCCACATTTTTCAAAAAAGATGAGTCTCATTCATGGCAAAATATGATGTCCACACAATAAATGTGAACATTTCTTTTTTTCTTTTTTTTCCCAGAGACAGGGAGTGAGTCAGAGAGGGATAGATAGGGACAGACAGACAGAGAGAGAGAGTTCTTATTATGTGCCAGGTCACAGATCAATCATCAGTTTTTAGTTTTGAACCGTTACTTGTTCATAGACTCTTGTCTCATATGTGCCTTGATCAGGGGGCTATATTTCATACAGTGACTGCTTGCTCTTGTCAGCGACCTTGGGCTCAAGATGGTGAGCTTTGCTCAAACCACATGGCCCTTGCTCAAGATGGCACCCTTGGTATCTCAAACCTGACTCCACCACATTTTAGTAAATAGCTCTAACCACTGCACCATCACCAGCTCACGCTGTGAACATTTTTTCTTTTACTGTCTCTGAATTTTATTTAGTATCCTGTTTCTTAGTACGGGTGGATAGGCTCTGTGTTTTAAAATTTTCTTGCCCTAAAATAGATTCATCAGTACATTTTTTCATACATTACTTTATGTATTTTTTATTTCCTTTGATTTTAAGGTATTTTGCAACTTGAATTGTGATTATGAGCGGAAAGAGTTTATTTAGGAGTTAATTTCCTTATCGTCAAAACAGGGATTTTTAGTTATTTTATATTGCTGTTTACAATATTAAGTGTGAGGACAACAAGAAACATGCTTAATATCATTTCTAAAGTTAGAGGTAGTTGAAACTTGCTTGAAAGAATATACAGGATTGTCTGTGGGAAATCTTTTCCAAGTGCGCTTCTCTGCTGCCACCTAGTTTTCACCCTGGGAATAACTGCTCAGAGCAGTTCACCTGAAAAAACACAGCAGTTGGGAGTTATGCTTTATATATCAATGTTGAAAACAAGACTATTTAGAAGATACTTTTAAAACTTTTAACTATACGGAATTTCCAGTTACTGTTTGCTACTTGTTTCAACGTTAACTCTAGTGAAAGCAATAGACATATTTAATATTATTTCAATCCTCTGAAGTTGGCTGAACTTGCTGCATAGCACATACAATAATGGTCTCTGTTACACGTGATTCTCTGCTGCCACCTCATGTGCATATTAAGATTCACGCCTCAGAACAGATCAAAAGTAAAGAAATAGTAGAGAGGATTGTCTACAACCTTTTATTCGAATTTGTGAGTTCTGTAAATATTTTGTGTATTCTTAGTGGTTTGATTTCTGGGAGTCTATCGGTTCACCTTGTTTTTCTTCTTTACTTCCAGCAATGCTTTCATAAAGCCTTTGAATGTTCCCATCATATACCAGGCACTGTGCTAAGAACTGTATGAGTAGTTGGTGCACTCAATGTCTTCCCATTCTACTATTTTTACTTCTGCTTTTGGACTCTTATATTTAAATCTTCTTAATGTATTGTAAAATAAGACATGCTTTCATTTGAAATGTATGTTGAATGTAACTGCTTTTTTATTATAAAAACTGTATTCTTATTGCAGATGTGCAAGAAAAAATGAATGGAATACAAAACAGCAAATTTTCATCCAGAGATTACTTCTGTTAATATTATGACATTATCTTTTCATATTCTCAGTGTACCTATTATATTTCTATATCTATACATACTTAATGTACATTGGGTGTGCATACATCTGTATGTATAGATGTGCATTGCATATGAGCATATCTCTCTGGGTCCACAGTTTCTATCATTTGTGCTTACATGTGTATGCATGCAAATTACAATTTATTCTTTCATTCATTAAACACTTACTGAATTTCTACTATGTTCCAGGCACTGTGCCATACACAGCTTGCCTATAGTGAAAAAGACAGACTGTCTATATAAATAATACACTGTCATGCTGTAGACAGAGGAAGAACAATGTACATAAATAAAATAATTATAAGTTGAGACAAGCACTGGTTATAGTAGTGCAATGTCTTTTTCCCAGTTTTCATTGATTGTGGCGATGTTCAGTATATCTGTTTCTCAAAGTCAGCGCTGAGACCTAAGTCTCAGTTCTTTAGAAATACGTGTTCTTTGCTATAAAACTGAGAAAATGCTCAAGCACTGAAACAAAGACCGTGGAAGCTGTTCTGTGAGCAAAAGAACCTAGCTTGTAGGTGATGACCCAGGCTCAGATAAATTCTGATGTCCAAAGCTTAGGAGGTCTCTCAGTCTGGACTACTGCAACAGCACAAGAAAAAAGTGTATGTTAGTAAAGGGGTCACATCGTGGTAAACAATCAGAAATATTTTTTATGCCTCTAACTGTCAAGAGCAAAGAAAATCTTTCGGTGTTGTCACCACAGCAGACTAGAATATTGTATGATTTTTAAATACCTCAGTTTTTCTCTAGTAATTTTCCCCCTAAATACAATGGCTTGCTATCACCAGAGAGCTCAGTAGATAGAGCATCACACACATACACTAATGTCATAGGTTTGGTCCTTGGTCTAGGCACATACAGAAACAGATTGATGTTTCTGACTATCTGTATGTCTGTTTCCCCCCCTCTTCCTCCCTATAACATTAATAATTAAATAAAAGAAAAATGACAATGCCTTTTTTTTGATGTTTTTGCAGCTTAAATTGCTTAGAGGAATGAATTATTTTTTTCAAAATCTCACCCCAAGAGGAAATAAATGGTAAGGTTGTAAAGTACCATATCTTCCCATGTATAAGTAGCCTCCCTCTATAAGTAGCACCTTAATATTAGGGCACAAAATTTGAGAAAATGATAACAAATGCGAAGAAACTGGAAATGCAAGTAAAATATACTACAACCACTGTATAAGACACACCCAGTTTTCAAACCCCACATTTTTCAAAAAAGATGAGTCTTAAATGAGGGCAAATATGGTATACACCGACCGAATGTCTCTGTGAACCCTTTTTTTTTTCTTTCTTTCCTTTTCTTTTTTTTTTACAGAGACAGTGACAGAGTCAGAGAGAGGGATAGATAGGGACACACAAACAGGAAGGTAAAGAGTTATTTTTTATTATGTGCCAGGTCACAGATCAATCATCAGTTTTTTGTTGTGACACCTTAGTTGCTCATTGACTGCTCTCTCATTGTGCCTTGACCAGGGAACCTCAGCTGACCAAGTAAACTCTTGCTCGAGCCAGTGAGCCCATTGGGCTAAAGCTGGTGAGCTTTACTTAAACCAGATATGCCCACGCTCAAGCTGGCGACGTTGGGATCTCAAACCTGGGCCCTCCGCATTCCAGTGAAATGGTGTATCCACCGCGCCACTGCCTCCTCAGGCTGTGAAAATTTTTATCTTTTACTTTCTCTGGATTTTGTTTAGTATCTTGTTTCATAGTATGAATGGTAACGTTGTGTGTTTTAAGGTTTTTTTCCACTAAAATATATTCATCACAATATTTTTCCGTAGATTTTCTTATGTAGTTTTTATTTCCATTAGGTTTAAAGTATTTTGTAACTTGAATTTTGATTTTGAACAGGTGTTATTTAGGAGTGAATTTCTTAACTTAAAAAGGAAGGGTTTTTTAGTTAGTTTTTATTACTGATTTCTAGAGTAAGTGTAATGACAAGAAAAACATGCTTTATATCATTCCAAAGGTTTGAGGTAGTTGAAACTTGCTTGAAAAAAATAAAGGATTGTCTGTGGGAAATGTTTTCCAAGTACACTTCTCTGCTGCCTCCTCATGTTCACGTTGGGAATAACAGCTCAGAGCAGTTCACCTGAAAAAACACAGCAGTTAGGTGTTGTGCTTTATCTATCAAAGTTGAAACCAAGACTATTTAGAAGATACTTTTATAACTTGTAAATATAAGAAATTTCAAGTTAGTGTTTGCTACTTGTTTCAACGTTAACTCTAGTGAAAGCAATAGACATATTTGATATTATTTCAATCCTCTGAAGTTGGCTGAAAATTGCTGCATAGCACATACAGTAATGTTCTTTGTTATATGTGCTTCTCTGCTGCCACCTCGTAAGCATCTTGGGATTCACGCCTCAGAAGGGATCCAAAGAAAAAAAATAGA